>NW_026690067.1:336823-673646 GCF_943734765.1 Anopheles ziemanni
CTTCCTAGGTAGTTTCAATGACATGGAAGCAACTTTGAAACGACTCCAAAGCACTTCCTAGCTAGTTTCAATGACATGGAAGCAACTTTGAAACGACTCCGAAGCACTTGCTAGGTAGTTTCAATGACATGGAAGCAACTTTGAAACGACTCCGAAGCACTTCCTAGCTAGTTTCAATGACATGGAAGCAACTTTGAAACGCCTCCGAAGCACTTTCTAGGTAGTTTCAATGACATGGAAGCAACTTTGAAACGACTCCGAAGCACTTCCTAGCTAGTTTCAATGACATGGAAGCAACTTTGAAACGACTCCGAAGCACTTGCTAGGTAGTTTCAATGACATGGAAGCAACTTTGAAACGACTCCGAAGCACTTCCTTGGTAGTTTCAATGACATGGAAGCAACTTTGAAACGACTCCGAAGCACTTCCTAGGTAGTTTCAATGACATGGAAGCATTTTTGAAACGCCTCCGAAGCACTTTCTAGGTAGTTTCAATGACATGGAAGCAACTTTGCAACGACTCCAAAGCACTTCCTAGCTAGTTTCAATGACATGGAAGCAACTTTGAAACGACTCCGAAGCACTTCCTAGGTAGTTTCAATGACATGGAAGCAACTTTGAAACGACTCCGAAGCACTTGCTATGTAGTTTCAATGACATGGAAGCAACTTTGAAACGACTCCGAAGCACTTCCTAGCTAGTTTCAATGACATGGAAGCAACTTTGAAACGACTCCAAAGCACTTCCTAGGTAGTTTCAATGACATGGAAGCAACTTTGAAACGACTCCAAAGCACTTCCTAGGTAGTTTCAATGACATGGAAGCAACTTTGAAACGACTCCGAAGCACTTGCTATGTAGTTTCAATGACATGGAAGCAACTTTGAAACGACTCCGAAGCACTTGCTATGTAGTTTCAATGACATGGAAGCATTTTTGAAACGCCTCCGAAGCACTTTCTAGGTAGTTTCAATGACATGGAAGCAACTTTGAAACGACTCCGAAGCACTTCCTTGGTAGTTTCAATGACATGGAAGCAACTTTGAAACGACTCCGAAGCACTTCCTAGGTAGTTTCAATGACATGGAAGCATTTTTGAAACGCCTCCGAAGCACTTTCTAGGTAGTTTCAATGACATGGAAGCAACTTTGCAACGACTCCAAAGCACTTCCTAGCTAGTTTCAATGACATGGAAGCAACTTTGAAACGACTCCGAAGCACTTGCTAGGTAGTTTCAATGACATGGAAGCAACTTTCAAACGACTCCGAAGCACTTCCTTGGTAGTTTCAATGACATGGAAGCAACTTTCAAACGACTCCGAAGCACTTCCTAGATAGTTTCAATGACATGGAAGCAACTTTGAAACGACTCCAAAGCACTTCCTAGCTAGTTTCAATGACATGGAAAGAACTTTGAAACGACTCCGAAGCACTTGCTAGGTAGTTTCAATGACATGGAAGCAACTTTGAAACGACTCCGAAGCACTTGCTATGTAGTTTCAATGACATGGAAGCAACTTTGAAACGACTCCGAAGCACTTCCTAGGTAGTTTCAATGACATGGAAGCAACTTTGAAACGCCTCCGAAGCACTTGCTAGGTAGTTTCAATGACATGGAAGCAACTTTGAAACGACTCCAAAGCACTTCCTAGGTAGTTTCAATGACATGGAAGCAACTTTGAAACGACTCCGAAGCACTTCCTAGGTAGTTTCAATGACATGGAAGCAACTTTGAAACGACTCCGAAGCACTTCCTAGGTAGTTTCAATGACATGGAAGCAACTTTGAAACGACTCCGAAGCACTTCCTAGGTAGTTTCAATGACATGGAAGCAACTTTGAAACGCCTCCGAAGCACTTCCTAGCTAGTTTCAATGACATGGAAGCAACTTTGAAACGACTCCAAAGCACTTCCTAGGTAGTTTCAATGACATGGAAGCAACTTTGAAACGACTCCGAAGCACTTCCTAGGTAGTTTCAATGACATGGAAGCAACTTTGAAACGACTCCGAAGCACTTGCTAGGTAGTTTCAATGACATGGAAGCAACTTTGAAACGACTCCGAAGCACTTGCTAGGTAGTTTCAATGACATGGAAGCAACTTTGAAACGACTCCAAAGCACTTCCTAGCTAGTTTCAATGACATGGAAGCAACTTTGAAACGACTCCGAAGCACTTGCTAGGTAGTTTCAATGACATGGAAGCAACTTTGAAACGACTCCGAAGCACTTGCTAGGTAGTTTCAACGACATGGAAGCAACTTTGAAACGCCTCCGAAGCACTTCCTAGGTAGTTTCAATGACATGGAAGCAACTTTGAAACGACTCCGAAGCACTTCCTAGGTAGTTTCAATGACATGGAAGCAACTTTGAAACGCCTCCGAAGCACTTGCTAGGTAGTTTCAATGACATGGAAGCAACTTTGAAACGACTCCGAAGCACTTCCTAGCTAGTTTCAATGACATGGAAGCAACTTTGAAACGACTCCAAAGCACTTCCTAGGTAGTTTCAATGACATGGAAGCAACTTTGAAACGACTCCGAAGCACTTCCTAGGTAGTTTCAATTACATGGAAGCAACTTTGAAACGACTCCAAAGCACTTCCTAGCTAGTTTCAATGACATGGAAGCAACTTTGAAACGACTCCGAAGCACTTGCTAGGTAGTTTCAATGACATGGAAGCAACTTTCAAACGACTCCAAAGCACTTCCTAGGTAGTTTCAATGACATGGAAGCAACTTTGAAACGACTCCGAAGCACTTGCTAGGTAGTTTCAATGACATGGAAGCAACTTTGAAACGACTCCAAAGCACTTCCTAGGTAGTTTCAATGACAAGGAAGCAACTTTGAAACGACTCCGAAGCACTTGCTAGGTAGTTTCAATGACATGGAAGCAACTTTCAAACGACTCCAAAGCACTTCCTAGGTAGTTTCAATGACATGGAAGCAACTTTGAAACGACTCCGAAGCACTTGCTAGGTAGTTTCAATGACATGGAAGCAACTTTGAAACGCCTCCGAAGCACTTCCTAGGTAGTTTCAATGACATGGAAGCAACTTTGAAACGACTCCGAAGCACTTCCTAGCTAGTTTCAATGACATGGAAGCAACTTTGAAACGACTCCAAAGCACTTCCTAGCTAGTTTCAATGACATGGAAGCAACTTTGAAACGACTCCGAAGCACTTCCTAGGTAGTTTCAATGACATGGAAGCAACTTTGAAACGACTCCAAAGCACTTCCTAGCTAGTTTCAATGACATGGAAGCAACTTTGAAACGACTCCGAAGCACTTGCTAGGTAGTTTCAATGACATGGAAGCAACTTTGAAACGACTCCGAAGCACTTCCTAGGTAGTTTCAATGACAAGGAAGCAACTTTGAAACGACTCCGAAGCACTTGCTAGGTAGTTTCAATGACATGGAAGCAACTTTGAAACGACTCCAAAGCACTTGCTAGGTAGTTTCAATGACATGGAAGCAACTTTGAAACGACTCCGAAGCACTTCCTAGCTAGTTTCAATGACATGGAAGCAACTTTGAAACGACTCCGAAGCACTTCCTAGGTAGTTTCAATGACATGGAAGCAACTTTGAAACGACTCCGAAGCACTTTCTAGGTAGTTTCAATGACATGGAAGCAACTTTGAAACGACTCCGAAGCACTTTCTAGGTAGTTTCAATGACATGGAAGCAACTTTGAAACGACTCCGAAGCACTTCCTTGGTAGTTTCAATGACATGGAAGCAACTTTGAAACGACTCCAAAGCACTTCCTAGCTAGTTTCAATGACATGGAAGCAACTTTGAAACGACTCCGAAGCACTTGCTAGGTAGTTTCAATGACATGGAAGCAACTTTCAAACGACTCCGAAGCACTTCCTAGGTAGTTTCAATGACATGGAAGCAACTTTGAAACGACTCCAAAGCACTTCCTAGCTAGTTTCAATGACATGGAAGCAACTTTGAAACGACTCCAAAGCACTTCCTTGGTAGTTTCAATGACATGGAAGCAACTTTGAAACGACTCCGAAGCACTTCCTTGGTAGTTTCAATGACATGGAAGCAACTTTGAAACGACTCCGAAGCACTTCCTAGGTAGTTTCAATGACATGGAAGCAACTTTGAAACGACTCCGAAGCACTTCCTAGGTAGTTTCAATGACAAGGAAGCAACTTTGAAACGACTCCGAAGCACTTCCTAGGTAGTTTCAATGACATGGAAGCAACTTTGAAACGACTCCGAAGCACTTCCTAGGTAGTTTCAATGACATGGAAGCAACTTTCAAACGACTCCGAAGCACTTCCTAGGTAGTTTCAATGACATGGAAGCAACTTTGAAACGACTCCAAAGCACTTGCTATGTAGTTTCAATGACATGGAAGCATTTTTGAAACGCCTCCGAAGCACTTTCTAGGTAGTTTCAATGACATGGAAGCAACTTTGAAACGACTCCGAAGCACTTCCTAGGTAGTTTCAATGACATGGAAGCAACTTTGAAACGACTCCGAAGCACTTGCTATGTAGTTTCAATGACATGGAAGCAACTTTGAAACGACTCCGAAGCACTTGCTATGTAGTTTCAATGACATGGAAGCATTTTTGAAACGCCTCCGAAGCACTTTCTAGGTAGTTTCAATGACATGGAAGCAACTTTGAAACGACTCCGAAGCACTTCCTTGGTAGTTTCAATGACATGGAAGCAACTTTGAAACGACTCCGAAGCACTTCCTAGGTAGTTTCAATGACATGGAAGCATTTTTGAAACGCCTCCGAAGCACTTTCTAGGTAGTTTCAATGACATGGAAGCAACTTTGCAACGACTCCAAAGCACTTCCTAGCTAGTTTCAATGACATGGAAGCAACTTTGAAACGACTCCGAAGCACTTGCTAGGTAGTTTCAATGACATGGAAGCAACTTTCAAACGACTCCGAAGCACTTCCTTGGTAGTTTCAATGACATGGAAGCAACTTTCAAACGACTCCGAAGCACTTCCTAGATAGTTTCAATGACATGGAAGCAACTTTGAAACGACTCCAAAGCACTTCCTAGCTAGTTTCAATGACATGGAAAGAACTTTGAAACGACTCCGAAGCACTTGCTAGGTAGTTTCAATGACATGGAAGCAACTTTGAAACGACTCCGAAGCACTTCCTAGGTAGTTTCAATGACAAGGAAGCAACTTTGAAACGACTCCGAAGCACTTGCTAGGTAGTTTCAATGACATGGAAGCAACTTTGAAACGACTCCAAAGCACTTGCTAGGTAGTTTCAATGACATGGAAGCAACTTTGAAACGACTCCGAAGCACTTCCTAGCTAGTTTCAATGACATGGAAGCAACTTTGAAACGACTCCGAAGCACTTGCTAGGTAGTTTCAATGACATGGAAGCAACTTTCAAACGACTCCGAAGCACTTCCTAGGTAGTTTCAATGACATGGAAGCAACTTTGAAACGACTCCAAAGCACTTCCTAGCTAGTTTCAATGACATGGAAGCAACTTTGAAACGACTCCAAAGCACTTCCTTGGTAGTTTCAATGACATGGAAGCAACTTTGAAACGACTCCGAAGCACTTCCTTGGTATTTTCAATGACATGGAAGCAACTTTGAAACGACTCCGAAGCACTTCCTAGGTAGTTTCAATGACATGGAAGCAACTTTGAAACGACTCCGAAGCACTTCCTAGGTAGTTTCAATGACAAGGAAGCAACTTTGAAACGACTCCGAAGCACTTCCTAGGTAGTTTCAATGACATGGAAGCAACTTTGAAACGACTCCGAAGCACTTCCTAGGTAGTTTCAATGACATGGAAGCAACTTTGAAACGACTCCGAAGCACTTTCTAGGTAGTTTCAATGACATGGAAGCAACTTTGAAACGACTCCGAAGCACTTTCTAGGTAGTTTCAATGACATGGAAGCAACTTTGAAACGACTCCGAAGCACTTCCTTGGTAGTTTCAATGACATGGAAGCAACTTTGAAACGACTCCAAAGCACTTCCTAGCTAGTTTCAATGACATGGAAGCAACTTTGAAACGACTCCGAAGCACTTGCTAGGTAGTTTCAATGACATGGAAGCAACTTTCAAACGACTCCGAAGCACTTCCTAGGTAGTTTCAATGACATGGAAGCAACTTTGAAACGACTCCAAAGCACTTCCTAGCTAGTTTCAATGACATGGAAGCAACTTTGAAACGACTCCGAAGCACTTGCTAGGTAGTTTCAATGACATGGAAGCAACTTTGAAACGACTCCGAAGCACTTCCTAGGTAGTTTCAATGACATGGAAGCAACTTTGAAACGCCTCCGAAGCACTTCCTAGCTAGTTTCAATGACATGGAAGCAACTTTGAAACGACTCCGAAGCACTTCCTAGGTAGTTTCAATGACATGGAAGCAACTTTGAAACGACTCCAAAGCACTTCCTAGCTAGTTTCAATGACATGGAAGCAACTTTGAAACGACTCCGAAGCACTTGCTAGGTAGTTTCAATGACATGGAAGCAACTTTGAAACGACTCCGAAGCACTTCCTAGGTAGTTTCAATGACATGGAAGCAACTTTGAAACGACTCCGAAGCACTTGCTAGGTAGTTTCAATGACATGGAAGCAACTTTGAAACGACTCCGAAGCACTTCCTAGGTAGTTTCAATGACATGGAAGCAACTTTGAAACGACTCCAAAGCACTTCCTAGCTAGTTTCAATGACATGGAAGCAACTTTGAAACGACTCCGAAGCACTTGCTAGGTAGTTTCAATGACATGGAAGCAACTTTGAAACGACTCCAAAGCACTTCCTAGCTAGTTTCAATGACATGGAAGCAACTTTGAAACGACTCCGAAGCACTTGCTAGGTAGTTTCAATGACATGGAAGCAACTTTGAAACGACTCCGAAGCACTTCCTAGGTAGTTTCAATGACATGGAAGCAACTTTGAAACGCCTCCGAAGCACTTCCTAGCTAGTTTCAATGACATGGAAGCAACTTTGAAACGACTCCAAAGCACTTCCTAGGTAGTTTCAATGACATGGAAGCAACTTTGAAACGACTCCGAAGCACTTCCTAGGTAGTTTCAATGACATGGAAGCAACTTTGAAACGACTCCAAAGCACTTCCTAGCTAGTTTCAATGACATGGAAGCAACTTTGAAACGACTCCGAAGCACTTGCTAGGTAGTTTCAATGACATGGAAGCAACTTTGAAACGACTCCGAAGCACTTCCTAGGTAGTTTCAATGACATGGAAGCAACTTTGAAACGCCTCCGAAGCACTTCCTAGATAGTTTCAATGACATGGAAGCAACTTTGAAACGACTCCAAAGCACTTCCTAGCTAGTTTCAATGACATGGAAGCAACTTTGAAACGACTCCGAAGCACTTGCTAGGTAGTTTCAATGACATGGAAGCAACTTTGAAACGACTCCGAAGCACTTCCTAGGTAGTTTCAATGACATGGAAGCAACTTTGAAACGCCTCCGAAGCACTTCCTAGCTAGTTTCAATGACATGGAAGCAACTTTGAAACGACTCCGAAGCACTTCCTAGCTAGTTTCAATGACATGGAAGCAACTTTGAAACGACTCCGAAGCACTTCCTAGGTAGTTTCAATGACATGGAAGCAACTTTGAAACGCCTCCGAAGCACTTCCTAGCTAGTTTCAATGACATGGAAGCAACTTTGAAACGACTCCGAAGCACTTGCTAGGTAGTTTCAATGACAAGGAAGCAACTTTGAAACGACTCCGAAGCACTTCCTAGGTAGTTTCAATGACCTGGAAGCAACTTTGAAACGACTCCGAAGCACTTCCTTGGTAGTTTCAATGACATGGAAGCAACTTTGAAACGCCTCCGAAGCACTTCCTAGCTAGTTTCAATGACATGGAAGCAACTTTGAAACGCCTCCGAAGCACTTCCTAGCTAGTTTCAATGACATGGAAGCAACTTTGAAACGACTCCGAAGCACTTCCTTGGTAGTTTTAATGACATGGAAGCAACTTTGAAACGACTCCGAAGCACTTCCTTGGTAGTTTCAATGACATGGAAGCAACTTTGAAACGCCTCCGAAGCACTTCCTAGCTAGTTTCAATGACATGGAAGCAACTTTGAAACGACTCCGAAGCACTTCCTAGGTAGTTTCAATGACATGGAAGCAACTTTGAAACGCCTCCGAAGCACTTCCTAGCTAGTTTCAATGACATGGAAGCAACTTTGAAACGACTCCGAAGCACTTGCTAGGTAGTTTCAATGACAAGGAAGCAACTTTGAAACGACTCCGAAGCACTTGCTAGCTAGTTTCAATGACATGGAAGCAACTTTGAAACGCCTCCGAAGCACTTCCTAGATAGTTTCAATGACATGGAAGCAACTTTGAAACGACTCCAAAGCACTTCCTAGCTAGTTTCAATGACATGGAAGCAACTTTGAAACGACTCCGAAGCACTTGCTAGGTAGTTTCAATGACATGGAAGCAACTTTGAAACGACTCCGAAGCACTTCCTAGCTAGTTTCAATGACATGGAAGCAACTTTGAAACGACTCCGAAGCACTTGCTAGGTAGTTTCAATGACATGGAAGCAACTTTGAAACGACTCCAAAGCACTTCCTAGCTAGTTTCAATGACATGGAAGCAACTTTGAAACGACTCCGAAGCACTTGCTAGGTAGTTTCAATGACATGGAAGCAACTTTGAAACGCCTCCGAAGCACTTCCTAGCTAGTTTCAATGACATGGAAGCAACTTTGAAACGACTCCGAAGCACTTGCTAGGTAGTTTCAATGACATGGAAGCAACTTTGAAACGACTCCAAAGCACTTCCTAGCTAGTTTCAATGACATGGAAGCAACTTTGAAACGACTCCGAAGCACTTGCTAGGTAGTTTCAATGACATGGAAGCAACTTTGAAACGACTCCAAAGCACTTCCTAGCTAGTTTCAATGACATGGAAGCAACTTTGAAACGACTCCGAAGCACTTGCTAGGTAGTTTCAATGACATGGAAGCAACTTTGAAACGACTCCAAAGCACTTCCTAGCTAGTTTCAATGACATGGAAGCAACTTTGAAACGACTCCGAAGCACTTGCTAGGTAGTTTCAATGACATGGAAGCAACTTTGAAACGACTCCGAAGCACTTCCTAGGTAGTTTCAATGACATGGAAGCAACTTTGAAACGACTCCAAAGCACTTCCTAGCTAGTTTCAATGACATGGAAGCAACTTTGAAACGACTCCGAAGCACTTGCTAGGTAGTTTCAATGACATGGAAGCAACTTTGAAACGCCTCCGAAGCACTTCCTAGATAGTTTCAATGACATGGAAGCAACTTTGAAACGACTCCAAAGCACTTCCTAGCTAGTTTCAATGACATGGAAGCAACTTTGAAACGACTCCGAAGCACTTGCTAGGTAGTTTCAATGACATGGAAGCAACTTTGAAACGACTCCGAAGCACTTGCTAGCTAGTTTCAATGACATGGAAGCAACTTTGAAACGCCTCCGAAGCACTTCCTAGATAGTTTCAATGACATGGAAGCAACTTTGAAACGACTCCAAAGCACTTCCTAGCTAGTTTCAATGACATGGAAGCAACTTTGAAACGACTCCGAAGCACTTGCTAGGTAGTTTCAATGACATGGAAGCAACTTTGAAACGCCTCCGAAGCACTTCCTAGCTAGTTTCAATGACATGGAAGCAACTTTGAAACGACTCCGAAGCACTTGCTAGGTAGTTTCAATGACATGGAAGCAACTTTGAAACGACTCCAAAGCACTTCCTAGCTAGTTTCAATGACATGGAAGCAACTTTGAAACGACTCCGAAGCACTTGCTAGGTAGTTTCAATGACATGGAAGCAACTTTGAAACGACTCCAAAGCACTTCCTAGCTAGTTTCAATGACAAGGAAGCAACTTTGAAACGACTCCGAAGCACTTGCTAGGTAGTTTCAATGACATGGAAGCAACTTTGAAACGACTCCAAAGCACTTCCTAGCTAGTTTCAATGACAAGGAAGCAACTTTGAAACGCCTCCAAAGCACTTCCTAGGTAGTTTCAATGACATGGAAGCAACTTTGAAACGCCTCCGAAGCACTTCCTAGCTAGTTTCAATGACATGGAAGCAACTTTGAAACGACTCCGAAGCACTTGCTAGGTAGTTTCAATGACATGGAAGCAACTTTGAAACGACTCCGAAGCACTTCCTAGGTAGTTTCAATGACATGGAAGCAACTTTGAAACGACTCCAAAGCACTTCCTAGCTAGTTTCAATGACATGGAAGCAACTTTGAAACGACTCCGAAGCACTTGCTAGGTAGTTTCAATGACATGGAAGCAACTTTCAAACGACTCCGAAGCACTTCCTAAGTAGTTTCAATGACATGGAAGCAACTTTGAAACGACTCCAAAGCACTTCCTAGCTAGTTTCAACGACATGGAAGCAACTTTGAAACGACTCCGAAGCACTTGCTAGGTAGTTTCAATGACATGGAAGCAACTTTCAAACGACTCCGAAGCACTTCCTAGATAGTTTCAATGACATGGAAGCAACTTTGAAACGACTCCAAAGCACTTCCTTGCTAGTTTCAATGACATGGAAGCAACTTTGAAACGACTCCGAAGCACTTGCTAGGTAGTTTCAATGACATGGAAGCAACTTTGAAACGACTCCGAAGCACTTCCTAGGTAGTTTCAATGACATGGAAGCAACTTTGAAACGCCTCCGAAGCACTTCCTAGCTAGTTTCAATGACATGGAAGCAACTTTGAAACGACTCCGAAGCACTTGCTAGGTAGTTTCAATGACATGGAAGCAACTTTGAAACGACTCCGAAGCACTTCCTAGGTAGTTTCAATGACATGGAAGCAACTTTGAAACGACTCCGAAGCACTTCCTTGGTAGTTTCAATGACATGGAAGCAACTTTGAAACGCCTCCGAAGCACTTCCTAGCTAGTTTCAATGACATGGAAGCAACTTTGAAACGACTCCGAAGCACTTGCTAGGTAGTTTCAATGACATGGAAGCAACTTTGAAACGACTCCGAAGCACTTCCTAGCTAGTTTCAATGACATGGAAGCAACTTTGAAACGACTCCGAAGCACTTGCTAGGTAGTTTCAATGACATGGAAGCAACTTTGAAACGACTCCGAAGCACTTCCTAGGTAGTTTCAATGACATGGAAGCAACTTTGAAACGACTCCGAAGCACTTCCTTGGTAGTTTCAATGACATGGAAGCAACTTTGAAACGCCTCCGAAGCACTTCCTAGCTAGTTTCAATGACATGGAAGCAACTTTGAAACGCCTCCGAAGCACTTGCTAGGTAGTTTCAATGACATGGAAGCAACTTTGAAACGACTCCGAAGCACTTCCTAGGTAGTTTCAATGACATGGAAGCAACTTTGAAACGACTCCGAAGCACTTCCTTGCTAGTTTCAATGACATGGAAGCAACTTTGAAACGACTCCGAAGCACTTGCTAGGTAGTTTCAATGACAAGGAAGCAACTTTGAAACGACTCCGAAGCACTTGCTAGGTAGTTTCAATGACATGGAAGCAACTTTGAAACGCCTCCGAAGCACTTTCTAGATAGTTTCAATGACATGGAAGCAACTTTGAAACGACTCCAAAGCACTTCCTAGCTTGTTTCAATGACATGGAAGCAACTTTGAAACGACTCCGAAGCACTTGCTAGGTAGTTTCAATGACATGGAAGCAACTTTGAAACGACTCCGAAGCTCTTCCTAGGTAGTTTCAATGACATGGAAGCAACTTTGAAACGCCTCCGAAGCACTTCCTAGCTAGTTTCAATGACATGGAAGCAACTTTGAAACGACTCCGAAGCACTTGCTAGGTAGTTTCAATGACATGGAAGCAACTTTGAAACGACTCCAAAGCACTTCCTAGCTAGTTTCAATGACAAGGAAGCAACTTTGAAACGACTCCGAAGCACTTGCTAGGTAGTTTCAATGACATGGAAGCAACTTTGAAACGACTCCGAAGCACTTCCTAGCTAGTTTCAATGACATGGAAGCAACTTTGAAACGCCTCCGAAGCACTTCCTAGCTAGTTTCAATGACATGGAAGCAACTTTGAAACGACTCCGAAGCACTTGCTAGGTAGTTTCAATGACATGGAAGCAACTTTGAAACGACTCCAAAGCACTTCCTAGCTAGTTTCAATGACATGGAAGCAACTTTGAAACGACTCCGAAGCACTTGCTAGGTAGTTTCAATGACATGGAAGCAACTTTGAAACGACTCCAAAGCACTTCCTAGCTAGTTTCAATGACATGGAAGCAACTTTGAAACGACTCCGAAGCACTTGCTAGGTAGTTTCAATGACATGGAAGCAACTTTGAAACGACTCCAAAGCACTTCCTAGCTAGTTTCAATGACAAGGAAGCAACTTTGAAACGCCTCCAAAGCACTTCCTAGGTAGTTTCAATGACATGGAAGCAACTTTGAAACGCCTCCGAAGCACTTCCTAGCTAGTTTCAATGACATGGAAGCAACTTTGAAACGACTCCGAAGCACTTGCTAGGTAGTTTCAATGACATGGAAGCAACTTTCAAACGACTCCGAAGCACTTCCTAGGTAGTTTCAATGACATGGAAGCAACTTTGAAACGACTCCAAAGCACTTCCTAGCTAGTTTCAATGACATGGAAGCAACTTTGAAACGACTCCGAAGCACTTGCTAGGTAGTTTCAATGACATGGAAGCAACTTTCAAACGACTCCGAAGCACTTCCTAAGTAGTTTCAATGACATGGAAGCAACTTTGAAACGACTCCAAAGCACTTCCTAGCTAGTTTCAACGACATGGAAGCAACTTTGAAACGACTCCGAAGCACTTGCTAGGTAGTTTCAATGACATGGAAGCAACTTTCAAACGACTCCGAAGCACTTCCTAGATAGTTTCAATGACATGGAAGCAACTTTGAAACGACTCCAAAGCACTTCCTTGCTAGTTTCAATGACATGGAAGCAACTTTGAAACGACTCCGAAGCACTTGCTAGGTAGTTTCAATGACATGGAAGCAACTTTGAAACGACTCCGAAGCACTTCCTAGGTAGTTTCAATGACATGGAAGCAACTTTGAAACGCCTCCGAAGCACTTCCTTGCTAGTTTCAATGACATGGAAGCAACTTTGAAACGACTCCAAAGCACTTCCTAGCTAGTTTCAATGACATGGAAGCAACTTTCAAACGACTCCGAAGCACTTCCTAGATAGTTTCAATGACATGGAAGCAACTTTGAAACGACTCCAAAGCACTTCCTTGCTAGTTTCAATGACATGGAAGCAACTTTGAAACGACTCCGAAGCACTTGCTAGGTAGTTTCAATGACATGGAAGCAACTTTGAAACGACTCCGAAGCACTTCCTAGGTAGTTTCAATGACATGGAAGCAACTTTGAAACGCCTCCGAAGCACTTCCTAGCTAGTTTCAATGACATGGAAGCAACTTTGAAACGACTCCGAAGCACTTGCTAGGTAGTTTCAATGACATGGAAGCAACTTTGAAACGACTCCGAAGCACTTCCTAGGTAGTTTCAATGACATGGAAGCAACTTTGAAACGACTCCGAAGCACTTCCTTGGTAGTTTCAATGACATGGAAGCAACTTTGAAACGCCTCCGAAGCACTTCCTAGCTAGTTTCAATGACATGGAAGCAACTTTGAAACGCCTCCGAAGCACTTGCTAGGTAGTTTCAATGACATGGAAGCAACTTTGAAACGACTCCGAAGCACTTCCTAGGTAGTTTCAATGACATGGAAGCAACTTTGAAACGACTCCGAAGCACTTCCTTGCTAGTTTCAATGACATGGAAGCAACTTTGAAACGACTCCGAAGCACTTGCTAGGTAGTTTCAATGACAAGGAAGCAACTTTGAAACGACTCCGAAGCACTTGCTAGGTAGTTTCAATGACATGGAAGCAACTTTGAAACGCCTCCGAAGCACTTTCTAGATAGTTTCAATGACATGGAAGCAACTTTGAAACGACTCCAAAGCACTTCCTAGCTAGTTTCAATGACATGGAAGCAACTTTGAAACGACTCCGAAGCACTTGCTAGGTAGTTTCAATGACATGGAAGCAACTTTGAAACGACTCCGAAGCACTTCCTAGGTAGTTTCAATGACATGGAAGCAACTTTGAAACGCCTCCGAAGCACTTCCTAGCTAGTTTCAATGACATGGAAGCAACTTTGAAACGACTCCGAAGCACTTGCTAGGTAGTTTCAATGACATGGAAGCAACTTTGAAACGACTCCAAAGCACTTCCTAGCTAGTTTCAATGACAAGGAAGCAACTTTGAAACGACTCCGAAGCACTTGCTAGGTAGTTTCAATGACATGGAAGCAACTTTGAAACGACTCCGAAGCACTTGCTAGGTAGTTTCAATGACATGGAAGCAACTTTGAAACGACTCCGAAGCACTTCCTAGCTAGTTTCAATGACATGGAAGCAACTTTGAAACGACTCCGAAGCACTTCCTAGGTAGTTTCAATGACATGGAAGCAACTTTGAAACGCCTCCAAAGCACTTCCTAGCTAGTTTCAATGACATGGAAGCAACTTTGAAACGACTCCGAAGCACTTGCTAGGTAGTTTCAATGACATGGAAGCAACTTTGAAACGACTCCAAAGCACTTCCTAGCTAGTTTCAATGACATGGAAGCAACTTTGAAACGACTCCGAAGCACTTGCTAGGTAGTTTCAATGACATGGAAGCAACTTTGAAACGACTCCGAAGCACTTCCTAGGTAGTTTCAATGACATGGAAGCAACTTTGAAACGACTCCAAAGCACTTCCTAGCTAGTTTCAATGACAAGGAAGCAACTTTGAAACGCCTCCAAAGCACTTCCTAGCTAGTTTCAATGACATGGAAGCAACTTTGAAACGCCTCCGAAGCACTTCCTAGCTAGTTTCAATGACATGGAAGCAACTTTGAAACGACTCCGAAGCACTTGCTAGGTAGTTTCAATGACATGGAAGCAACTTTCAAACGACTCCAAAGCACTTCCTAGGTAGTTTCAATGACATGGAAGCAACTTTGAAACGCCTCCAAAGCACTTCCTACCTAGTTTCAATGACATGGAAGCAACTTTGAAACGACTCCGAAGCACTTGCTTGGTAGTTTCAATGACATGGAAGCAACTTTGAAACGACTCCAAAGCACTTCCTAGCTAGTTTCAATGACAAGGAAGCAACTTTGAAACGCCTCCAAAGCACTTCCTAGGTAGTTTCAATGACATGGAAGCAACTTTGAAACGCCTCCGAAGCACTTCCTAGCTAGTTTCAATGACATGGAAGCAACTTTGAAACGACTCCGAAGCACTTGCTAGGTAGTTTCAATGACATGGAAGCAACTTTGAAACGACTCCAAAGCACTTCCTAGCTAGTTTCAATGACAAGGAAGCAACTTTGAAACGCCTCCAAAGCACTTCCTAGGTAGTTTCAATGACATGGAAGCAACTTTGAAACGCCTCCAAAGCACTTCCTAGCTAGTTTCAATGACATGGAAGCAACTTTGAAACGACTCCGAAGCACTTGCTAGGTAGTTTCAATGACATGGAAGCAACTTTGAAACGACACCAAAGCACTTCCTAGCTAGTTTCAATGACATGGAAGCAACTTTGAAACGACTCCGAAGCACTTGCTAGGTAGTTTCAATGACATGGAAGCAACTTTGAAACGACTCCGAAGCACTTCCTAGGTAGTTTCAATGACATGGAAGCAACTTTGAAACGACTCCGAAGCACTTGCTAGGTAGTTTCAATGACATGGAAGCAACTTTGAAACGACTCCAAAGCACTTCCTAGGTAGTTTCAATGACATGGAAGCAACTTTGAAACGACTCCAAAGCACTTCCTAGCTAGTTTCAATGACAAGGAAGCAACTTTGAAACGCCTCCAAAGCACTTCCTAGCTAGTTTCAATGACAAGGAAGCAACTTTGAAACGCCTCCAAAGCACTTCCTAGGTAGTTTCAATGACATGGAAGCAACTTTGAAACGCCTCCGAAGCACTTCCTAGCTTGTTTCAATGACATGGAAGCAACTTTGAAACGACTCCAAAGCACTTCCTAGCTAGTTTCAATGACAAGGAAGCAACTTTGAAACGCCTCCAAAGCACTTCCTAGGTAGTTTCAATGACATGGAAGCAACTTTGAAACGACTCCGAAGCACTTCCTAGCTAGTTTCAATGACAAGGAAGCAACTTTGAAACGCCTCCAAAGCACTTCCTAGGTAGTTTCAATGACATGGAAGCAACTTTGAAACGACTCCAAAGCACTTCCTAGCTAGTTTCAATGACATGGAAGCAACTTTGAAACGACTCCGAAGCACTTCCTAGGTAGTTTCAATGACATGGAAGCAACTTTTAAACTACTCCGAAGCACTTGCTTGGTAGTTTCAATGACATGGAAGCAACTTTTAAACGACTCCAAAGCACTTCCTAGGTAGTTTCAATGACATGGAAGCAACTTTGAAACGACTCCAAAGCACTTCCTAGCTAGTTTCAATGACATGGAAGCAACTTTGAAACGACTCCGAAGCACTTCCTAGGTAGTTTCAATGACATGGAAGCAACTTTGAAACGACTCCAAAGCACTTCCTAGGTAGTTTCAATGACAAGGAAGCAACTTTGAAACGACTCCAAAGCACTTGCTAGGTAGTTTCAATGACATGGAAGCAACTTTGAAACGACTCCAAAGCACTTCCTAGGTAGTTTCAATGACATGGAAGCAACTTTGAAACGACTCCAAAGCACTTCCTAGCTAGTTTCAATGACATGGAAGCAACTTTGAAACGACTCCGAAGCACTTGCTAGGTAGTTTCAATGACATGGAAGCAACTTTGAAACGACTCCGAAGCACTTGCTAGGTAGTTTCAATGACATGGAAGCAACTTTGAAACGACTCCGAAGCACTTGCTAGGTAGTTTCAATGACATGGAAGCAACTTTGAAACGACTCCGAAGCACTTCCTAGGTAGTTTCAATGACATGGAAGCAACTTTGAAACGACTCCAAAGCACTTCCTAGGTAGTTTCAATGACAAGGAAGCAACTTTGAAACGACTCCAAAGCACTTGCTAGGTAGTTTCAATGACATGGAAGCAACTTTGAAACGACTCCAAAGCACTTCCTAGGTAGTTTCAATGACATGGAAGCAACTTTGAAACGACTCCAAAGCACTTCCTAGCTAGTTTCAATGACATGGAAGCAACTTTGAAACGACTCCAAAGCACTTCCTAGGTAGTTTCAATGACATGGAAGCAACTTTGAAACGACTCCGAAGCACTTCCTAGGTAGTTTCAATGACATGGAAGCAACTTTGAAACGACTCCGAAGCACTTGCTAGGTAGTTTCAATGACATGGAAGCAACTTTGAAACGACTCCGAAGCACTTCCTAGGTAGTTTCAATGACATGGAAGCAACTTTGAAACGACTCCGAAGCACTTGCTAGGTAGTTTCAATGACAAGGAAGCAACTTTGAAACGACTCAGAAGCACTTGCTAGGTAGTTTCAATGACATGGAAGCAACTTTCAAACGACTCCGAAGCACTTCCTAGCTAGTTTCAATGACATGGAAGCAACTTTGAAACGACTCCGAAGCACTTGCTAGGTAGTTTCAATGACATGGAAGCAACTTTGAAACGACTCCGAAGCACTTCCTAGGTAGTTTCAATGACATGGAAGCAACTTTGAAACGACTCCGAAGCACTTCCTAGGTAGTTTCAATGACATGGAAGCAACTTTGAAACGCCTCCGAAGCACTTCTTAGCTAGTTTCAATGACATGGAAGCAACTTTGAAACGACTCCGAAGCACTTCCTAGGTAGTTTCAATGACATGGAAGCAACTTTGAAACGACTCCAAAGCACTTCCTAGGTAGTTTCAATGACAAGGAAGCAACTTTGAAACGACTCCAAAGCACTTGCTAGGTAGTTTCAATGACATGGAAGCAACTTTGAAACGACTCCAAAGCACTTCCTAGGTAGTTTCAATGACATGGAAGCAACTTTGAAACGACTCCAAAGCACTTCCTAGCTAGTTTCAATGACATGGAAGCAACTTTGAAACGACTCCGAAGCACTTCCTAGGTAGTTTCAATGACAAGGAAGCAACTTTGAAACGACTCCAAAGCACTTGCTAGGTAGTTTCAATGACATGGAAGCAACTTTGAAACGACTCAGAAGCACTTGCTAGGTAGTTTCAATGACATGGAAGCAACTTTGAAACGACTCCGAAGCACTTCCTAGGTAGTTTCAATGACATGGAAGCAACTTTCAAACGACTCCGAAGCTCTTCCTAGGTAGTTTCAATGACATGGAACCAACTTTGAAACGACTCCGAAGCACTTCCTAGCTAGTTTCAATGACATGGAAGCAACTTTGAAACGACTCCGAAGCACTTGCTAGGTAGTTTCAATGACATGGAAGCAACTTTGAAACGACTCCGAAGCACTTCCTAGGTAGTTTCAATGACATGGAAGCAACCTTCAAACGACTCCGAAGCTCTTCCTAGGTAGTTTCAATGACATGGAAGCAACTTTGAAACGACTCCGAAGCACTTCCTAGCTAGTTTCAATGACATGGAAGCAACCTTCAAACGACTCCGAAGCTCTTCCTAGGTAGTTTCAATGACATGGAAGCAACTTTGAAACGACTCCGAAGCACTTCCTAGCTAGTTTCAATGACATGGAAGCAACTTTGAAACGACTCCGAAGCACTTGCTAGGTAGTTTCAATGACATGGAAGCAACTTTGAAACGACTCCGAAGCACTTCCTAGGTAGTTTCAATGACATGGAAGCAACTTTGAAACGCCTCCGAAGCACTTCCTAGCTAGTTTCAATGACATGGAAGCAACTTTGAAACGACTCCGAAGCACTTGCTAGGTAGTTTCAATGACATGGAAGCAACTTTGAAACGACTCCGAAGCACTTCCTAGGTAGTTTCAATGACATGGAAGCAACTTTGAAACGACTCCGAAGCACTTCCTAGCTAGTTTCAATGACATGGAAGCAACTTTGAAACGAATCCGAAGCACTTCCTAGGTAGTTTCAATGACATGGAAGCAACTTTGAAACGACTCCAAAGCACTTCCTAGCTAGTTTCAATGACATGGAAGCAACTTTGAAACGACTCCGAAGCACTTGCTAGGTAGTTTCAATGACATGGAAGCAACTTTGAAACGACTCCGAAGCACTTCCTAGGTAGTTTCAATGACATGGAAGCAACTTTGAAACGCCTCCGAAGCACTTCTTAGCTAGTTTCAATGACATGGAAGCAACTTTGAAACGACTCCAAAGCACTTCCTAGCTAGTTTCAATGACATGGAAGCAACTTTGAAACGACTCCGAAGCACTTGCTAGGTAGTTTCAATGACATGGAAGCAACTTTGAAACGACTCCGAAGCACTTCCTAGCTAGTTTCAATGACATGGAAGCAACTTTGAAACGACTCCGAAGCACTTGCTAGGTAGTTTCAATGACATGGAAGCAACTTTGAAACGACTCCGAAGCACTTCCTAGGTAGTTTCAATGACATGGAAGCAACTTTGAAACGCCTCCGAAGCACTTCCTAGCTAGTTTCAATGACATGGAAGCAACTTTGAAACGACTCCGAAGCACTTGCTAGGTAGTTTCAATGACATGGAAGCAACTTTGAAACGACTCCGAAGCACTTCCTAGGTAGTTTCAATGACATGGAAGCAACTTTCAAACGACTTCGAAGCACTTCCTAGGTAGTTTCAATGACATGGAAGCAACTTTGAAACGACTCCAAAGCACTTCCTAGGTAGTTTCAATGACAAGGAAGCAACTTTGAAACGACTCCAAAGCACTTGCTAGGTAGTTTCAATGACATGGAAGCAACTTTGAAACGACTCCAAAGCACTTCCTAGGTAGTTTCAATGACATGGAAGCAACTTTGAAACGACTCCAAAGCACTTCCTAGCTAGTTTCAATGACATGGAAGCAACTTTGAAACGACTCCAAAGCACTTCCTAGGTAGTTTCAATGACATGGAAGCAACTTTGAAACGACTCCGAAGCACTTGCTAGGTAGTTTCAATGACATGGAAGCAACTTTGAAACGACTCCGAAGCACTTCCTTGGTAGTTTCAATGACATGGAAGCAACTTTGAAACGACTCCAAAGCACTTCCTAGCTAGTTTCAATGACATGGAAGCAACTTTGAAACGACTCCGAAGCACTTGCTAGGTAGTTTCAATGACATGGAAGCAACTTTCAAGCGACTCCGAAGCACTTCCTTGGTAGTTTCAATGACATGGAAGCAACTTTGAAACGACTCCGAAGCACTTCCTAGGTAATTTCAATGACATGGAAGCAACTTTCAAACGACTTCGAAGCACTTCCTAGGTAGTTTCAATGACATGGAAGCAACTTTGAAACGACTCCGAAGCACTTGCTAGGTAGTTTCAATGACATGGAAGCAACTTTGAAACGACTCCGAAGCACTTCCTAGGTAGTTTCAATGACATGGAAGCAACTTTGAAACGACTCCAAAGCACTTCCTAGGTAGTTTCAATGACATGGAAGCAACTTTGAAACGACTCCGAAGCACTTCCTTGGTAGTTTCAATGACATGGAAGCAACTTTGAAACGCCTCCGAAGCACTTCCTAGGTAGTTTCAATGACATGGAAGCAACTTTGAAACGACTCCGAAGCACTTGCTAGGTAGTTTCAATGACATGGAAGCAACTTTGAAACGACTCCGAAGCACTTCCTAGGTAGTTTCAATGACATGGAAGCAACTTTGAAACGACTCCAAAGCACTTCCTAGGTAGTTTCAATGACATGGAAGCAACTTTGAAACGACTCCAAAGCACTTCCTAGGTAGTTTCAATGACAAGGAAGCAACTTTGAAACGACTCCAAAGCACTTCCTAGGTAGTTTCAATGACATGGAAGCAACTTTGAAACGACTCCGAAGCACTTGCTAGGTAGTTTCAATGACATGGAAGCAACTTTGAAACGACTCCGAAGCACTTCCTTGGTAGTTTCAATGACATGGAAGCAACTTTGAAACGACTCCGAAGCACTTCCTAGGTAGTTTCAATGACATGGAAGCAACTTTGAAACGACTCCGAAGCACTTCCTAGGTAGTTTCAATGACATGGAAGCAACTTTGAAACGACTCCGAAGCACTTGCTAGGTAGTTTCAATGACAAGGAAGCAACTTTGAAACGACTCCGAAGCACTTGCTAGGTAGTTTCAATGACATGGAAGCAACTTTCAAACGACTCCGAAGCACTTCCTAGGTAGTTTCAATGACATGGAAGCAACTTTGAAACGACTCCGAAGCACTTCCTAGGTAGTTTCAATGACATGGAAGCAACTTTCAAACGACTCCGAAGCACTTCCTTGGTAGTTTCAATGACATGGAAGCAACTTTGAAACGCCTCCGAAGCACTTGCTAGGTAGTTTCAATGACATGGAAGCAACTTTGAAACGACTCCGAAGCACTTCCTAGGTAGTTTCAATGACATGGAAGCAACTTTGAAACGACTCCAAAGCACTTCCTAGGTAGTTTCAATGACATGGAAGCAACTTTGAAACGACTCCGAAGCACTTGCTAGGTAGTTTCAATGACATGGAAGCAACTTTCAAACGACTCCGAAGCACTTCCTAGGTAGTTTCAATGACATGGAAGCAACTTTGAAACGACTCCGAAGCACTTCCTAGGTAGTTTCAATGACATGGAAGCAACTTTGAAACGACTCCAAAGCACTTCCTAGGTAGTTTCAATGACATGGAAGCAACTTTGAAACGACTCCGAAGCACTTGCTAGGTAGTTTCAATGACAAGGAAGCAACTTTGAAACGACTCCGAAGCACTTGCTAGGTAGTTTCAATGACATGGAAGCAACTTTCAAACGACTCCGAAGCACTTCCTAGGTAGTTTCAATGACATGGAAGCAACTTTGAAACGACTCCGAAGCACTTCCTAGGTAGTTTCAATGACATGGAAGCAACTTTGAAACGACTCCGAAGCACTTGCTAGGTAGTTTCAATGACAAGGAAGCAACTTTGAAACGACTCCGAAGCACTTGCTAGGTAGTTTCAATGACATGGAAGCAACTTTGAAACGACTCCGAAGCACTTCCTAGGTAGTTTCAATGACATGGAAGCAACTTTGAAACGACTCCAAAGCACTTCCTAGGTAGTTTCAATGACATGGAAGCAACTTTGAAACGACTCCGAAGCACTTCCTTGGTAGTTTCAATGACATGGAAGCAACTTTGAAACGCCTCCGAAGCACTTCCTAGGTAGTTTCAATGACATGGAAGCAACTTTCAAACGACTCCGAAGCACTTCCTAGCTAGTTTCAATGACATGGAAGCAACTTTTAACGACTCCGAAGCACTTGCTAGGTAGTTTCAATGACATGGAAGCAACTTTGAAACGACTCCGAAGCACTTTCTAGGTAGTTTCAATGACATGGAAGCAACTTTGAAACGACTCCGAAGCACTTCCTAGGTAGTTTCAATGACATGGAAGCAACTTTCAAACGACTCCGAAGCACTTCCTAGGTAGTTTCAATGACATGGAAGCAACTTTGAAACGACTCCGAAGCACTTCCTAGGTAGTTTCAATGACATGGAAGCAACTTTCAAACGACTCCGAAGCACTTCCTTGGTAGTTTCAATGACATGGAAGCAACTTTGAAACGCCTCCGAAGCACTTGCTAGGTAGTTTCAATGACATGGAAGCAACTTTCAAACGACTCCGAAGCACTTCCTAGGTAGTTTCAATGACATGGAAGCAACTTTGAAACGACTCCAAAGCACTTCCTAGGTAGTTTCAATGACATGGAAGCAACTTTGAAACGACTCCGAAGCACTTCCTTGGTAGTTTCAATGACATGGAAGCAACTTTGAAACGCCTCCGAAGCACTTCCTAGGTAGTTTCAATGACATGGAAGCAACTTTCAAACGACTCCGAAGCACTTCCTAGCTAGTTTCAATGACATGGAAGCAACTTTTAACGACTCCGAAGCACTTGCTAGGTAGTTTCAATGACATGGAAGCAACTTTGAAACGACTCCGAAGCACTTTCTAGGTAGTTTCAATGACATGGAAGCAACTTTCAAACGACTCCGAAGCTCTTCCTAGGTAGTTTCAATGACATGGAACCAACTTTGAAACGACTCCGAAGCACTTTCTAGGTAGTTTCAATGACATGGAAGCAACTTTGAAACGACTCCAAAGCACTTCCTAGGTAGTTTCAATGACATGGAAGCAACTTTGAAACGACTCCGAAGCACTTCCTTGGTAGTTTCAATGACATGGAAGCAACTTTGAAACGCCTCCGAAGCACTTCCTAGGTAGTTTCAATGACATGGAAGCAACTTTGAAACGACTCCGAAGCACTTGCTAGGTAGTTTCAATGACATGGAAGCAACTTTGAAACGACTCCGAAGCACTTCCTAGGTAGTTTCAATGACATGGAAGCAACTTTGAAACGACTCCAAAGCACTTCCTAGGTAGTTTCAATGACATGGAAGCAACTTTGAAACGACTCCAAAGCACTTCCTAGGTAGTTTCAATGACACGGAAGCAACTTTGAAACGACTCCAAAGCACTTCCTAGGTAGTTTCAATGACATGGAAGCAACTTTGAAACGACTCCGAAGCACTTGCTAGGTAGTTTCAATGACATGGAAGCAACTTTGAAACGACTCCGAAGCACTTGCTAGGTAGTTTCAATGACATGGAAGCAACTTTGAAACGACTCCGAAGCACTTCCTAGGTAGTTTCAATGACATGGAAGCAACTTTGAAACGACTCCGAAGCACTTGCTAGGTAGTTTCAATGACAAGGAAGCAACTTTGAAACGACTCCGAAGCACTTGCTAGGTAGTTTCAATGACATGGAAGCAACTTTCAAACGACTCCGAAGCACTTCCTAGGTAGTTTCAATGACATGGAAGCAACTTTGAAACGACTCCGAAGCACTTCCTAGGTAGTTTCAATGACATGGAAGCAACTTTCAAACGACTCCAAAGCACTTCCTAGCTAGTTTCAATGACATGGAAGCAACTTTTAACGACTCCGAAGCACTTGCTAGGTAGTTTCAATGACATGGAAGCAACTTTGAAACGACTCCGAAGCACTTTCTAGGTAGTTTCAATGACATGGAAGCAACTTTCAAACGACTCCGAAGCTCTTCCTAGGTAGTTTCAATGACATGGAACCAACTTTGAAACGACTCCGAAGCACTTTCTAGGTAGTTTCAATGACATGGAAGCAACCTTCAAACGACTCCGAAGCTCTTCCTAGGTAGTTTCAATGACATGGAAGCAACTTTGAAACGACTCCGAAGCACTTCCTAGCTAGTTTCAATGACATGGAAGCAACTTTGAAACGACTCCGAAGCACTTGCAAGGTAGTTTCAATGACATGGAAGCAACTTTGAAACGACTCCGAAGCACTTCCTAGGTAGTTTCAATGACATGGAAGCAACTTTGAAACGCCTCCGAAGCACTTCCTAGCTAGTTTCAATGACATGGAAGCAACTTTGAAACGACTCCGAAGCACTTGCTAGGTAGTTTCAATGACATGGAAGCAACTTTCAAACGACTCCGAAGCACTTCCTAGGTAGTTTCAATGACATGGAAGCAACTTTGAAACGCCTCCGAAGCACTTCCTAGCTAGTTTCAATGACATGGAAGCAACTTTGAAACGACTCCGAAGCACTTGCTAGGTAGTTTCAATGACATGGAAGCAACTTTGAATCGACTCCGAAGCACTTGCTAGGTAGTTTCAATGACATGGAAGCAACTTTGAAACGACTCCAAAGCACTTCCTAGCTAGTTTCAATGACATGGAAGCAACTTTGAAACGACTCCGAAGCACTTGCTAGGTAGTTTCAATGACATGGAAGCAACTTTGAAACGACTCCGAAGCACTTCCTAGGTAGTTTCAATGACATGGAAGCAACTTTGAAACGACTCCGAAGCACTTCCTTGGTAGTTTCAATGACATGGAAGCAACTTTGAAACGCCTCCGAAGCACTTCCTAGCTTGTTTCAATGACATGGAAGCAACTTTGAAACGACTCCGAAGCACTTCCTAGCTAGTTTCAATGACATGGAAGCAACTTTGAAACGACTCCAAAGCACTTCCTAGCTAGTTTCAATGACATGGAAGCAACTTTGAAACGACTCCGAAGCACTTGCTAGGTAGTTTCAATGACATGGAAGCAACTTTGAAACGACTCCGAAGCACTTGCTAGGTAGTTTCAATGACATGGAAGCAACTTTGAAACGACTCCGAAGCACTTGCTAGGTAGTTTCAATGACATGGAAGCAACTTTGAAACGACTCCGAAGCACTTCCTAGCTAGTTTCAATGACATGGAAGCAACTTTGAAACGACTCCGAAGCACTTGCTAGGTAGTTTCAATGACATGGAAGCAACTTTGAAACGACTCCGAAGCACTTCCTAGGTAGTTTCAATGACATGGAAGCAACTTTGAAACGCCTCCGAAGCACTTCCTAGCTAGTTTCAATGACATGGAAGCAACTTTGAAACGACTCCGAAGCACTTGCTAGGTAGTTTCAATGACATGGAAGCAACTTTGAAACGACTCCGAAGCACTTCCTAGGTAGTTTCAATGACATGGAAGCAACTTTCAAACGACTCCGAAGCACTTCCTAGGTAGTTTCAATGACATGGAAGCAACTTTGAAACGACTCCAAAGCACTTCCTAGGTAGTTTCAATGACATGGAAGCAACTTTGAAACGACTCCGAAGCACTTGCTAGGTAGTTTCAATGACATGGAAGCAACTTTGAAACGACTCCGAAGCACTTCCTAGGTAGTTTCAATGACATGGAAGCAACTTTGAAACGACTCCAAAGCACTTCCTAGGTAGTTTCAATGACATGGAAGCAACTTTGAAACGACTCCGAAGCACTTCCTTGGTAGTTTCAATGACATGGAAGCAACTTTGAAACGCCTCCGAAGCACTTCCTAGGTAGTTTCAATGACATGGAAGCAACTTTGAAACGACTCCGAAGCACTTGCTAGGTAGTTTCAATGACATGGAAGCAACTTTGAAACGACTCCGAAGCACTTCCTAGGTAGTTTCAATGACATGGAAGCAACTTTGAAACGACTCCAAAGCACTTCCTAGGTAGTTTCAATGACATGGAAGCAACTTTGAAACGACTCCAAAGCACTTCCTAGGTAGTTTCAATGACAAGGAAGCAACTTTGAAACGACTCCAAAGCACTTGCTAGGTAGTTTCAATGACATGGAAGCAACTTTGAAACGACTCCAAAGCACTTCCTAGGTAGTTTCAATGACATGGAAGCAACTTTGAAACGACTCCAAAGCACTTCCTAGCTAGTTTCAATGACATGGAAGCAACTTTGAAACGACTCCGAAGCACTTGCTAGGTAGTTTCAATGACATGGAAGCAACTTTGAAACGACTCCGAAGCACTTCCTAGGTAGTTTCAATGACATGGAAGCAACTTTGAAACGACTCCAAAGCACTTCCTAGGTAGTTTCAATGACAAGGAAGCAACTTTGAAACGACTCCAAAGCACTTCCTAGGTAGTTTCAATGACATGGAAGCAACTTTGAAACGCCTCCGAAGCACTTGCTAGGTAGTTTCAATGACATGGAAGCAACTTTGAAACGACTCCGAAGCACTTCCTTGGTAGTTTCAATGACATGGAAGCAACTTTGAAACGCCTCCGAAGCACTTCCTAGCTTGTTTCAATGACATGGAAGCAACTTTGAAACGACTCCGAAGCACTTGCTAGGTAGTTTCAATGACATGGAAGCAACTTTGAAACGACTCCGAAGCACTTGCTAGGTAGTTTCAATGACATGGAAGCAACTTTGAAACGACTCCGAAGCACTTCCTAGGTAGTTTCAATGACATGGAAGCAACTTTGAAACGACTCCGAAGCACTTCCTTGGTAGTTTCAATGACATGGAAGCAACTTTGAAACGCCTCCGAAGCACTTCCTAGCTTGTTTCAATGACATGGAAGCAACTTTGAAACGACTCCGAAGCACTTGCTAGGTAGTTTCAATGACATGGAAGCAACTTTGAAACGACTCCGAAGCACTTGCTAGGTAGTTTCAATGACATGGAAGCAACTTTGAAACGACTCCGAAGCACTTCCTAGGTAGTTTCAATGACATGGAAGCAACTTTGAAACGACTCCAAAGCACTTCCTAGCTAGTTTCAATGACATGGAAGCAACTTTGAAACGACTCCAAAGCACTTCCTAGGTAGTTTCAATGACAAGGAAGCAACTTTGAAACGACTCCAAAGCACTTGCTAGGTAGTTTCAATGACATGGAAGCAACTTTGAAACGACTCTAAAGCACTTCCTAGGTAGTTTCAATGACAAGGAAGCAACTTTGAAACGACTCCGAAGCACTTGCTAGGTAGTTTCAATGACATGGAAGCAACTTTGAAACGACTCCGAAGCACTTCCTAGGTAGTTTCAATGACATGGAAGCAACTTTGAAACGACTCCAAAGCACTTCCTAGGTAGTTTCAATGACATGGAAGCAACTTTGAAACGACTCCAAAGCACTTCCTAGGTAGTTTCAATGACATGGAAGCAACTTTGAAACGACTCCGAAGCACTTCCTTGGTAGTTTCAATGACATGGAAGCAACTTTGAAACGACTCCGAAGCACTTCCTAGGTAGTTTCAATGACATGGAAGCAACTTTGAAACGACTCCGAAGCACTTTCTAGGTAGTTTCAATGACATGGAAGCAACTTTCAAACGACTCCGAAGCTCTTCCTAGGTAGTTTCAATGACATGGAAGCAACCTTCAAACGACTCCGAAGCTCTTCCTAGGTAGTTTCAATGACATGGAAGCAACTTTGAAACGACTCCGAAGCACTTCCTAGCTAGTTTCAATGACATGGAAGCAACTTTGAAACGACTCCGAAGCACTTGCTAGGTAGTTTCAATGACATGGAAGCAACTTTGAAACGACTCCGAAGCACTTCCTAGGTAGTTTCAATGACATGGAAGCAACTTTGAAACGACTCCAAAGCACTTCCTAGCTAGTTTCAATGACATGGAAGCAACTTTGAAACGACTCCGAAGCACTTCCTAGCTAGTTTCAATGACATGGAACCAACTTTGAAACGACTCCGAAGCACTTTCTAGGTAGTTTCAATGACATGGAAGCAACCTTCAAACGACTCCGAAGCTCTTCCTAGGTAGTTTCAATGACATGGAAGCAACTTTGAAACGACTCCGAAGCACTTCCTAGCTAGTTTCAATGACATGGAAGCAACTTTGAAACGACTCCGAAGCACTTGCTAGGTAGTTTCAATGACATGGAAGCAACTTTGAAACGACTCCGAAGCACTTCCTAGGTAGTTTCAATGACATGGAAGCAACTTTGAAACGCCTCCGAAGCACTTCCTAGCTAGTTTCAATGACATGGAAGCAACTTTGAAACGACTCCGAAGCACTTGCTAGGTAGTTTCAATGACATGGAAGCAACTTTGAAACGACTCCGAAGCACTTCCTAGGTAGTTTCAATGACATGGAAGCAACTTTGAAACGACTCCAAAGCACTTCCTAGCTAGTTTCAATGACATGGAAGCAACTTTGAAACGACTCCGAAGCACTTGCTAGGTAGTTTCAATGACATGGAAGCAACTTTCAAACGACTCCGAAGCACTTCCTAGGTAGTTTCAATGACATGGAAGCAACTTTGAAACGCCTCCGAAGCACTTCCTAGCTAGTTTCAATGACATGGAAGCAACTTTGAAACGAATCCGAAGCACTTCCTAGGTAGTTTCAATGACATGGAAGCAACTTTGAAACGACTCCAAAGCACTTCCTAGCTAGTTTCAATGACATGGAAGCAACTTTGAAACGACTCCGAAGCACTTGCTAGGTAGTTTCAATGACATGGAAGCAACTTTGAAACGACTCCGAAGCACTTCCTAGGTAGTTTCAATGACATGGAAGCAACTTTGAAACGCCTCCGAAGCACTTCCTAGCTAGTTTCAATGACATGGAAGCAACTTTGAAACGACTCCAAAGCACTTCCTAGCTAGTTTCAATGACATGGAAGCAACTTTGAAACGACTCCGAAGCACTTGCTAGGTAGTTTCAATGACATGGAAGCAACTTTGAAACGACTCCGAAGCACTTGCTAGGTAGTTTCAATGACATGGAAGCAACTTTGAAACGACTCCGAAGCACTTGCTAGGTAGTTTCAATGACATGGAAGCAACTTTGAAACGACTCCAAAGCACTTCCTAGCTAGTTTCAATGACATGGAAGCAACTTTGAAACGACTCCGAAGCACTTGCTAGGTAGTTTCAATGACATGGAAGCAACTTTGAAACGACTCCAAAGCACTTCCTAGGTAGTTTCAATGACATGGAAGCAACTTTGAAACGACTCCAAAGCACTTCCTAGGTAGTTTCAATGACATGGAAGCAACTTTGAAACGACTCCGAAGCACTTCCTTGGTAGTTTCAATGACATGGAAGCAACTTTGAAACGCCTCCGAAGCACTTCCTAGGTAGTTTCAATGACATGGAAGCAACTTTGAAACGACTCCGAAGCACTTGCTAGGTAGTTTCAATGACATGGAAGCAACTTTGAAACGACTCCAAAGCACTTCCTAGGTAGTTTCAATGACATGGAAGCAGCTTTGAAACGACTCCGAAGCACTTCCTAGGTAGTTTCAATGACATGGAAGCAACTTTGAAACGACTCCGAAGCACTTCCTAGGTAAATTCAATGACATGGAAGCAACTTTGAAACGACTCCAAAGCACTTCCTAGCTAGTTTCAATGACATGGAAGCAACTTTGAAACGACTCCGAAGCACTTGCTAGGTAGTTTCAATGACATGGAAGCAACTTTGAAACGATTCCGAAGCACTTGCTAGGTAGTTTCAATGACATGGAAGCAACTTTGAAACGACTCCAAAGCACTTCCTAGGTAGTTTCAATGACATGGAAGCAACTTTGAAACGACTCCAAAGCACTTCCTAGGTAGTTTCAATGACATGGAAGCAACTTTGAAACGACTCCGAAGCACTTCCTTGGTAGTTTCAATGACATGGAAGCAACTTTGAAACGCCTCCGAAGCACTTCCTAGGTAGTTTCAATGACATGGAAGCAACTTTGAAACGACTCCGAAGCACTTGCTAGGTAGTTTCAATGACATGGAAGCAACTTTGAAACGACTCCAAAGCACTTCCTAGGTAGTTTCAATGACATGGAAGCAGCTTTGAAACGACTCCGAAGCACTTCCTAGGTAGTTTCAATGACATGGAAGCAACTTTGAAACGACTCCGAAGCACTTCCTAGGTAAATTCAATGACATGGATGCAACTTTGAAACGACTCCAAAGCACTTCCTAGCTAGTTTCAATGACATGGAAGCAACTTTGAAATGACTCCAAAGCACTTCCTAGCTAGTTTCAATGACATGGAAGCAACTTTGAAACGACTCCAAAGCACTTCCTAGGTAGTTTCAATGACATGGAAGCAACTTTGAAACGACTCAGAAGCACTTCCTAGGTAGTTTCAATGACATGGAAGCAACTTTGAAACGACTCCAAAGCACTTCCTAGGTAGTTTCAATGACATGGAAGCAACTTTGAAACGACTCCAAAGCACTTCCTAGCTAGTTTCAATGACATGGAAGCAACTTTGAAACGACTCCGAAGCACTTCCTAGGTAGTTTCAATGACATGGAAGCAACTTTGAAACGACTCCGAAGCACTTCCTAGGTAGTTTCAATGACATGGAAGCAACTTTGAAACGCCTCCGAAGCACTTCCTAGGTAGTTTCAATGACATGGAAGCAACTTTGAAACGACTCCGAAGCACTTCCTAGGTAGTTTCAATGACATGGAAGCAACTTTGAAACGACTCCGAAGCACTTCCTAGGTAGTTTCAATGACATGGAAGCAACTTTGAAACGCCTCCGAAGCACTTCCTAGGTAGTTTCAATGACATGGAAGCAACTTTGAAACGACTCCGAAGCACTTCCTAGGTAAATTCAATGACATGGAAGCAACTTTGAAACGACTCCAAAGCACTTGCTAGGTAGTTTCAATGACATGTAAGCAACTTTGAAACGACTCCAAAGCACTTCCTAGCTAGTTTCAATGACATGGAAGCAACTTTGAAACGACTCCAAAGCACTTCCTAGGTAGTTTCAATGACATGGAAGCAACTTTGAAACGACTCCGAAGCACTTCCTAGGTAGTTTCAATGACATGGAAGCAGCTTTGAAACGACTCCAAAGCACTTGCTAGGTAGTTTCAATGACATGTAAGCAACTTTGAAACGACTCCAAAGCACTTCCTAGCTAGTTTCAATGACATGGAAGCAACTTTGAAACGACTCCGAAGCACTTCCTAGGTAGTTTCAATGACATGGAAGCAACTTTGAAACGACTCCGAAGCACTTCCTAGGTAGTTTCAATGACATGGAAGCAACTTTGAAACGCCTCCGAAGCACTTCCTAGGTAGTTTCAATGACATGGAAGCAACTTTGAAACGACTCCGAAGCACTTCCTAGGTAGTTTCAATGACATGGAAGCAACTTTGAAACGACTCCGAAGCACTTCCTAGGTAGTTTCAATGACATGGAAGCAACTTTGAAACGCCTCCGAAGCACTTCCTAGGTAGTTTCAATGACATGGAAGCAACTTTGAAACGACTCCGAAGCACTTCCTAGGTAAATTCAATGACATGGAAGCAACTTTGAAACGACTCCAAAGCACTTGCTAGGTAGTTTCAATGACATGTAAGCAACTTTGAAACGACTCCAAAGCACTTCCTAGCTAGTTTCAATGACATGGAAGCAACTTTGAAACGACTCCAAAGCACTTCCTAGCTAGTTTCAATGACATGGTAGCAACTTTGAAACGACTCCGAAGAACTTCCTAGGTAGTTTCAATGACATGGAAGCAACTTTCAAACGACTCCGAACCACTTCCTAGGTAGTTTCAATGACATGGAAGCAACTTTCAAACGACTCCGAAGCACTTCCTAGGTAGTTTCAATGACATGGAAGCAACTTTGAAACGACTCCGAAGCACTTCCTAGGTAAATTCAATGACATGGATGCAACTTTGAAACGACTCCAAAGCACTTCCTAGCTAGTTTCAATGACATGGAAGCAACTTTGAAATGACTCCAAAGCACTTCCTAGCTAGTTTCAATGACATGGAAGCAACTTTGAAACGACTCCAAAGCACTTCCTAGGTAGTTTCAATGACATGTAAGCAACTTTGAAACGACTCCGAAGCACTTCCTAGGTAGTTTCAATGACATGGAAGCAGCTTTGAAACGACTCCAAAGCACTTGCTAGGTAGTTTCAATGACATGTAAGCAACTTTGAAACGACTCCAAAGCACTTCCTAGCTAGTTTCAATGACATGGAAGCAACTTTGAAACGACTCCGAAGCACTTCCTAGGTAGTTTCAATGACATGGAAGCAACTTTGAAACGACTCCGAAGCACTTCCTAGGTAGTTTCAATGACATGGAAGCAACTTTGAAACGCCTCCGAAGCACTTCCTAGGTAGTTTCAATGACATGGAAGCAACTTTGAAACGACTCCGAAGCACTTCCTAGGTAGTTTCAATGACATGGAAGCAACTTTGAAACGACTCCGAAGCACTTCCTAGGTAGTTTCAATGACATGGAAGCAACTTTGAAACGCCTCCGAAGCACTTCCTAGGTAGTTTCAATGACATGGAAGCAACTTTGAAACGACTCCGAAGCACTTCCTAGGTAAATTCAATGACATGGAAGCAACTTTGAAACGACTCCAAAGCACTTGCTAGGTAGTTTCAATGACATGTAAGCAACTTTGAAACGACTCCAAAGCACTTCCTAGCTAGTTTCAATGACATGGAAGCAACTTTGAAACGACTCCAAAGCACTTCCTAGCTAGTTTCAATGACATGGTAGCAACTTTGAAACGACTCCGAAGAACTTCCTAGGTAGTTTCAATGACATGGAAGCAACTTTCAAACGACTCCGAACCACTTCCTAGGTAGTTTCAATGACATGGAAGCAACTTTCAAACGACTCCGAAGCACTTCCTAGGTAGTTTCAATGACATGGAAGCAACTTTGAAACGACTCCGAAGCACTTCCTAGGTAAATTCAATGACATGGATGCAACTTTGAAACGACTCCAAAGCACTTCCTAGCTAGTTTCAATGACATGGAAGCAACTTTGAAATGACTCCAAAGCACTTCCTAGCTAGTTTCAATGACATGGAAGCAACTTTGAAACGACTCCAAAGCACTTCCTAGGTAGTTTCAATGACATGGAAGCAACTTTGAAACGACTCCGAAGCACTTCCTAGGTAGTTTCAATGACATGGAAGCAGCTTTGAAACGACTCCAAAGCACTTGCTAGGTAGTTTCAATGACATGTAAGCAACTTTGAAACGACTCCAAAGCACTTCCTAGCTAGTTTCAATGACATGGAAGCAACTTTGAAACGACTCCGAAGCACTTCCTAGGTAGTTTCAATGACATGGAAGCAACTTTGAAACGACTCCGAAGCACTTCCTAGGTAGTTTCAATGACATGGAAGCAACTTTGAAACGCCTCCGAAGCACTTCCTAGGTAGTTTCAATGACATGGAAGCAACTTTGAAACGACTCCGAAGCACTTCCTAGGTAGTTTCAATGACATGGAAGCAACTTTGAAACGACTCCGAAGCACTTCCTAGGTAGTTTCAATGACATGGAAGCAACTTTGAAACGCCTCCGAAGCACTTCCTAGGTAGTTTCAATGACATGGAAGCAACTTTGAAACGACTCCGAAGCACTTCCTAGGTAAATTCAATGACATGGAAGCAACTTTGAAACGACTCCAAAGCACTTGCTAGGTAGTTTCAATGACATGTAAGCAACTTTGAAACGACTCCAAAGCACTTCCTAGCTAGTTTCAATGACATGGAAGCAACTTTGAAACGACTCCAAAGCACTTCCTAGCTAGTTTCAATGACATGGTAGCAACTTTGAAACGACTCCGAAGAACTTCCTAGGTAGTTTCAATGACATGGAAGCAACTTTCAAACGACTCCGAACCACTTCCTAGGTAGTTTCAATGACATGGAAGCAACTTTCAAACGACTCCGAAGCACTTCCTAGGTAGTTTCAATGACATGGAAGCAACTTTCAAACGACTCCGAAGCACTTCCTTGGTAGTTTCAATGACATGGAAGCAACTTTGAAATGACTCCGAAGCACTTCCTTGGTAGTTTCAATGACATGGAAGCAACTTTCAAACGACTCCGAAGCACTTCCTTGGTAGTTTCAATGACATGGAAGCAACTTTCAAACGACTCCGAAGCACTTCCTTGGTAGTTTCAATGACATGGAAGCAACTTTGAAATGACTCCGAAGCACTTCCTAGCTAGTTTCAATGACATGGAAGCAACTTTGAAACGACTCCAAAGCACTTCCTAGCTAGTTTCAATGACATGGTAGCAACTTTGAAACGACTCCGAAGAACTTCCTAGGTAGTTTCAATGACATGGAAGCAACTTTGAAACGACTCCGAAGAACTTCCTAGGTAGTTTCAATGACATGGAAGCAACTTTCAAACGACTCCGAAGCACTTCCTTGGTAGTTTCAATGACATGGAAGCAACTTTGAAACGACTCCGAAGCACTTCCTTGGTAGTTTCAATGACATGGAAGCAACTTTCAAACGACTCCGAACCACTTCCTAGGTAGTTTCAATGACATGGAAGCAACTTTCAAACGACTCCGAAGCACTTCCTAGGTAGTTTCAATGACATGGAAGCAACTTTCAAACGACTCCGAAGCACTTCCTTGGTAGTTTCAATGACATGGAAGCAACTTTGAAATGACTCCGAAGCACTTCCTTGGTAGTTTCAATGACATGGAAGCAACTTTCAAACGACTCCGAAGCACTTCCTAGGTAGTTTCAATGACATGGAAGCAACTTTGAAACGACTCCGAAGCACTTCCTTGGTAGTTTCAATGACATGGAAGCAACTTTCAAACGACTCCGAACCACTTCCTAGGTAGTTTCAATGACATGGAAGCAACTTTGAAACGACTCCGAAGCACTTCCTAGGTAGTTTCAATGACATGGAAGCAACTTTGAAACGACTCCGAAGCACTTCCTAGGTAGTTTCAATGACATGGAAGCAACTTCGAAACGACTCCGAAAAACTTCCTTGGTAGTTTCAATGACATGGAAGCAACTTTCAAACGACTCCGAACCACTTCCTAGATAGTTTCAATGACATGGAAGCAACTTTGAAACGACTCCGAAGCACTTCCTTGGTAGTTTCAATGACATGGAAGCAACTTTCAAACGACTCCGAACCACTTCCTAGGTAGTTTCAATGACATGGAAGCAACTTTGAAACGACTCCGAAGCACTTCCTAGGTAGTTTCAATGACATGGAAGCAACTTTGAAACGACTCCGAAGCACTTCCTAGATAGTTTCAATGACATGGAAGCAACTTTGAAACGACTCCAAAGCACTTGCTAGGTAGTTTCAATGACATGTAAGCAACTTTGAAACGACTCCAAAGCACTTCCTAGCTAGTTTCAATGACATGGAAGCAACTTTGAAACGACTCCAAAGCACTTCCTAGCTAGTTTCAATGACATGGTAGCAACTTTGAAACGACTCCGAAGAACTTCCTAGGTAGTTTCAATGACATGGAAGCAACTTTCAAACGACTCCGAACCACTTCCTAGGTAGTTTCAATGACATGGAAGCAACTTTCAAACGACTCCGAAGCACTTCATAGGTAGTTTCAATGACATGGAAGCAACTTTCAAACGACTCCGAAGCACTTCCTTGGTAGTTTCAATGACATGGAAGCAACTTTGAAATGACTCCGAAGCACTTCCTTGGTAGTTTCAATGACATGGAAGCAACTTTCAAACGACTCCGAAGCACTTCCTTGGTAGTTTCAATGACATGGAAGCAACTTTCAAACGACTCCGAAGCACTTCCTAGGTAGTTTCAATGACATGTAAGCAACTTTGAAACGACTCCAAAGCACTTCCTAGCTAGTTTCAATGACATGGAAGCAACTTTGAAACGACTCCAAAGCACTTCCTAGCTAGTTTCAATGACATGGTAGCAACTTTGAAACGACTCCGAAGAACTTCCTAGGTAGTTTCAATGACATGGAAGCAACTTTGAAACGACTCCGAAGAACTTCCTAGGTAGTTTCAATGACATGGAAGCAACTTTCAAACGACTCCGAAGCACTTCCTTGGTAGTTTCAATGACATGGAAGCAACTTTGAAACGACTCCGAAGCACTTCCTTGGTAGTTTCAATGACATGGAAGCAACTTTCAAACGACTCCGAACCACTTCCTAGGTAGTTTCAATGACATGGAAGCAACTTTCAAACGACTCCGAAGCACTTCCTAGGTAGTTTCAATGACATGGAAGCAACATTCAAACGACTCCGAAGCACTTCCTTGGTAGTTTCAATGACATGGAAGCAACTTTGAAATGACTCCGAAGCACTTCCTTGGTAGTTTCAATGACATGGAAGCAACTTTCAAACGACTCCGAAGCACTTCCTAGGTAGTTTCAATGACATGGAAGCAACTTTGAAACGACTCCGAAGCACTTCCTTGGTAGTTGCAATGACATGGAAGCAACTTTCAAACGACTCCGAACCACTTCCTAGGTAGTTTCAATGACATGGAAGCAACTTTGAAACGACTCCGAAGCACTTCCTAGGTAGTTTCAATGACATGGAAGCAACTTCGAAACGACTCCGAAAAACTTCCTTGGTAGTTTCAATGACATGGAAGCAACTTTCAAACGACTCCGAACCACTTCCTAGATAGTTTCAATGACATGGAAGCAACTTTGAAACGACTCCGAAGCACTTCCTTGGTAGTTTCAATGACATGGAAGCAACTTTCAAACGACTCCGAACCACTTCCTAGGTAGTTTCAATGACATGGAAGCAACTTTGAAACGACTCCGAAGCACTTCCTAGGTAGTTTCAATGACATGGAAGCAACTTAAAAACGACTCCGAAGCACTTCCTAGGTAGTTTCAATGACATGGAAGCAACTTTCAAACGACTCCGAAGCACTTCCTTGGTAGTTTCAATGACATGGAAGCAACTTTGAAACGACTCCGAAGAACTTCCTAGGTAGTTTCAATGACATGGAAGCAACTTTGAAACGACTCCGAAGCACTTCCTTGGTAGTTTCAATGACATGGAAGCAACTTTCAAACGACTCCGAACCACTTCCTAGGTAGTTTCAATGACATGGAAGCAACTTTCAAACGACTCCGAAGCACTTCCTAGGTAGTTTCAATGACATGGAAGCAACTTTCAAACGACTCCGAAGCACTTCCTTGGTAGTTTCAATGACATGGAAGCAACTTTGAAACGACTCCGAAGCACTTCCTTGGTAGTTTCAATGACATGGAAGCAACTTTGAAACGACTCCGAAGCACTTCCTTGGTAGTTTCAATGACATGGAAGCAACTTTCAAACGACTCCGAACCACTTCCTAGGTAGTTTCAATGACATGGAAGCAACTTTGAAACGACTCCGAAGAACTTCCTTGGTAGTTTCAATGACATGGAAGCAACTTTCAAACGACTCCGAAGCACTTCCTTGGTAGTTTCAATGACATGGAAGCAACTTTGAAACGACTCCGAAGAACTTCCTAGGTAGTTTCAATGACATGGAAGCAACTTTCAAACGACTCCGAACCACTTCCTAGGTAGTTTCAATGACATGGAAGCAACTTTCAAACGACTCCGAAGCACTTCCTAGGTAGTTTCAATGACATGGAAGCAACTTTCAAACGACTCCGAACCACTTCCTTGGTAGTTTCAATGACATGGAAGCAACTTTGAAACGACTCCGAAGAACTTCCTTGGTAGTTTCAATGACATGGAAGCAACTTTCAAACGACTCCGAAGCACTTCCTTGGTAGTTTCAATGACATGGAAGCAACTTTGAAACGACTCCGAAGAACTTCCTAGGTAGTTTCAATGACATGGAAGCAACTTTCAAACGACTCCGAAGCACTTCCTTGGTAGTTTCAATGACATGGAAGCAACTTTGAAACGACTCCGAAGCACTTCCTTGGAAGTTTCAATGACATGGAAGCAACTTTCAAACGACTCCGAACCACTTCCTAGGTAGTTTCAATGACATGGAAGCAACTTTGAAACGACTCCGAAGCACTTCCTTGGTAGTTTCAATGACATGGAAGCAACTTTCAAACGACTCCGAACCACTTCCTAGGTAGTTTCAATGACATGGAAGCAACTTTGAAACGACTCCGAAGCACTTCCTAGGTAGTTTCAATGACATGGAAGCAACTTTGAAACGACTCCGAAGCACTTCCTAGGTAGTTTCAATGACATGGAAGCAACTTTCAAACGACTCCGAACCACTTCCTAGGTAGTTTCAATGACATGGAAGCAACTTTCAAACGACTCCGAAGCACTTCCTAGGTAGTTTCAATGACATGGAAGCAACTTTCAAACGACTCCGAACCACTTCCTTGGTAGTTTCAATGACATGGAAGCAACTTTGAAACGACTCCGAAGAACTTCCTTGGTAGTTTCAATGACATGGAAGCAACTTTCAAACGACTCCGAAGCACTTCCTAGGTAGTTTCAATGACATGGAAGCAACTTTCAAACGACTCCGAAGCACTTCCTAGGTAGTTTCAATGACATGGAAGCAACTTTCAAACGACTCCGAAGCACTTCCTTGGTAGTTTCAATGACATGGAAGCAACTTTGAAATGACTCCGAAGCACTTCCTTGGTAGTTTCAATGACATGGAAGCAACTTTCAAACGACTCCGAAGCACTTCCTAGGTAGTTTCAATGACATGGAAGCAACTTTGAAACGACTCCGAAGCACTTCCTTGGTAGTTTCAATGACATGGAAGCAACTTTCAAACGACTCCGACCCACTTCCTAGGTAGTTTCAATGACATGGAAGCAACTTTGAAACGACTCCGAAGCACTTCCTAGGTAGTTTCAATGACATGGAAGCAACTTTGAAACGACTCCGAAGCACTTCCTAGGTAGTTTCAATGACATGGAAGCAACTTCGAAACGACTCCGAAGAACTTCCTTGGTAGTTTCAATGACATGGAAGCAACTTTCAAACGACTCCGAACCACTTCCTAGATAGTTTCAATGACATGGAAGCAACTTTGAAACGACTCCGAAGCACTTCCTTGGTAGTTTCAATGACATGGAAGCAACTTTCAAACGACTCCGAACCACTTCCTAGGTAGTTTCAATGACATGGAAGCAACTTTGAAACGACTCCGAAGCACTTCCTAGGTAGTTTCAATGACATGGAAGCAACTTAAAAACGACTCCGAAGCACTTCCTAGGTAGTTTCAATGACATGGAAGCAACTTTGAAACGACTCCAAAGCACTTCCTTGGTAGTTTCAATGACATGGAAGCAACTTTCAAACGACTCCGAAGCACTTCCTTGGTAGTTTCAATGACATGGAAGCAACTTTGAAACGACTCCGAAGCACTTCCTTGGTAGTTTCAATGACATGGAAGCAACTTTCAAACGACTCCGAACCACTTCCTAGGTAGTTTCAATGACATGGAAGCAACTTTCAAACGACTCCGAAGCACTTCCTAGGTAGTTTCAATGACATGGAAGCAACTTTCAAACGACTCCGAAGCACTTCCTTGGTAGTTTCAATGACATGGAAGCAACTTTGAAACGACTCCGAAGCACTTCCTTGGTAGTTTCAATGACATGGAAGCAACTTTGAAACGACTCCGAAGAACTTCCTTGGTAGTTTCAATGACATGGAAGCAACTTTCAAACGACTCCGAAGCACTTCCTTGGTAGTTTCAATGACATGGAAGCAACTTTGAAACGACTCCGAAGCACTTCCTTGGTAGTTTCAATGACATGGAAGCAACTTTCAAACGACTCCGAACCACTTCCTAGGTAGTTTCAAGGACATGGAAGCAACTTTGAAACGACTCCGAAGCACTTCCTTGGTAGTTTCAATGACATGGAAGCAACTTTCAAACGACTCCGAACCACTTCCTAGGTAGTTTCAATGACATGGAAGCAACTTTGAAACGACTCCGAAGCACTTCCTAGGTAGTTTCAATGACATGGAAGCAACTTTGAAACGACTCCGAAGCACTTCCTTGGTAGTTTCAATGACATGGAAGCAACTTTCAAACGACTCCGAACCACTTCCTAGGTAGTTTCAATGACATGGAAGCAACTTTGAAACGACTCCGAAGCACTTCCTTGGTAGTTTCAATGACATGGAAGCAACTTTCAAACGACTCCGAAGCACTTCCTAGGTAGTTTCAATGACATGGAAGCAACTTTGAAACGACTCCGAAGCACTTCCTAGGTAGTTTCAATGACATGGAAGCAACTTTGAAACGACTCCGAAGCACTTCCTTGGTAGTTTCAATGACATGGAAGCAACTTTGAAACGACTCCGAAGCACTTCCTAGGTAGTTTCAATGACATGGAAGCAACTTTGAAACGACTCCAAAGCACTTCCTTGGTAGTTTCAATGACATGGAAGCAACTTTGAAACGACTCCGAAGAACTTCCTTGGTAGTTTCAATGACATGGAAGCAACTTTGAAACGACTCCGAAGCACTTCCTAGGTAGTTTCAATGACATGGAAGCAACTTTGAAACGCCTCCGAAGCACTTCCTAGGTAGTTTCAATGACATGGAAGCAACTTTCAAACGACTCCGAAGCACTTCCTAGGTAGTTTCAATGACATGGAAGCAACTTTCAAACGACTCCGAAGCACTTCCTTGGTAGTTTCAATGACATGGAAGCAACTTTGAAACGACTCCGAAGCACTTCCTTGGTAGTTTCAATGACATGGAAGCAACTTTGAAACGACTCCGAAGAACTTCCTTGGTAGTTTCAATGACATGGAAGCAACTTTCAAACGACTCCGAAGCACTTTCTAGGTAGTTTCAATGACATGGAAGCAACCTTCAAACGACTCCGAAGCACTTCCTTGGTAGTTTCAATGACATGGAAGCAACTTTCAAACGACTCCGAACCACTTCCTAGGTAGTTTCAAGGACATGGAAGCAACTTTGAAACGACTCCGAAGCACTTCCTTGGTAGTTTCAATGACATGGAAGCAACTTTCAAACGACTCCGAACCACTTCCTAGGTAGTTTCAATGACATGGAAGCAACTTTGAAACGACTCCGAAGCACTTCCTAGGTAGTTTCAATGGCATGGAAGCAACTTTCAAACGACTTCGAAGCACTTCCGAGGTAGTTTCAATGACATGGAAGCAACTTTCAAACGACTCCGAAGAACTTCCTTGGTAGTTTCAATGACATGGAAGCAACTTTGAAACGACTCCGAAGCACTTCCTTGGTAGTTTCAATGACATGGAAGCAACTTTCAAACGACTCCGAACCACTTCCTAGGTAGTTTCAATGACATGGAAGCAACTTTGAAACGACTCCGAAGCACTTCCTAGGTAGTTTCAATGACATGGAAGCAACTTTGAAACGACTCCGAAGCACTTCCTAGGTAGTTTCAATGACATGGAAGCAACTTTGAAACGACTCCAAAGCACTTCCTTGGTAGTTTCAATGACATGGAAGCAACTTTGAAACGACTCCGAAGAACTTCCTTGGTAGTTTCAATGACATGGAAGCAACTTTGAAACGACTCCGAAGCACTTCCTAGGTAGTTTCAATGACATGGAAGCAACTTTGAAACGCCTCCGAAGCACTTCCTAGGTAGTTTCAATGACATGGAAGCAACTTTCAAACGACTCCGAAGCACTTCCTAGGTAGTTTCAATGACATGGAAGCAACTTTCAAACGACTCCGAAGCACTTCCTTGGTAGTTTCAATGACATGGAAGCAACTTTGAAACGACTCCGAAGCACTTCCTTGGTAGTTTCAATGACATGGAAGCAACTTTGAAACGACTCCGAAGAACTTCCTTGGTAGTTTCAATGACATGGAAGCAACTTTCAAACGACTCCGAAGCACTTTCTAGGTAGTTTCAATGACATGGAAGCAACCTTCAAACGACTCCGAAGCACTTCCTTGGTAGTTTCAATGACATGGAAGCAACTTTCAAACGACTCCGAACCACTTCCTAGGTAGTTTCAATGACATGGAAGCAACTTTGAAACGACTCCGAAGCACTTCCTAGGTAGTTTCAATGACATGGAAGCAACTTTGAAACGACTCCAAAGCACTTCCTAGGTAGTTTCAATGACATGGAAGCAACTTTGAAACGACTCCAAAGCACTTCCTAGGTAGTTTTAATGACATGGAAGCAACTTTCAAACGACTCCGAAGCACTTCCGAGGTAGTTTCAATGACATGGAAGCAACTTTCAAACGACTCCGAAGAACTTCCTTGGTAGTTTCAATGACATGGAAGCAACTTTGAAACGACTCCGAAGCACTTCCTAGGTAGTTTCAATGACATGGAAGCAACTTTGAAACGCCTCCGAAGCACTTCCTAGGTAGTTTCAATGACATGGAAGCAACTTTGAAACGACTCCGAAGCACTTCCTAGGTAGTTTCAATGACATGGAAGCAACTTTGAAACGACTCCGAAGCACTTCCTAGGTAGTTTCAATGACATGGAAGCAACTTTGAAATGACTCCAAAGCACTTCCTAGGTAGTTTCAATGACATGGAAGCAACTTTGAAACGACTCCAAAGCACTTCCTAGGTAGTTTCAATGACATGGAAGCAACTTTCAAACGACTCCGAAGCACTTCCGAGGTAGTTTCAATGACATGGAAGCAACTTTCAAACGTCTTCGAAGCTCTTCCTAGATAGTTTCAATGACATAGAAGCAACTTTCAAACGACTCCGAAGCACTTCCTTGGTAGTTTCAATGACATGGAAGCAACTTTGAAACGACTCCGAAGCACTTCCTTGGTAGTTTCAATGACATGGAAGCAACTTTCAAACGACTCCGAACCACTTCCGAGGTAGTTTCAATGACATGGAAGCAACTTTCAAACGTCTTCGAAGCTCTTCCTAGATAGTTTCAATGACATAGAAGCAACTTTCAAACGACTCCGAAGCACTTCCTTGGTAGTTTCAATGACATAAAAGCAACTTTGAAACGACTCCGAAGCACTTCCTTGGTAGTTTCAATGACATGGAAGCAACTTTCAAACGACTCCGAACCACTTCCTAGGTAGTTTCAATGACATGGAAGCAACTTTAAAACGACTCCAAAGCACTTCCTAGGTAGTATCAATGACATGGAAGCAACTTTAAAACGACTCCAAAGCACTTCCTAGGTAGTTTCAATGACATGGAAGCAACTTTGAAACGACTCCGAAGCACTTCCTAGGTAGTTTCAATGACATGGAAGCAACTTTCAAACGACTTCGAACACTTCCTAGGTAGTTTCCATGACATGGAAGCATCTTTCAAAAGATTTCGAACACTTCCTAGGTAGTTTCCATGACATGGAAGCATCTTTCAAAAGATTTCGAAGCACTTCCTTGGTAGTATCAATGACATGGAAGCAACTTTGAAACGACTCCGAAGCACTTCCTAGGTAGTTTCAATGACATGGAAGCAACTTTGAAACGCCTCCGAAGCACTTCCTAGGTAGTTTCAATGACATGGAAGCAACTTTGAAACGACTCCGAAGCACTTCCTAGGTAGTTTCAATGACATAGAAGCAACTTTCAAACGACTCCGAAGCACTTCCTAGGTAGTTTCAATGACATGGAAGCAACTTAGAAACGACTCCGAAGCACTTCCTAGGTAGTTTCAATGACATGGAAGCAACTTAGAAACGACTCCGAAGCACTTCCTAGGTAGTTTCAATAACATGGAAGAATCTTTCAAACGACTTCGAAGCACTTCCTAGGTAGTTTCAATGACATGGAAGCAACTATTAAACGACTCCGAGGCACTTCCTAGGTAGTTTCAATGACATGGAAGCAACTTTAAAACGACTCCAAAGCACTTCCTAGATAGTTTCAATGACATGGAAGCAACTTTAAAACGACTCCAAAGAACTTCCTAGGTAGTTTCAATGACATGGAAGCAACTTTAAAACGACTCCAAAGCACTTCCTAGGTAGTATCAATGACATGGAAGCAACTTTAAAACGACTCCAAAGCACTTCCTAGGTAGTTTCAATGGCATGGAAGCCACTTTAAAAAGACTCCAAAGCACTTCCTAGGTAGTTTCAATGACATGGAAGCAACTTTAAAACGACTCCAAAGCACTTCCTAGGTAGTTTCAATGACATGGAAGCAACTATGAAACGACTCCGAGGCACTTCCTAGGTAGTTTCAATGACATGGAAGCAACTTTAAAACGACTCCAAAGCACTTCCTAGATAGTTTCAATGACATGGAAGCAACTTTAAAACGACTCCAAAGCACTTCCTAGGTAGTTTCAATGGCATGGAAGCCACTTTAAAAAGACTCCAAAGCACTTCCTAGGTAGTTTCAATGACATGGAAGCAACTTTAAAACGACTCCAAAGCACTTCCTAGATAGTTTCAATGACATGGAAGCAACTTTAAAACGACTCCAAAGCACTTCCTAGGTAGTTTCAATGACATGGAAGCAACTATTAAACGACTCCGAGGCACTTCCTAGGTAGTTTCAATGACATGGAAGCAACTTTAAAACGACTCCAAAGCACTTCCTAGATAGTTTCAATGACATGGAAGCAACTTTAAAACGACTCCAAAGAACTTCCTAGGTAGTTTCAATGACATGGAAGCAACTTTAAAACGACTCCAAAGCACTTCCTAGGTAGTATCAATGACATGGAAGCAACTTTAAAACGACTCCAAAGCACTTCCTAGGTAGTTTCAATGGCATGGAAGCCACTTTAAAAAGACTCCAAAGCACTTCCTAGGTAGTTTCAATGACATGGAAGCAACTTTAAAACGACTCCAAAGCACTTCCTAGGTAGTTTCAATGACATGGAAGCAACTTTAAAACGACTCCAAAGCACTTCCTAGGTAGTATCAATGACATGGAAGCAACTTTAAAACGACTCCAAAGCACTTCCTAGATAGTTTCAATGACATGGAAGCAACTATGAAACGACTCCGAGGCACTTCCTAGGTAGTTTCAATGACATGGAAGCAACTTTAAAACGACTCCAAAGCACTTCCTAGGTAGTTTCAATGACATGGAAGCAACTTTAAAACGACTCCAAAGCACTTCCTAGATAGTTTCAATGACATGGAAGCAACTTTGAAACGACTCCGAAGCACTTCCTAGGTAGTTTCAATGGCATGGAAGCAACTTTCAAACGACTTCGAAGCACTTCCTAGGTAGTTTCAATGACATGGAAGCATCTTTCAAACGACTTCGAAGCACTTCCTAGGTAGTTTCAATGACATGGAAGCAACTTTGAAACGACTCCGAAGCACTTCCTAGGTAGTTTCAATGACATGGCAGCAACTTTGAAACGACTCCGAAGCACTTCCTAGGTAGTTTCAATGACATGGCAGCAACTTTGAAACGACTCCGAAGCACTTCCTAGGTAGTTTCAATGACATGGAAGCAACTTTAAAACGACTCCAAAGCACTTCCTAGGTAGTTTCAATGGCATGGAAGCAACTTTCAAACGACTCCAAAGCACTTCCTAGATAGTTTTAATGACATGGAAGCAACTTTGAAACGACTCCGAAGCACTTCCAAGGTAGTTTCAATGGCATGGAAGCAACTTTCAAACGACTTCGAAGCACTTCCTAGGTAGTTTCAATGACATGGAAGCATCTTTCAAACGACTTCGAAGCACTTCCTAGGTAGTTTCAATGACATGGAAGCAACTTTGAAACGACTCCGAAGCACTTCCTAGGTAGTTTCAATGACATGGCAGCAACTTTGAAACGACTCCGAAGCACTTCCTAGGTAGTTTCATTGACATGGAAGCAACTTTGAAACGACTCCAAAGCACTTCCTAGGTAGTTTCAATGACATGGAAGCAACTTTAAAACGACTCCGAAGCACTTCCAAGGTAGTTTCAATGGCATGGAAGCAACTTTCAAACGACTTCGAAGCACTTCCTAGGTAGTTTCAATGACATGGAAGCATCTTTCAAACGACTTCGAAGCACTTCCTAGGTAGTTTCAATGACATGGAAGCAACTTTGAAACGACTCCGAAGCACTTCCTAGGTAGTTTCAATGACATGGAAGCAACTTTGAAACGACTCCGAAGCACTTCCTAGGTAGTTTCAATGACATGGCAGCAACTTTGAAACGACTCCGAAGCACTTCCTAGGTAGTTTCAATGGCATGGAAGCAACTTTCAAACGACTTCGAAGCACTTCCTAGGTAGTTTCAATGACATGGAAGCATCTTTCAAACGACTTCGAAGCACTTCCTAGGTAGTTTCAATGACATGGAAGCAACTTTGAAACGCCTCCGAAGCACTTCCTAGGTAGTTTCAATGACATGGCAGCAACTTTGAAACGACTCCGAAGCACTTCCTAGGTAGTTTCAATGACATGGCAGCAACTTTGAAACGACTCCGAAGCACTTCCTAGGTAGTTTCAATGACATGGAAGCAACTTTAAAACGACTCCAAAGCACTTCCTAGGTAGTTTCAATGGCATGGAAGCAACTTTCAAACGACTTCGAAGCACTTCCTTGGTAGTTTCAATGACATGGAAGCATCTTTCAAACGACTTCGAAGCACTTCCTAGGTAGTTTCAATGACATGGAAGCAACTTTGAAACGACTCCGAAGCACTTCCTAGGTAGTTTCAATGACATGGCAGCATCTTTCAAACGACTTCGAAGCACTTCCTAGGTAGTTTCAATGACATGGAAGCATCTTTCAAACGACTTCGAAGCACTTCCTAGGTAGTTTCAATGACATGGAAGCAACTTTTAAACGACTCCGAAGCACTTCCTAGGTAGTTTCAATGACATGGAAGCAACTTTCAAACGACTCCGAAGCACTTCCTAGATAGTTTCAATGACATGGAAGCAACTTTGAAACGACTCCGAAGCACTTCCTAGGTAGTTTCAATGACATGGAAGCAACTTTGAAACGACTCCGAAGCACTTCCTAGGTAGTTTCAATGACATGGCAGCAACTTTGAAACGACTCCGAAGCACTTCCTAGGTAGTTTCAATGGCATGGAAGCAACTTTCAAACGACTTCGAAGCACTTCCTAGGTAGTTTCAATGACATGGAAGCATCTTTCAAACGACTTCGAAGCACTTCCTAGGTAGTTTCAATGGCATGGAAGCAACTTTCAAACGACTCCAAAGCACTTCCTAGATAGTTTCAATGACATGGCAGCAACTTTGAAACGACTCCGAAGCACTTCCTAGGTAGTTTCAATGGCATGGAAGCAACTTTCAAACGACTTCGAAGCACTTCCTAGGTAGTTTCAATGACATGGAAGCAACTTTTAAACGACTCCGAAGCACTTCCTAGGTAGTTTCAATGACATGGAAGCAACTTTCAAACGACTCCGAAGCACTTCCTAGATAGTTTCAATGACATGGAAGCAACTTTGAAACGACTCCGAAGCACTTCCTAGGTAGTTTCAATGACATGGAAGCAACTTTGAAACGACTCCGAAGCACTTCCTAGGTAGTTTCAATGACATGGCAGCAACTTTGAAACGACTCCGAAGCACTTCCTAGGTAGTTTCAATGGCATGGAAGCAACTTTCAAACGACTTCGAAGCACTTCCTTGGTAGTTTCAATGACATGGAAGCATCTTTCAAACGACTTCGAAGCACTTCCTAGGTAGTTTCAATGACATGGAAGCAACTTTGAAACGACTCCGAAGCACTTCCTAGGTAGTTTCAATGACATGGCAGCATCTTTCAAACGACTTCGAAGCACTTCCTAGGTAGTTTCAATGACATGGAAGCATCTTTCAAACGACTTCGAAGCACTTCCTAGGTAGTTTCAATGACATGGAAGCAACTTTTAAACGACTCCGAAGCACTTCCTAGGTAGTTTCAATGACATGGCAGCAACTTTGAAACGACTCCGAAGCACTTCCTAGGTAGTTTCAATGGCATGGAAGCAACTTTCAAACGACTTCGAAGCACTTCCTTGGTAGTTTCAATGACATGGAAGCATCTTTCAAACGACTTCGAAGCACTTCCTAGGTAGTTTCAATGACATGGAAGCAACTTTGAAACGACTCCGAAGCACTTCCTAGGTAGTTTCAATGACATGGCAGCATCTTTCAAACGACTTCGAAGCACTTCCTAGGTAGTTTCAATGACATGGAAGCATCTTTCAAACGACTTCGAAGCACTTCCTAGGTAGTTTCAATGACATGGAAGCAACTTTTAAACGACTCCGAAGCACTTCCTAGGTAGTTTCAATGACATGGAAGCAACTTTCAAACGACTCCGAAGCACTTCCTAGATAGTTTCAATGACATGGAAGCAACTTTGAAACGACTCCGAAGCACTTCCTAGGTAGTTTCAATGGCATGGAAGCAACTTTCAAACGACTTCGAAGCACTTCCTAGGTAGTTTCAATGGCATGGAAGCAACTTTCAAACGACTCCAAAGCACTTCCTAGATAGTTTCAATGACATGGCAGCAACTTTGAAACGACTCCGAAGCACTTCCTAGGTAGTTTCAATGGCATGGAAGCAACTTTCAAACGACTTCGAAGCACTTCCTAGGTAGTTTCAATGACATGGAAGCAACTTTTAAACGACTCCGAAGCACTTCCTAGGTAGTTTCAATGACATGGCAGCAACTTTCAAACGACTCCGAAGCACTTCCTAGATAGTTTCAATGACATGGAAGCAACTTTGAAACGACTCCGAAGCACTTCCTAGGTAGTTTCAATGACATGGAAGCAACTTTGAAACGACTCCGAAGCACTTCCTAGGTAGTTTCAATGACATGGCAGCAACTTTGAAACGACTCCGAAGCACTTCCTAGGTAGTTTCAATGGCATGGAAGCAACTTTCAAACGACTTCGAAGCACTTCCTTGGTAGTTTCAATGACATGGAAGCATCTTTCAAACGACTTCGAAGCACTTCCTAGGTAGTTTCAATGACATGGAAGCAACTTTGAAACGACTCCGAAGCACTTCCTAGGTAGTTTCAATGACATGGCAGCATCTTTCAAACGACTTCGAAGCACTTCCTAGGTAGTTTCAATGACATGGAAGCAACTTTGAAACGCCTCCGAAGCACTTCCTAGGTAGTTTCAATGACATGGCAGCAACTTTGAAACGACTCCGAAGCACTTCCTAGGTAGTTTCAATGACATGGCAGCAACTTTGAAACGACTCCGAAGCACTTCCTAGGTAGTTTCAATGACATGGAAGCAACTTTAAAACGACTCCAAAGCACTTCCTAGGTAGTTTCAATGGCATGGAAGCAACTTTCAAACGACTTCGAAGCACTTCCTTGGTAGTTTCAATGACATGGAAGCATCTTTCAAACGACTTCGAAGCACTTCCTAGGTAGTTTCAATGACATGGAAGCAACTTTGAAACGACTCCGAAGCACTTCCTAGGTAGTTTCAATGACATGGCAGCATCTTTCAAACGACTTCGAAGCACTTCCTAGGTAGTTTCAATGACATGGAAGCATCTTTCAAACGACTTCGAAGCACTTCCTAGGTAGTTTCAATGACATGGAAGCAACTTTTAAACGACTCCGAAGCACTTCCTAGGTAGTTTCAATGACATGGAAGCAACTTTCAAACGACTCCGAAGCACTTCCTAGATAGTTTCAATGACATGGAAGCAACTTTGAAACGACTCCGAAGCACTTCCTAGGTAGTTTCAATGACATGGCAGCAACTTTGAAACGACTCCGAAGCACTTCCTAGGTAGTTTCAATGACATGGAAGCAACTTTAAAACGACTCCAAAGCACTTCCTAGGTAGTTTCAATGGCATGGAAGCAACTTTCAAACGACTTCGAAGCACTTCCTTGGTAGTTTCAATGACATGGAAGCATCTTTCAAACGACTTCGAAGCACTTCCTAGGTAGTTTCAATGACATGGAAGCAACTTTGAAACGACTCCGAAGCACTTCCTAGGTAGTTTCAATGACATGGCAGCATCTTTCAAACGACTTCGAAGCACTTCCTAGGTAGTTTCAATGACATGGAAGCATCTTTCAAACGACTTCGAAGCACTTCCTAGGTAGTTTCAATGACATGGAAGCAACTTTTAAACGACTCCGAAGCACTTCCTAGGTAGTTTCAATGACATGGAAGCAACTTTCAAACGACTCCGAAGCACTTCCTAGATAGTTTCAATGACATGGAAGCAACTTTGAAACGACTCCAAAGCACTTCCTAGGTAGTTTCAATGGCATGGAAGCAACTTTCAAACGACTTCGAAGCACTTCCTAGGTAGTTTCAATGGCATGGAAGCAACTTTCAAACGACTCCAAAGCACTTCCTAGATAGTTTCAATGACATGGCAGCAACTTTGAAACGACTCCGAAGCACTTCCTAGGTAGTTTCAATGGCATGGAAGCAACTTTCAAACGACTTCGAAGCACTTCCTAGGTAGTTTCAATGACATGGAAGCAACTTTTAAACGACTCCGAAGCACTTCCTAGGTAGTTTCAATGACATGGAAGCAACTTTCAAACGACTCCGAAGCACTTCCTAGATAGTTTCAATGACATGGAAGCAACTTTGAAACGACTCCGAAGCACTTCCTAGGTAGTTTCAATGACATGGAAGCAACTTTGAAACGACTCCGAAGCACTTCCTAGGTAGTTTCAATGACATGGCAGCAACTTTGAAACGACTCCGAAGCACTTCCTAGGTAGTTTCAATGGCATGGAAGCAACTTTCAAACGACTTCGAAGCACTTCCTTGGTAGTTTCAATGACATGGAAGCATCTTTCAAACGACTTCGAAGCACTTCCTAGGTAGTTTCAATGACATGGAAGCAACTTTGAAACGACTCCGAAGCACTTCCTAGGTAGTTTCAATGACATGGCAGCATCTTTCAAACGACTTCGAAGCACTTCCTAGGTAGTTTCAATGACATGGAAGCAACTTTGAAACGCCTCCGAAGCACTTCCTAGGTAGTTTCAATGACATGGCAGCAACTTTGAAACGACTCCGAAGCACTTCCTAGGTAGTTTCAATGACATGGCAGCAACTTTGAAACGACTCCGAAGCACTTCCTAGGTAGTTTCAATGACATGGAAGCAACTTTAAAACGACTCCAAAGCACTTCCTAGGTAGTTTCAATGGCATGGAAGCAACTTTCAAACGACTTCGAAGCACTTCCTTGGTAGTTTCAATGACATGGAAGCATCTTTCAAACGACTTCGAAGCACTTCCTAGGTAGTTTCAATGACATGGAAGCAACTTTGAAACGACTCCGAAGCACTTCCTAGGTAGTTTCAATGACATGGCAGCATCTTTCAAACGACTTCGAAGCACTTCCTAGGTAGTTTCAATGACATGGAAGCATCTTTCAAACGACTTCGAAGCACTTCCTAGGTAGTTTCAATGACATGGAAGCAACTTTTAAACGACTCCGAAGCACTTCCTAGGTAGTTTCAATGACATGGAAGCAACTTTCAAACGACTCCGAAGCACTTCCTAGATAGTTTCAATGACATGGAAGCAACTTTGAAACGACTCCGAAGCACTTCCTAGGTAGTTTCAATGACATGGAAGCAACTTTGAAACGACTCCGAAGCACTTCCTAGGTAGTTTCAATGACATGGCAGCAACTTTGAAACGACTCCGAAGCACTTCCTAGGTAGTTTCAATGGCATGGAAGCAACTTTCAAACGACTTCGAAGCACTTCCTAGGTAGTTTCAATGACATGGAAGCATCTTTCAAACGACTTCGAAGCACTTCCTAGGTAGTTTCAATGACATGGAAGCAACTTTGAAACGACTTCGAAGCACTTCCTAGGTAGTTTCAATGACATGGCAGCAACTTTGAAACGACTCCGAAGCACTTCCTAGGTAGTTTCAATGGCATGGAAGCAACTTTCAAACGACTTCGAAGCACTTCCTAGGTAGTTTCAATGACATGGAAGCAACTTTTAAACGACTCCGAAGCACTTCCTAGGTAGTTTCAATGACATGGAAGCAACTTTCAAACGACTCCGAAGCACTTCCTAGATAGTTTCAATGACATGGAAGCAACTTTGAAACGACTCCGAAGCACTTCCTAGGTAGTTTCAATGACATGGAAGCAACTTTGAAACGACTCCGAAGCACTTCCTAGGTAGTTTCAATGACATGGCAGCAACTTTGAAACGACTCCGAAGCACTTCCTAGGTAGTTTCAATGGCATGGAAGCAACTTTCAAACGACTTCGAAGCACTTCCTTGGTAGTTTCAATGACATGGAAGCATCTTTCAAACGACTTCGAAGCACTTCCTAGGTAGTTTCAATGACATGGAAGCAACTTTTAAACGACTCCGAAGCACTTCCTAGGTAGTTTCAATGACATGGCAGCATCTTTCAAACGACTTCGAAGCACTTCCTAGGTAGTTTCAATGACATGGAAGCATCTTTCAAACGACTTCGAAGCACTTCCTAGGTAGTTTCAATGACATGGAAGCAACTTTTAAACGACTCCGAAGCACTTCCTAGGTAGTTTCAATGACATGGAAGCAACTTTCAAACGACTCCGAAGCACTTCCTAGATAGTTTCAATGACATGGAAGCAACTTTGAAACGACTCCGAAGCACTTCCTAGGTAGTTTCAATGACATGGAAGCAACTTTGAAACGACTCCGAAGCACTTCCTAGGTAGTTTCAATGACATGGCAGCAACTTTGAAACGACTCCGAAGCACTTCCTAGGTAGTTTCAATGACATGGCAGCAACTTTGAAACGACTCCGAAGCACTTCCTAGGTAGTTTCAATGACATGGAAGCAACTTTAAAACGACTCCAAAGCACTTCCTAGGTAGTTTCAATGGCATGGAAGCAACTTTCAAACGACTCCAAAGCACTTCCTAGATAGTTTTAATGACATGGAAGCAACTTTGAAACGACTCCGAAGCACTTCCAAGGTAGTTTCAATGGCATGGAAGCAACTTTCAAACGACTTCGAAGCACTTCCTAGGTAGTTTCAATGACATGGAAGCATCTTTCAAACGACTTCGAAGCACTTCCTAGGTAGTTTCAATGACATGGAAGCAACTTTGAAACGACTCCGAAGCACTTCCTAGGTAGTTTCAATGACATGGCAGCAACTTTTAAACGACTCCGAAGCACTTCCTAGGTAGTTTCATTGACATGGAAGCAACTTTGAAACGACTCCAAAGCACTTCCTAGGTAGTTTCAATGACATGGAAGCAACTTTAAAACGACTCCGAAGCACTTCCAAGGTAGTTTCAATGGCATGGAAGCAACTTTCAAACGACTTCGAAGCACTTCCTAGGTAGTTTCAATGACATGGAAGCATCTTTCAAACGACTTCGAAGCACTTCCTAGGTAGTTTCAATGACATGGAAGCAACTTTTAAACGACTCCGAAGCACTTCCTAGGTAGTTTCAATGACATGGAAGCAACTTTGAAACGACTCCGAAGCACTTCCTAGGTAGTTTCAATGACATGGCAGCAACTTTGAAACGACTCCGAAGCACTTCCTAGGTAGTTTCAATGGCATGGAAGCAACTTTCAAACGACTTCGAAGCACTTCCTAGGTAGTTTCAATGACATGGAAGCATCTTTCAAACGACTTCGAAGCACTTCCTAGGTAGTTTCAATGACATGGAAGCAACTTTGAAACGCCTCCGAAGCACTTCCTAGGTAGTTTCAATGACATGGCAGCAACTTTGAAACGACTCCGAAGCACTTCCTAGGTAGTTTCAATGACATGGCAGCAACTTTGAAACGACTCCGAAGCACTTCCTAGGTAGTTTCAATGACATGGAAGCAACTTTAAAACGACTCCAAAGCACTTCCTAGGTAGTTTCAATGGCATGGAAGCAACTTTCAAACGACTTCGAAGCACTTCCTTGGTAGTTTCAATGACATGGAAGCATCTTTCAAACGACTTCGAAGCACTTCCTAGGTAGTTTCAATGACATGGAAGCAACTTTGAAACGACTCCGAAGCACTTCCTAGGTAGTTTCAATGACATGGCAGCATCTTTCAAACGACTTCGAAGCACTTCCTAGGTAGTTTCAATGACATGGAAGCATCTTTCAAACGACTTCGAAGCACTTCCTAGGTAGTTTCAATGACATGGAAGCAACTTTTAAACGACTCCGAAGCACTTCCTAGGTAGTTTCAATGACATGGAAGCAACTTTCAAACGACTTCGAAGCACTTCCTAGGTAGTTTCAATGACATGGAAGCATCTTTCAAACGACTTCGAAGCACTTCCTAGGTAGTTTCAATGACATGGAAGCAACTTTGAAACGACTCCGAAGCACTTCCTAGGTAGTTTCAATGACATGGCAGCATCTTTCAAACGACTTCGAAGCACTTCCTAGGTAGTTTCAATGACATAGAAGCAACTTTCAAATGACTCCGAAGCACTTCCTAGGTAGTTTCAATGACATGGAAGCAACTTTTAAACGACTCCGAAGCACTTCCTAGGTAGTTTCAATGACATGGAAGCAACTTTCAAACGACTCCGAAGCACTTCCTAGATAGTTTCAATGACATGGAAGCAACTTTGAAACGACTCCGAAGCACTTCCTAGGTAGTTTCAATGACATGGAAGCAACTTTGAAACGACTCCGAAGCACTTCCTAGGTAGTTTCAATGACATGGCAGCAACTTTGAAACGACTCCGAAGCACTTCCTAGGTAGTTTCAATGGCATGGAAGCAACTTTCAAACGACTTCGAAGCACTTCCTAGGTAGTTTCAATGACATGGAAGCATCTTTCAAACGACTTCGAAGCACTTCCTAGGTAGTTTCAATGACATGGAAGCAACTTTGAAACGCCTCCGAAGCACTTCCTAGGTAGTTTCAATGACATGGCAGCAACTTTGAAACGACTCCGAAGCACTTCCTAGGTAGTTTCAATGACATGGCAGCAACTTTGAAACGACTCCGAAGCACTTCCTAGGTAGTTTCAATGACATGGAAGCAACTTTAAAACGACTCCAAAGCACTTCCTAGGTAGTTTCAATGGCATGGAAGCAACTTTCAAACGACTCCAAAGCACTTCCTAGATAGTTTTAATGACATGGAAGCAACTTTGAAACGACTCCGAAGCACTTCCAAGGTAGTTTCAATGGCATGGAAGCAACTTTCAAACGACTTCGAAGCACTTCCTTGGTAGTTTCAATGACATGGAAGCATCTTTCAAACGACTTCGAAGCACTTCCTAGGTAGTTTCAATGACATGGAAGCAACTTTGAAACGACTCCGAAGCACTTCCTAGGTAGTTTCAATGACATGGCAGCAACTTTGAAACGACTCCGAAGCACTTCCTAGGTAGTTTCAATGACATGGAAGCAACTTTAAAACGACTCCAAAGCACTTCCTAGGTAGTTTCAATGGCATGGAAGCAACTTTCAAACGACTTCGAAGCACTTCCTAGGTAGTTTCAATGACATGGAAGCATCTTTCAAACGACTTCGAAGCACTTCCTAGGTAGTTTCAATGACATGGAAGCATCTTTCAAACGACTTCGAAGCACTTCCTAGGTAGTTTCAATGACATGGAAGCATCTTTCAAACGACTTCGAAGCACTTCCTAGGTAGTTTCAATGACATGGAAGCATCTTTCAAACGACTTCGAAGCACTTCCTTGGTAGTTTCAATGACATGGAAGCAACTTTCAAACGACACCGAAGCACTTCCTAGGTAGTTTCAATGACATGGCAGCAACTTTGAAACGACTCCAAAGCACTTCCTAGATAGTTTTAATGACATGGAAGCAACTTTGAAACGACTCCGAAGCACTTCCAAGGTAGTTTCAATGGCATGGAAGCAACTTTCAAACGACTTCGAAGCACTTCCTAGGTAGTTTCAATGACATGGAAGCATCTTTCAAACGACTTCGAAGCACTTCCTAGGTAGTTTCAATGACATGGAAGCAACTTTGAAACGACTCCGAAGCACTTCCTAGGTAGTTTCAATGACATGGAAGCATCTTTCAAACGACTTCGAAGCACTTCCTAGGTAGTTTCAATGACATGGAAGCAACTTTGAAACGACTCCGAAGCACTTCCTAGGTAGTTTCAATGACATGGCAGCAACTTTGAAACGACTCCGAAGCACTTCCTAGGTAGTTTCAATGACATGGAAGCAACTTTAAAACGACTCCAAAGCACTTCCTAGGTAGTTTCAATGGCATGGAAGCAACTTTCAAACGACTTCGAAGCACTTCCTAGGTAGTTTCAATGACATGGAAGCATCTTTCAAACGACTTCGAAGCACTTCCTAGGTAGTTTCAATGACATGGAAGCATCTTTCAAACGACTTCGAAGCACTTCCTAGGTAGTTTCAATGACATGGAAGCATCTTTCAAACGACTTCGAAGCACTTCCTAGGTAGTTTCAATGACATGGAAGCATCTTTCAAACGACTTCGAAGCACTTCCTAGGTAGTTTCAATGACATGGAAGCATCTTTCAAACGACTTCGAAGCACTTCCTTGGTAGTTTCAATGACATGGAAGCAACTTTCAAACGACACCGAAGCACTTCCTAGGTAGTTTCAATGACATGGCAGCAACTTTGAAACGACTCCGAAGCACTTCCTAGGTAGTTTCAATGACATGGAAGCAACTTTAAAACGACTCCAAAGCACTTCCTAGGTAGTTTCAATGGCATGGAAGCAACTTTCAAACGACTCCAAAGCACTTCCTAGATAGTTTTAATGACATGGAAGCAACTTTGAAACGACTCCGAAGCACTTCCAAGGTAGTTTCAATGGCATGGAAGCAACTTTCAAACGACTTCGAAGCACTTCCTAGGTAGTTTCAATGACATGGAAGCATCTTTCAAACGACTTCGAAGCACTTCCTAGGTAGTTTCAATGACATGGAAGCAACTTTGAAACGACTCCGAAGCACTTCCTAGGTAGTTTCAATGACATGGCAGCATCTTTCAAACGACTTCGAAGCACTTCCTAGGTAGTTTCAATGACATGGAAGCATCTTTCAAACGACTTCGAAGCACTTCCTAGGTAGTTTCAATGACATGGAAGCAACTTTGAAACGACTCCGAAGCACTTCCTAGGTAGTTTCAATGACATGGAAGCAACTTTGAAACGACTCCGAAGCACTTCCTAGGTAGTTTCAATGACATGGCAGCAACTTTGAAACGACTCCGAAGCACTTCCTAGGTAGTTTCAATGGCATGGAAGCAACTTTCAAACGACTTCGAAGCACTTCCTAGGTAGTTTCAATGACATGGAAGCAACTTTCAAACGACTTCGAAGCACTTCCTAGGTAGTTTCAATGGCATGGAAGCAACTTTGAAACGCCTCCGAAGCACTTCCTAGGTAGTTTCAATGACATGGCAGCAACTTTGAAACGACTCCGAAGCACTTCCTAGGTAGTTTCAATGACATGGCAGCAACTTTGAAACGACTCCGAAGCACTTCCAAGGTAGTTTCAATGGCATGGAAGCAACTTTAAAACGACTCCAAAGCACTTCCTAGGTAGTTTCAATGGCATGGAAGCAACTTTCAAACGACTCCAAAGCACTTCCTAGATAGTTTTAATGACATGGAAGCAACTTTGAAACGACTCCGAAGCACTTCCAAGGTAGTTTCAATGGCATGGAAGCAACTTTCAAACGACTTCGAAGCACTTCCTAGGTAGTTTCAATGACATGGAAGCATCTTTCAAACGACTTCGAAGCACTTCCTTGGTAGTTTCAATGACATGGAAGCATCTTTCAAACGACTTCGAAGCACTTCCTAGGTAGTTTAAATGACATGGAAGCATCTTTCAAACGACTTCGAAGCACTTCCTAGGTAGTTTCAATGACATGGAAGCAACTTTAAAACGACTCCAAAGCACTTCCTAGGTAGTTTCAATGGCATGGAAGCAACTTTCAAACGACTCCAAAGCACTTCCTAGATAGTTTTAATGACATGGAAGCAACTTTGAAACGACTCCGAAGCACTTCCAAGGTAGTTTCAATGGCATGGAAGCAACTTTCAAACGACTTCGAAGCACTTCCTAGGTAGTTTCAATGACATGGAAGCATCTTTCAAACGACTTCGAAGCACTTCCTAGGTAGTTTCAATGACATGGAAGCATCTTTCAAACGACTTCGAAGCACTTCCTAGGTAGTTTCAATGACATGGAAGCATCTTTCAAACGACTTCGAAGCACTTCCTAGGTAGTTTCAATGACATGGCAGCAACTTTGAAACGACTCCGAAGCACTTCCTAGGTAGTTTCAATGACATGGAAGCATCTTTCAAACGACTTCGAAGCACTTCCTAGGTAGTTTCAATGGCATGGAAGCAACTTTCAAACGACTTCGAAGCACTTCCTAGGTAGTTTCAATGACATGGAAGCAACTTTGAAACGACTTCGAAGCACTTCCTTGGTAGTTTCAATGACATGGAAGCAACTTTAAAACGACTCCAAAGCACTTCCTAGGTAGTTTCAATGGCATGGAAGCAACTTTCAAACGACTCCAAAGCACTTCCTAGATAGTTTTAATGACATGGAAGCAACTTTGAAACGACTCCGAAGCACTTCCAAGGTAGTTTCAATGGCATGGAAGCAACTTTAAAACGACTCCAAAGCACTTCCTAGGTAGTTTCAATGACATGGCAGCATCTTTCAAACGACTTCGAAGCACTTCCTAGGTAGTTTCAATGACATGGAAGCATCTTTCAAACGACTTCGAAGCACTTCCTAGGTAGTTTCAATGACATGGAAGCAACTTTGAAACGACTCCGAAGCACTTCCTAGGTAGTTTCAATGACATGGAAGCAACTTTGAAACGACTCCGAAGCACTTCCTAGGTAGTTTCAATGACATGGCAGCAACTTTGAAACGACTCCGAAGCACTTCCTAGGTAGTTTCAATGGCATGGAAGCAACTTTCAAACGACTTCGAAGCACTTCCTAGGTAGTTTCAATGACATGGAAGCAACTTTCAAACGACTTCGAAGCACTTCCTTGGTAGTTTCAATGACATGGAAGCATCTTTCAAACGACTTCGAAGCACTTCCTAGGTAGTTTCAATGACATGGAAGCAACTTTGAAACGACTCCGAAGCACTTCCTAGGTAGTTTCAATGACATGGCAGCAACTTTGAAACGACTCCGAAGCACTTCCTAGGTAGTTTCAATGACATGGAAGCAACTTTAAAACGACTCCAAAGCACTTCCTAGGTAGTTTCAATGGCATGGAAGCAACTTTCAAACGACTCCAAAGCACTTCCTAGATAGTTTTAATGACATGGAAGCAACTTTGAAACGACTCCGAAGCACTTCCAAGGTAGTTTCAATGGCATGGAAGCAACTTTCAAACGACTTCGAAGCACTTCCTAGGTAGTTTCAATGACATGGAAGCATCTTTCAAACGACTTCGAAGCACTTCCTTGGTAGTTTCAATGACATGGAAGCATCTTTCAAACGACTTCGAAGCACTTCCTAGGTAGTTTCAATGACATGGAAGCATCTTTCAAACGACTTCGAAGCACTTCCTAGGTAGTTTCAATGACATGGAAGCAACTTTAAAACGACTCCAAAGCACTTCCTAGGTAGTTTCAATGGCATGGAAGCAACTTTCAAACGACTCCAAAGCACTTCCTAGATAGTTTTAATGACATGGAAGCAACTTTCAAACGACTCCGAAGCACTTCCAAGGTAGTTTCAATGTCATGGAAGCAACTTTCAAACGACTTCGAAGCACTTCCTAGGTAGTTTCAATGACATGGAAGCATCTTTCAAACGACTTCGAAGCACTTCCTAGGTAGTTTCAATGACATGGAAGCAACTTTGAAACGACTCCGAAGCACTTCCTAGGTAGTTTCAATGACATGGAAGCATCTTTCAAACGACTTCGAAGCACTTCCTAGGTAGTTTCAATGACATGTAAGCAACTTTGAAACGACTCCGAAGCACTTCCTAGGTAGTTTCAATGACATGGCAGCAACTTTGAAACGACTCCGAAGCACTTCCTAGGTAGTTTCAATGACATGGAAGCAACTTTAAAACGACTCCAAAGCACTTCCTAGGTAGTTTCAATGGCATGGAAGCAACTTTCAAACGACTTCGAAGCACTTCCTAGGTAGTTTCAATGACATGGAAGCATCTTTCAAACGACTTCGAAGCACTTCCTAGGTAGTTTCAATGACATGGAAGCATCTTTCAAACGACTTCGAAGCACTTCCTAGGTAGTTTCAATGACATGGAAGCATCTTTCAAACGACTTCGAAGCACTTCCTAGGTAGTTTCAATGACATGGAAGCATCTTTCAAACGACTTCGAAGCACTTCCTAGGTAGTTTCAATGACATGGAAGCATCTTTCAAACGACTTCGAAGCACTTCCTTGGTAGTTTCAATGACATGGAAGCAACTTTCAAACGACACCGAAGCACTTCCTAGGTAGTTTCAATGACATGGCAGCAACTTTGAAACGACTCCGAAGCACTTCCTAGGTAGTTTCAATGACATGGAAGCAACTTTAAAACGACTCCAAAGCACTTCCTAGGTAGTTTCAATGGCATGGAAGCAACTTTCAAACGACTCCAAAGCACTTCCTAGATAGTTTTAATGACATGGAAGCAACTTTGAAACGACTCCGAAGCACTTCCAAGGTAGTTTCAATGGCATGGAAGCAACTTTCAAACGACTTCGAAGCACTTCCTAGGTAGTTTCAATGACATGGAAGCATCTTTCAAACGACTTCGAAGCACTTCCTAGGTAGTTTCAATGACATGGAAGCAACTTTGAAACGACTCCGAAGCACTTCCTAGGTAGTTTCAATGACATGGAAGCATCTTTCATACGACTTCGAAGCACTTCCTAGGTAGTTTCAATGACATGGAAGCAACTTTGAAACGACTCCGAAGCACTTCCTAGGTAGTTTCAATGACATGGAAGCAACTTTGAAACGACTCCGAAGCACTTCCAAGGTAGTTTCAATGACATGGAAGCATCTTTCAAACGACTTCGAAGCACTTCCTAGATAGTTTTAATGACATGGAAGCAACTTTGAAACGACTCCGAAGCACTTCCAAGGTAGTTTCAATGGCATGGAAGCAACTTTCAAACGACTTCGAAGCACTTCCGAGGTAGTTTCAATGACATGGAAGCATCTTTCAAACGACTTCGAAGCACTTCCTAGGTAGTTTCAATGACATGGAAGCATCTTTCAAACGACTTCGAAGCACTTCCTTGGTAGTTTCAATGACATGGCAGCAACTTTGAAACGACTCCGAAGCACTTCCTAGGTAGTTTCAATGACATGGAAGCAACTTTAAAACGACTCCAAAGCACTTCCTAGGTAGTTTCAATGGCATGGAAGCAACTTTCAAACGACTCCAAAGCACTTCCTAGATAGTTTTAATGACATGGAAGCAACTTTGAAACGACTCCGAAGCACTTCCAAGGTAGTTTCAATGGCATGGAAGCAACTTTCAAACGACTTCGAAGCACTTCCTAGGTAGTTTCAATGACATGGAAGCATCTTTCAAACGACTTCGAAGCACTTCCTAGGTAGTTTCAATGACATGGAAGCAACTTTGAAACGACTCCGAAGCACTTCCTAGGTAGTTTCAATGACATGGAAGCATCTTTCAAACGACTTCGAAGCACTTCCTAGGTAGTTTCAATGACATGGAAGCAACTTTGAAACGACTCCGAAGCACTTCCTAGGTAGTTTCAATGACATGGAAGCAACTTTGAAACGACTCCGAAGCACTTCCAAGGTAGTTTCAATGACATGGCAGCAACTTTGAAACGACTCCGAAGCACTTCCTAGGTAGTTTCAATGGCATGGAAGCAACTTTCAAACGACTTCGAAGCACTTCCTAGGTAGTTTCAATGACATGGAAGCATCTTTCAAACGACTTCGAAGCACTTCCTAGGTAGTTTCAATGACATGGAAGCAACTTTAAAACGACTCCAAAGCACTTCCTAGGTAGTATCAATGACATGGAAGCAACTTTAAAACGACTCCAAAGCACTTCCTAGGTAGCTTCAATGACATGGAAGCAACTTTAAAACGACTCCAAAGCACTTCCTAGATAGTTTCAATGACATGAAAGCAACTTTCAAACGACTTCGAACACTTCCTAGGTAGTTTCCATGACATGGAAGCATCTTTCAAAAGATTTCGAACACTTCCTAGGTAGTTTCCATGACATGGAAGCATCTTTCAAAAGATTTCGAAGCACTTCCTTGGTAGTATCAATGACATGGAAGAATCTTTCAAACGACTTCGAAGCACTTCCTAGGTAGTTTCAATGACATGGAAGCAACTATGAAACGACTCCGAGGCACTTCCTAGGTAGTTTCAATGACATGGAAGCAACTTTAAAACGACTCCAAAGAACTTCCTAGGTAGTTTCAATGACATGGAAGCAACTTTAAAACGACTCCAAAGCACTTCCTAGGTAGTATCAATGACATGGAAGCAACTTTAAAACGACTCCAAAGCACTTCCTAGGTAGTTTCAATGACATGGAAGCAACTTTGAAACGACTCCAAAGCACTTCCTAGGTAGTTTCAATGACATGGAAGCAACTTTAAAACGACTCCAAAGCACTTCCTAGATAGTTTCAATGACATGGAAGCAACTTTGAAACGACTCCGAAGCACTTCCTAGATAGTTTCAATGACATGGAAGCAACTTTCGAAAGACTTCGAAGCACTTCCTTGGTAGTTTCAATGACATGAAAGCAACTTTCAAACGACTTCGAAGAACTTCCTTGGTAGTTTCAATGACATGGAAGCAACTTTCAAACGACTTCGGAGAACTTCCTAGGTAGTTTCAATGACATGGAAGCAACTTTCAAACGACTTCGAAGAACTTCCTAGGTAGTTTCAATGACATGGAAGCAACTTTCAAACGACTTCGAAGAACTTCCTAGGTAGTTTCAATAACATGGAAGCAACTTTCGAAAGACTTCGAAGCACTTCCTTGGTAGTTTCAATGACATGAAAGCAACTTTCAAACGACTTCGAAGAACTTCCTTGGTAGTTTCAATGACATGGAAGCAACTTTCAAACGACTTCGAAGCACTTCCTTGGTAGTTTCAATGACATGAAAGCAACATTCAAACGACTTCGAAGAACTTCCTTGGTAGTTTCAATGACATGGAAGCAACTTTCAAACGACTTCGAAGAACTTCCTAGGTAGTTTCAATGACATGGAAGCAACTTTCGAACGACTTCGAAGCACTTCCTAGGTAGTTTCAATGACATGGAAGCAACTTTCGAACGACTTCGAAGCACTTCCTAGGTAGTTTCAATGACATGGAAGCAACTTTCAAACGACTTCGAAGAACTTCCTAGGTAGTTTCAATGACATGGAAGCAACTTTCGAACGACTTCGAAGCACTTCCTAGATAGTTTCAATGACATGGAAGCAACTTTCAAACGACTTCGAAGCACTTCCTAGTTAGTTTCAATGACATGGAAGCAACTTTCAAACGACTTCGAAAAACTTCCTAGGTAGTTTCAATGACATGGAAGCAACTTTCGAAAGACTTCGAAGCACATCCTAGGTAGTTTCAATGACATGGAAGCAACTTTCGAACGACTTCGAAGCACTTCCTAGTTAGTTTCAATGACATGGAAGCAACTTTCAAACGACTTCGAAGAACTTCCTAGGTAGTTTCAATGACATGGAAGCAACTTTCGAACGACTTCGAAGCACTTCCTAGGTAGTTTCAATGACATGGAAGCAACTTTAAAACGACTTCGAAGAACTTCCTAGGTAGTTTCAATGACATCGAAGCAACTTTCAATCGACTTCGAAGCACTTCCTAGGTAGTTTCAATGGCATGGAAGCAACTTTAAAACGACTTCAAAGCACTTCCTAGGTAGTATCAATGACATGGAAGCAACTTTAAAACGACTCCAAAGCACTTCCTAGGTAGTTTCAATGACATGGAAGCAACTTTGAAACGACTCCAAAGCACTTCCTTGGTAGTTTCAATGACATGGAAGCAACTTTGAAACGACTCCGAAGCACTTCCTTGGTAGTTTTAATGACATGGAAGCAACTTTGAAACGACTCCGAAGCACTTCCTTGGTAGTTTTAATGACATGGAAGCAACTTTGAAACGACTCCGAAGCACTTCCTAGGTAGTTTCAATGACATGGAAGCAACTTTCAAACGACTCCGAAGCACTTCCTAGGTGGTTTCAAAGACATGGAAGCAACTTTGAAACGACTCCGAAGCACTTCCTAGGTAGTTTCAATGACATGGAAGCAACTTTCAAACGACTCCGAAGCACTTCCTTGGTAGTTTCAATGACAAAGAAGCAAGTTTGAAACGACTCCGAAGCACTTCCTTGGTAGTTTCAATGACAAAGAAGCAACTTTGAAACGACTCCGAAGCACTTCCTTGGTAGTTTCAATGACATGGAAGCAACTTTGAAACGACTCCGAAGCACTGCCTAGGTAGTTTCAATGACATGGAAGCAACTTTGAAACGACTCCGAAGCACTTCCTTGGTAGTTTCAATGACATGGAAGCAACTTTGAAACGACTCCGAAGCACTTCCTAGGTAGTTTCAATGACATGGAAGCAACTTTGAAACGACTCCGAAGCACTTCCTTGGTAGTTTTAATGACATGGAAGCAACTTTCAAACGACTCCGAAGCACTTCCTTGGTAGTTTTAATGACATGGAAGCAACTTTGAAACGACTCCGAAGCACTTCCTTGGTAGTTTCAATGACATGGAAGCAACTTTGAAACGACTCCGAAGCACTTCCTTGGTAGTTTTAATGACATTGTTGTCGATTCGCGTTTCGGATTTCGCACAAGGAATAGGCGACACGGTCGATATTTTTTAAGCACTTTAGGAAGGCTAAAAATTTAGTCTGCTTGCCGCAAGTGTCGGTTCGCGAATGACTAATTTTCGTTACTTTATTCTCCTTCGTTACTTTATTCTCCTTCGACATGCCAACGCCCTCTACATTTAGTTGATGCTCGTTTGTCAGCAGATCGTCAGGCATCGACTGCACTCGATCGAACGTCATTAATTTGCTGACCGATAATCTGTCAGCAAATTATTGACACTCCCCTCCGTGCGTTGCCTCCAACGTACTCTCCTCTCGTTCGATCTGTATTTTGGCGAGTTTGACCGCCGGCCGCTCCAGTCTCGTTCCCTTCGCCGTCAGCACTACTGCCTTTCTAACCACACCGTCTCGTGAGATCGTTAACTTCTCTACAATTCCGCGTGGCCAGCAGTTTCGCGGAAGGCTCTCGTCCACGATGAGAACGGCGTCGCCCACCTTCATGGGCTCGACTGGCTCAAACCACTTTGTTCTTCGCGTAAGCGTCGGTAGATAGCTCTTCACCCATCGTTTCCACAGGACATCCGCATAGATTTGTGTAGCCTTCCAATTGTTTTTTAGGGCTATTGGTGAGTCATCCAGCGGAAGGAGGGGCTTTGTCCCGGACGACGAACCCAGAAGGAAGTGATTTGGTGTGAGTGGTGCCTCTTCCTGGCGATCAACGGGTACGTGGGTGAGGGGACGGGCATTGATTATTCCCTCTGCTTCGACCAGCATTCCCTTTAGTATCGGGTCGGTAGGTAGATGATGAAAGGGCATGCCCTCGAGTGTTTTCTTCACTGTTTGTATCATCCTCTCCCAGGCCCCGCCGAAGTGAGGTGCCGACGGCGGGTTGAACGACCATTTCATGTTCGGGATATCAAGTTCTTCCATCAACCTCTCCTTATCCACTTTCTTCATAGCCTCGATCAGCTCCCTATTTGCTCCGACGAGATTAGTACCCTGATCGCTAAATATTTCGATCGGAGTGCCCTTGCGCACAATGAAATTCCTGATCGCGAGAATACAGGCGTCGGTGGAGAGCGAATAGGCTACTTCTATGTGGATAGCGCGTATTGTGAGGCACGTAAAGAGGACAGCCCACCTTTTCTCCGTTCTTCTCCGGCCTACTGACACAGTGAATGGGCCGAAATAATCGATGCCGGTGTATGAGAATGGCCTAGCGAACGCCGCAAGCCTCGCTGGTGGAAGTGTACTCATCATTGGCGTTAATGGGGCCGCGTCTCGTACTCGGCAGAAGTAGCAATTATTTTTTGCCCGTTTGCAAGCTCGTCGTAGCGCAGGGATGTCAAATCTCGCCCGAATCTCGTTTATAACAGTTTCAGTATTAGTGTGACGGAAGCGGCGATGATATTCCTGCACTATGAGGTCGGTTACGATGCTGACTTTCGGGAGGATAATTGGTCGCTTCATGTCCGGAGTAGCCATTTCACACGCATCTATTCTGCCCTTTACTCGCAGTATTCCCTCTTCGTCGATGTATGGTGAGCGTTTGTACAGTTTACTTGTTTTGGGTAGACGAATTGTTGTGGATAGACCTGGCGGTTTTAGCAGCATATTGTACTCCGCCGGATATACTTGCCGTTGCACTTCGCGAAGTATTATCCGCTCGGCTTTTTGCAGCTCCTCTTGAACTAGTGGTCCTGTGTTGCCACTTTGCTTGCTTCGGCAATTCATGATGAAGCGAGTGACGTACCCCATGGCGCGCAAGAGCGTTCTCCATCTAGGGAAGCGTTCGAACATGATTAGTGGAGCCGGCGCGATATGATGCGTACCGATATAAATTCGTGCTTCTTCTTCAGTCTCCGTTGGCGTAGCTTGCAGAGGTGGCCACTCCGTAGCAGGTTTTCCTAAGAACTCCGGTCCTGTGAACCATCGGCTGTTCGTCAGATGGCGTTGCAGATTTCCCCACTTGGTGCATTCGTCTGCCACGTTATGCCGCGTTGGCACCCACCGCCAGTCGTCGATCGTCGATTTTTCCAGAATTTCCGACACTCGGTGGGCTACGAAGATGCTATACCTTCTGTGGTCCGAGTCCAGCCAACACATAACATCACGCGAGTCGGTCCATAGTATGCATTCGCTTATAGACTGGGTATGCGACCGCTGGATATGAGATGCTAACCGAGCTCCGACTACGGCTGCTTGCAGTTCCATACGAGGCACGGAAACGTACTTAAGTGGAGCTACTTTCGCTTTTCCGCCTACGAGGGACACTTCGGTCGTCCCGTTGTTTTCGAAGCGAAAGTATGCTACTGCCGCATACCCGTCTTTACCCGCGTCCACAAATACGTGCAATTGCACTTTTAACCTATCGATGGTAACGTATTGACGATAGCACCGCGGAATGCTTATTTTTTCCATATAGCGCAGACCCGACAACCATTCCTTCCACCAGTTATCAAGATCTTCGTTTATCGGTACGTCCCAACCGGCACGAGTTCGCCATACCTCTTGAAGGATTACTTTCAGGAACCAAAGGTACCCTGCTATGAGGCCCAGGGGATCGTAGATACTCATCAGCATCCGGAGTACCTGTCGCTTCGTTGGCGTTTGCTGACCATCTAGGAGTTCGTGATCTCGTTTTGGAGTAAGTTTGAAGTGGAAGGTGTCCGTATGCCAATTCCACCACATTCCGAGGATTTTTTCTACACTAACTGAAGAATCGAAATTAATTTCTTTTAGGTAGCCGACATCGCAACCGAAGTGGATGTTAACGAGTGTCGAGTTTGAGCGCCAATTATGTAATGCAAAGCCACCTTTCCCGTGAATCAGTTCTACTTCTTGCGCTAGCTTCAGTGCCTCCTCCTCTAGTTCAGTGCTGGCGAGCATATCATCTACGTAGTGCTGCTCTTTGATGCACTGTACAGCACGAGGATAATCTGTGGCAAAACGCTCCGCATTCAGGTTCTTCACGAACAGTGCCGACGCAGGAGAGCACGTCGCCCCGAACGTCATGCGTGTCATAACAAATTCCTCGGGTTCGTTGTCGGCGTTGCCCCATCTCCAAAGAAAACGCTGGCTCTGCATGTCCTTTTCGTTGATTTTAACCTGATGATACATTTCCCGGATGTCTGCGGTAATTGCGAATTTGAATTCGCGGAACTTATGTAGCACGGCAGGTAGCTCCGTAAGTAGATCAGGACCGGAAATTAGATTTGCGTTTAGAGAGGTTCCCTGATGAGTAGCCGCGGCGTCCCATACTAGTCGCATCTTACCCGGTTTATTCGGATTCGTGATGGGAAAGATCGGGAGGTACCATTTCCTAGCGTAACATGAGGTCAGTTCCTCTGGCAACAGTTTTCTTACGTACCCTTTGGAGAGATGCTCCGTCAGTTTTTCGTTGACTGCGTTGGCTAGATCCGGTTCTCGCTTCATACGTCTTTCCAGGCACTCGAGTCGTTTTAACGCCATTTTCCGATTATCTGGCAGACTGATATCGTCGGATTTCCAAAGCAGGCTTGTTTCGTAACGTTCGTCGATCAGGCGTGTGGTCGACTCGAGTATGGTCAGGGCTCGTTCATCGCTCCTCGAGAGTATCGTTACCGGGCTGTCGTATGATATATGGTCCGTTAGAAAGTACTTACGCAGGGTATCATCAAGCCGCGAGTCGGCTTCTGTGCAGGTGCACATGTAGACACTGTGAGGCTGTAGTGACGTCGGGGTTCCCTGAGTACCGCAGATGACCCATCCGAGACGCGTCTTGGCTGCTATCGGTTGTCCGGGCGAACCTTCAATCGTCTTAAGCGTGGTCATGAGATGCAGGTTGTCTATACCGATCAATATACGGGGAGTCGCCTTCGTGTAGCCCTTGACGTCCGCTGCACCGAGGTAGTCGTAGGCTGCCGTCAGTTCCTCCACAGCTAAGGTTTGTTGCCGAAGTGCCAAGTCCGCCACCGTATGAGCGTTCCGCATGACGTAAGTTTTCTCGGCATTGTCGGCGGCCGATATCTCCAAGGAAACGGTGCGAGATGCTGGCTCTTCGCGGGTAAGCTCTCCTGTCCAGCTTAGGCATATGGGGTTTGGGTAGCCTTCCACGCCTAGCTCCGCTAGCAGGTCCTGGTCCATTAGAGTTACCGCGGATCCGTCATCCAATAGGGCGTAGGTGTTAATGGACTTCCCCGCCCCGTACACGGTTACCGGAACGTACTTAAGTAGCGTTTTGCTTCCTGCTACTACGTGAGAAAGGTTGGACACTACGTTAGACTGGGTTTGCCGGTCCGGTCGCGTAGGGTTGTGTAGGAGCTTGTGGTGGTAGGCGGAGCAGCCCGCTTCTCCACATGGCCGTGTAACGTGGCAGCGGCCGTTATGCTTCCACAAGCAGGTGCGACATAAGCGCCAGCGACGCAGACAGTTCCATCTTTCGTCTACGGTGGCGGCGAGAAACTTCGCACAGTCAGGACCGGCAGGGCAGTCGTCCTTATTGCATACCAGACAGCGTGGTCGATCGTTATCCTCCGTTCCCTCATGGTGGCTGTACACTCGACGGACCTCAGCACGCTTGGGAGCTTCTTGGACTGGTGGTGTCACGAGGATTGCCGCGTCGGTAATGGCATTCATCCATGTCCCGAAACTCTCAAGCGACACTGTCGACGGCATTGCGCGCCTGTGTAGGCCCCAGTCCAGTCGTAGATGGGGGGGAAGGCGGTCAACAAGCTCTTGCAGAAGGGCCGCGTTTACAAGTTGCTCGTGTAGACCACTATTTCTAACGGTGGCGCACAGCTCTTCCACTGCAACACCGTAGTCGACGATGGTCTGCAAGCGCTCCATCTTCGGTGGCGGTGTCTCCCTGATCTGCTGCAAGATGTTGTTAATCAGCACCTCGGGTCGACCGAACAACTTCTCCAGCGTGTCCATCACCTCAATAAGGTTACGAGGTTGATGAAGTCGACATTGCACGGCTCTAAGTGCTCGTCCCGTCAAGCACTCCTGCAGCCTCATCACATTCTCGTCGTCGGTGAAACCGCACATCCGAGTCGACGTGTCGAAGCGGCTTTTAAAGCTGCACCACTCGTCCGGGTTACCGGAGAACGTTGGTAGCTTTCCGGATACTACGTTGCGGGCAGCAAGCTGGCTTTTTGACAGCTCGGGTTCGTTCGCGCTCGCCTCGTTTCTCCAGTAACTGGGCATCGTGGAGCTTGACGCCAGTTTGCTCGCGTACGTTAAGGTCCTTCCGCGTTGCGCAGCAGTCACCCGGCTAAGCCCGACCTCGAGCTGCTCCTGTCCACGAGCTCGTTCTCTCCGCTGTCCCTCGAGCAGCTCGCAGTCGCTGGCATGCTCTTTCTCCTGCCGCTCCCTTAGCTGCCGCCGTAGGGAGTTGATTTCCCGGGTGATCTCCCCGGAGGTCAACTCTTCCTTCGATATTCTGGCGCTTCCGCCCTCGCACTTCTTGCACTGCCACTCTTCCGTCACCGTGGCCTCGGTCAGTTCCACGCACTCGAAGTGGAACCACTTTTTACAACCATCGCACTGCGCCACGCGTTCGTGCAGCATGGCGAAACACCAGCCGCACATGTCCTCGATGGCGGTCGACTCCATTGCCATCTTTGGGTTCGACATCTTCCTTCTGGCTTCCCTGGCTTTAGCAGCAAAGCGTGGGATTTTTTCGTGAAAAGTGTAGAAATCCGGATTCAGCGGCGAATGCGGGCGCGATCTCACTTTTCTTGACACAATTAACTACGAAGTTGGTTGGCAGTAAATTTTTAGTGTTGTCGATTCGCGTTTCGGATTTCGCACAAGGAATAGGCGACACGGTCGATATTTTTTAAGCACTTTAGGAAGGCTAAAAATTTAGTCTGCTTGCCGCAAGTGTCGGTTCGCGAATGACTAATTTTCGTTACTTTATTCTCCTTCGTTACTTTATTCTCCTTCGACATGCCAACGCCCTCTACATTTAGTTGATGCTCGTTTGTCAGCAGATCGTCAGGCATCGACTGCACTCGATCGAACGTCATTAATTTGCTGACCGATAATCTGTCAGCAAATTATTGACAGACATGGAAGCAACTTTGAAACGACTCCGAAGCACTTTCTAGGTAGTTTCAATGACAAAGAAGCAACTTTGAAATGACTCCGAAGCACTTCCTTGGTAGTTTCAATGACAAAGAAGCAACTTTGAAACGACTCCGAAGCACTTCCTTGGTAGTTTCAATGACATGGAAGCAACTTTGAAGCGACTCCGAAGCACTTCCTTGGTAGTTTTAATGACATGGAAGCAACTTTGAAACGACTCCGAAGCACTTCCTTGGTAGTTTCAATGACATGGAAGCAACTTTGAAACGACTCCGAAGCACTGCCTAGGTAGTTTCAATGACATGGAAGCAACTTTGAAACGACTCCGAAGCACTTCCTTGGTAGTTTCAATGACATGGAAGCAACTTTGAAACGACTCCGAAGCACTTCCTTGGTAGTTTCAATGACATGGAAGCAACTTTGAAACGACTCCGAAGCACTTCCTTGGTAGTTTTAATGACATGGAAGCAACTTTGAAACGACTCCGAAGCACTTCCTAGGTAGTTTCAATGACATGGAAGCAACTTTGAAATGACTCCGAAGCACTTCCTTGGTAGTTTTAATGACATGGAAGCAACTTTGAAACGACTCCGAAGCACTTCCTAGGTAGTTTCAATGACATGGAAGCAACTTTGAAACGACTCCGAAGCACTTCCTAGGTAGTTTCAATGACATGGAAGCAACTTTGAAATGACTCCGAAGCACTTCCTTGGTAGTTTCAATGACAAAGAAGCAACTTTGAAACGACTCCGAAGAACTTCCTTGGTAGTTTCAATGACATGGAAGCAACTTTGAAGCGACTCCGAAGCACTTCCTTGGTAGTTTTAATGACATGGAAGCAACTTTGAAACGACTCCGAAGCACTTCCTTGGTAGTTTCAATGACATGGAAGCAACTTTGAAACGACTCCGAAGCAATTCCTTGGTAGTTTTAATGACAAAGAAGCAACTTTGAAACGACTCCGAAGCACTTCCTTGGTAGTTTTAATGACATGGAAGCAACTTTCAAACGACTCCGAAGCACTTCCTAGGTAGTTTCAAAGACATGGAAGCATCTTTCAAACGACTCCGCAGCACTTCCTTGGTAGTTTTAATGACATGGAAGCAACTTTGAAACGACTCCGAAGCACTTCCTTGGTAGTTTTAATGACATGGAAGCAACTTTGAAACGACTCCGAAGCACTTCCTTGGTAGTTTTAATGACATGGAAGCAACTTTGAAACGACTCCGAAGCACTTCCTAGGTAGTTTCAATGACATGGAAGCAACTTTGAAACGACTCCGAAGCACTTCCTAGGTAGTTTCAAAGACATGGAAGCATCTTTCAAACGACTCCGCAGCACTTCCTTGGTAGTTTTAATGACATGGAAGCAACTTTGAAATGACTCCGAAGCACTTCCTTGGTAGTTTTAATGACATGGAAGCAACTTTGAAACGACTCCGAAGCACTTCCTAGGTAGTTTCAATGACATGGAAGCAACTTTGAAACGACTCCGAAGCACTTCCTAGGTAGTTTCAATGACATGGAAGCAACTTTGAAACGACTCCGAAGCACTTCCTAGGTAGTTTCAATGACAAAGAAGCAACTTTGAAACGACTCCGAAGCACTTCCTTGGTAGTTTCAATGACATGGAAGCAACTTTGAAGCGACTCCGAAGCACTTCCTTGGTAGTTTTAATGACATGGAAGCAACTTTGAAACGACTCCGAAGCACTTCCTTGGTAGTTTCAATGACATGGAAGCAACTTTGAAACGACTCCGAAGCAATTCCTTGGTAGTTTTAATGACATGGAAGCAACTTTGAAACGACTCCGAAGCACTTCCTAGGTTGTTTCAATGACATGGAAGCAACTTTGAAATGACTCCGAAGCACTTCCTTGGTAGTTTTAATGACATGGAAGCAACTTTGAAACGACTCCGAAGCACTTCCTTGGTAGTTTTAATGACATGGAAGCAACTTTGAAACGACTCCGAAGCACTTCCTAGGTAGTTTCAATGACATGGAAGCAACTTTGAAATGACTCCGAAGCACTTCCTTGGTAGTTTCAATGACAAAGAAGCAACTTTGAAACGACTCCGAAGAACTTCCTTGGTAGTTTCAATGACATGGAAGCAACTTTGAAGCGACTCCGAAGCACTTCCTTGGTAGTTTCAATGACATGGAAGCAACTTTGAAACGACTCCGAAGCACTTCCTTGGTAGTTTCAATGACATGGAAGCAACTTTGAAACGACTCCGAAGCACTGCCTAGGTAGTTTCAATGACATGGAAGCAACTTTGAAACGACTCCGAAGCACTTCCTTGGTAGTTTCAATGACATGGAAGCAACTTTGAAACGACTCCGAAGCACTTCCTTGGTAGTTTCAATGACATGGAAGCAACTTTGAAACGACTCCGAAGCACTGCCTAGGTAGTTTCAATGACATGGAAGCAACTTTGAAACGACTCCGAAGCACTTCCTTGGTAGTTTCAATGACATGGAAGCAACTTTGAAACGACTCCGAAGCACTTCCTTGGTAGTTTCAATGACAAAGAAGCAACTTTGAAACGACTCCGAAGCACTTCCTTGGTAGTTTTAATGACATGGAAGCAACTTTCAAACGACTCCGAAGCACTTCCTAGGTAGTTTCAAAGACATGGAAGCATCTTTCAAACGACTCCGCAGCACTTCCTTGGTAGTTTTAATGACATGGAAGCAACTTTGAAACGACTCCGAAGCACTTCCTTGGTAGTTTTAATGACATGGAAGCAACTTTGAAACGACTCCGAAGCACTTCCTTGGTAGTTTTAATGACATGGAAGCAACTTTCAAACGACTCCGAAGCACTTCCTTGGTAGTTTCAATGACATGGAAGCAACTTTGAAACGACTCCGAAGCACTTCCTAGGTTGTTTCAATGACATGGAAGAAACTTTGAAACGACTCCGAAGCACTTCCTTGGTAGTTTTAATGACATGGAAGCAACTTTGAAACGACTCCGAAGCACTTCCTAGGTAGTTTCAATGACATGGAAGCAACTTTGAAACGACTCCGAAGCACTTCCTAGGTAGTTTCAATGACATGGAAGCAACTTTGAAATGACTCCGAAGCACTTCCTTGGCAGTTTCAATGACATGGAAGCAACTTTGAAACGACTCCGAAGCACTTCCTTGGTAGTTTTAATGACATGGAAGCAACTTTCAAACGACTCCGAAGCACTTCCTTGGTAGTTTTAATGACATGGAAGCAACTTTTAAACGACTCCGAAGCACTTCCTTGGTAGTTTTAATGACATGGAAGCAACTTTGAAACGACTCCGAAGCACTTCCTTGGTAGTTTCAATGACATGGAAGCAACTTTGAAACGACTCCGAAGCACTTCCTAGGTAGTTTCAATGACATGGAAGCAACTTTGAAACGACTCCGAAGCACGTCCTAGGTAGTTTCAATGACATGGAAGCAACTTTGAAACGACTCCGAAGCACTTCCTTAGTAGTTTTAATGACATGGAAGCAACTTTGAAACGACTCCGAAGCACTTCCTTGGTAGTTTCAATGACATGGAAGCAACTTTGAAACGACTCCGAAGCACTTCCTAGGTTGTTTCAATGACATGGAAGATACTTTGAAACGACTCCGAAGCACTTCCTTGGTAGTTTCAATGACATGGAAGCAACTTTGAAACGACTCCGAAGCACTTCCTTGGTAGTTTCAAAGACATGGAAGCAACTTTGAAACGACTCCGAAGCACTTCCTTGGTAGTTTCAATGACAAAGAAGCAACTTTGAAACGACTCCGAAGCACTTCCTCGGTAGTTTCAATAACATGGAAGCAACTTTGAAACGACTCCGAAGCACTTCCTAGGTAGTTTCAATGACATGGAAGCAACTTTGAAACGACTCCGAAGCACTTCCTAGGTAGTTTCAATGACAAAGAAGCAACTTTGAAACGACTCCGAAGCACTTCCTTGGTAGTTTTAATGACATGGAAGCAACTTTGAAACGACTCCGAAGCACTTCCTAGGTAGTTTCAATGACATGGAAGCAACTTTGAAACGACTCCGAAGCACTTCCTAGGTAGTTTCAATGACATGGAAGCAACTTTGAAATGACTCCGAAGCACTTCCTTGGCAGTTTCAATGACATGGAAGCAACTTTGAAACGACTCCGAAGCACTTCCTTGGTAGTTTTAATGACATGGAAGCAACTTTGAAACGACTCCGAAGCACTTCCTTGGTAGTTTCAATGACATGGAAGCAACTTTGAAACGACTCCGAAGCACTTCCTAGGTAGTTTCAATGACATGGAAGCAACTTTGAAACGACTCCGAAGCACGTCCTAGGTAGTTTCAATGACAAAGAAGCAACTTTGAAACGACTCCGAAGCACTTCCTTGGTAGTTTTAATGACATGGAAGCAACTTTGAAACGACTCCGAAGCACTTCCTAGGTAGTTTCAATGACATGGAAGCAACTTCGAAACGACTCCGAAGCACTTCCTTGGTAGTTTTAATGACATGGAAGCAACTTTCAAACGACTCCGAAGCACTTCTTTGGTAGTTTTAATGACATGGAAGCAACTTTTAAACGACTCCGAAGCACTTCCTTGGTAGTTTTAATGACATGGAAGCAACTTTGAAACGACTCCGAAGCACTTCCTTGGTAGTTTCAATGAAATGGAAGCAACTTTGAAACGACTCCGAAGCACTTCCTAGGTAGTTTCAATGACATGGAAGCAACTTTGAAACGACTCCGAAGCACGTCCTAGGTAGTTTCAATGACAAAGAAGCAACTTTGAAACGACTCCGAAGCACTTCCTTGGTAGTTTCAATGACATGGAAGCAACTTTGAAACGACTCCGAAGCACTTCCTAGGTAGTTTCAATGACATGGAAGCAACTTTCAAACGACTCCGAAGCACTTCCTAGGTAGTTTCAAAGACATGGAAGCAACTTTGAAATGACTCCGAAGCACTTCCTGGGTAGTTTCAATGACATGGAAGCAACTTTGAAACGACTCCGAAGCACTTCCTAGGTAGTTTCAATGACAAAGAAGCAACTTTGAAACGACTCCGAAGCACTTCCTTGGTAGTTTTAATTACATGGAAGCAACTTTGAAACGACTCCGAAGCACTTCCTAGGTAGTTTCAATGACATGGAAGCAACTTTGAAACGACTCCGAAGCACTTCCTAGGTAGTTTCAATGACATGGAAGCAACTTTGAAATGACTCCGAAGCACTTCCTAGGTAGTTTCAATGACAAAGAAGCAACTTTCAAACGACTCCGAAGCACTTCCTAGGTAGTTTCAAAGACATGGAAGCAACTTTGAAACGACTCCGAAGCTTTTCCTAGGTAGTTTCAATGACATGGAAGCAACTTTGAAATGACTCCGAAGCACTTCCTTGGCAGTTTCAATGACATGGAAGCAACTTTGAAACGACTCCGAAGCACTTCCTTGGTAGTTTCAATGACATGGAAGCAACTTTGAAACGACTCCGAAGCACTTCCTGGGTAGTTTCAATGACATGGAAGCAACTTTGAAACGACTCCGAAGCACTTCCTAGGTAGTTTCAATGACAAAGAAGCAACTTTGAAACGACTCCGAAGCACTTCCTTGGTAGTTTTAATTACATGGAAGCAACTTTGAAACGACTCCGAAGCACTTCCTAGGTAGTTTCAATGACATGGAAGCAACTTTGAAACGACTCCGAAGCACTTCCTAGGTAGTTTCAATGACAAAGAAGCAACTTTGAAACGACTCCGAAGCACTTCCTTGGTAGTTTTAATGACATGGAAGCAACTTTGAAACGACTCCGAAGCACTTCCTAGGTAGTTTCAATGACATGGAAGCAACTTTGAAACGACTCCGAAGCACTTCCTAGGTAGTTTCAATGACATGGAAGCAACTTTGAAATGACTCCGAAGCACTTCCTTGGCAGTTTCAATGACATGGAAGCAACTTTGAAACGACTCCGAAGCACTTCCTTGGTAGTTTTAATGACATGGAAGCAACTTTGAAACGACTCCGAAGCACTTCCTTGGTAGTTTCAATGACATGGAAGCAACTTTGAAACGACTCCGAAGCACTTCCTAGGTAGTTTCAATGACATGGAAGCAACTTTGAAACGACTCCGAAGCACGTCCTAGGTAGTTTCAATGACAAAGAAGCAACTTTGAAACGACTCCGAAGCACTTCCTTGGTAGTTTTAATGACATGGAAGCAACTTTGAAACGACTCCGAAGCACTTCCTAGGTAGTTTCAATGACATGGAAGCAACTTCGAAACGACTCCGAAGCACTTCCTTGGTAGTTTTAATGACATGGAAGCAACTTTCAAACGACTCCGAAGCACTTCCTTGGTAGTTTTAATGACATGGAAGCAACTTTTAAACGACTCCGAAGCACTTCCTTGGTAGTTTTAATGACATGGAAGCAACTTTGAAACGACTCCGAAGCACTTCCTTGGTAGTTTCAATGAAATGGAAGCAACTTTGAAACGACTCCGAAGCACTTCCTAGGTAGTTTCAATGACATGGAAGCAACTTTGAAACGACTCCGAAGCACGTCCTAGGTAGTTTCAATGACAAAGAAGCAACTTTGAAACGACTCCGAAGCACTTCCTTGGTAGTTTCAATGACATGGAAGCAACTTTGAAACGACTCCGAAGCACTTCCTAGGTAGTTTCAATGACATGGAAGCAACTTTCAAACGACTCCGAAGCACTTCCTAGGTAGTTTCAAAGACATGGAAGCAACTTTGAAACGACTCCGAAGCACTTCCTAGGTAGTTTCAATGACATGGAAGCAACTTTGAAATGACTCCGAAGCACTTCCTAGGTAGTTTCAATGACAAAGAAGCAACTTTCAAACGACTCCGAAGCACTTCCTAGGTAGTTTCAAAGACATGGAAGCAACTTTGAAACGACTCCGAAGCACTTCCTAGGTAGTTTCAATGACATGGAAGCAACTTTGAAATGACTCCGAAGCACTTCCTTGGCAGTTTCAATGACATGGAAGCAACTTTGAAACGACTCCGAAGCACTTCCTTGGTAGTTTCAATGACATGGAAGCAACTTTGAAACGACTCCGAAGCACTTCCTGGGTAGTTTCAATGACATGGAAGCAACTTTGAAACGACTCCGAAGCACTTCCTAGGTAGTTTCAATGACATGGAAGCAACTTTGAAACGACTCCGAAGCACTTCCTTGGTAGTTTCAATGACATGGAAGCAACTTTGAAACGACTCCGAAGCACTTCCTAGGTAGTTTCAATGACAAAGAAGCAACTTTGAAACGACTCCGAAGCACTTCCTTGGTAGTTTTAATGACATGGAAGCAACTTTGAAACGACTCCGAAGCACTTCCTTGGTAGTTTCAATGACAAAGAAGCAACTTTGAAACGACTCCGAAGCACTTCCTTGGTAGTTTCAATGACATGGAAGCAACTTTGAAACGACTCCGAAGCACTCCCTTGGTAGTTTCAATGACATGGAAGCAACTTTGAAACGACTCCGAAGCACTTCCTTGGTAGTTTCAACGACATGGAAGCAACTTTGAAACGACTCCGAAGCACTTCCTTGGTAGTTTCAATGACATGGAAGCAACTTTGAAACGACTCCGAAGCACTTTCTTGGTAGTTTTAATGACATGGAAGCAACTTTGAAACGACTCCGAAGCACTTCCTAGGTAGTTTTAATGACATGGAAGCAACTTTGAAACGACTCCGAAGCACTTCCTTGGTAGTTTCAATGACATGGAAGCAACTTTGAAACGACTCCGAAGCACTTCCTAGGTAGTTTCAATGACAAAGAAGCAACTTTGAAACGACTCCGAAGCACTTCCTTGGTAGTTTCAATGACATGGAAGCAACTTTGAAACGACTCCGAAGCACTTTCTTGGTAGTTTTAATGACATGGAAGCAACTTTGAAACGACTCCGAAGCACTTCCTAGGTAGTTTCAATGACAAAGAAGCAACTTTGAAACGACTCCGAAGCACTTCCTTGGTAGTTTTAATTACATGGAAGCAACTTTGAAACGACTCCGAAGCACTTCCTAGGTAGTTTCAATGACATGGAAGCAACTTTGAAACGACTCCGAAGCACTTCCTAGGTAGTTTCAATGACATGGAAGCAACTTTGAAATGACTCCGAAGCACTTCCTTGGCAGTTTCAATGACATGGAAGCAACTTTGAAACGACTCCGAAGCACTTCCTAGGTAGTTTCAATGACATGGAAGCAACTTTGAAACGACTCCGAAGCACTTCCTAGGTTGTTTCAATGACATGGAAGCAACTTTGAAACGACTCCGAAGCACTTCCTTGGTAGTTTTAATTACATGGAAGCAACTTTGAAACGACTCCGAAGCACTTCCTAGGTAGTTTCAATGACATGGAAGCAACTTTGAAACGACTCCGAAGCACTTCCTAGGTAGTTTCAATGACATGGAAGCAACTTTGAAACGACTCCGAAGCACTTCCTAGGTAGTTTCAATGACATGGAAGCAACTTTGAAACGACTCCGAAGCACTTCCTTGGTAGTTTCAATGACATGGAAGCAACTTTCAAACGACTTCGAAGCACTTCCTTGGTAGTTTTCATGACATGGAAGCAACTTTCAAACGACTTCGAAGCACTTCCTTGGTAGTTTCAATGATATGGAAGCAACTTTGAAACGACTCCGAAGCACTTCCTAGGTAGTTTCAATGACATGGAAGCAACTTTCAAACGACTCCGAAGCACTTCCTAGGTAGTTTCAATGACATGGAAGCAACTTTGAAACGACTCCGAAGTACTTCCTAGGTAGTTTCAATGACATGGAAGCAACTTTCAAACGACTCCGAAGCACTTCCTTGGTAGTTTCAATGACATGGAAGCAACTTTGAAGCGACTCCGAAGCACTTCCTTGGTAGTTTTAATGACATGGAAGCAACTTTGAAGCGACTCCGAAGCACTTCCTTGGTAGTTTTAATGACATGGAAGCAACTTTGAAACGACTCCGAAGCACTTCCTAGGTTGTTTCAATGACATGGAAGCAACTTTGAAACGACTCCGAAGCACTTCCTAGGTTGTTTCAATGACATGGAAGCAACTTTGAAACGACTCCGAAGCACTTCCTAGGTAGTTTCAAAGACATGGAAGCAACTTTGAAACGACTCCGAAGCACTTCCTTGGTAGTTTCAATGACATGGAAGCAACTTTGAAACGACTCCGAAGCACTTCCTTGGTAGTTTTAATGACATGGAAGCAACTTTCAAACGACTCCGAAGCACTTCCTTGGTAGTTTCAATGACATGGAAGCAACTTTGAAACGACTCCGAAGCACTTCCTTGGTAGTTTCAATGACATGGAAGCAACTTTGAAACGACTCCGAAGCACTTCCTAGGTAGTTTCAATGACATGGAAGCAACTTTGAAATGACTCCGAAGCACTTCCTTGGCAGTTTCAATGACATGGAAGCAACTTTGAAACGACTCCGAAGCACTTCCTAGGTAGTTTCAATGACATGGAAGCAACTTTGAAACGACTCCGAAGCACTTCCTAGGTAGTTTCAATGACATGGAAGCAACTTTGAAACGACTCCGAAGCACTTCCTTGGTAGTTTTAATGACATGGAAGCAACTTTCAAACGACTCCGAAGCACTTCCTTGGTAGTTTTAATGACATGGAAGCAACTTTCAAACGACTCCGAAGCACTTCCTAGGTTGTTTCAATGACATGGAAGCAACTTTGAAACGACTCCGAAGCACTTCCTAGGTAGTTTCAAAGACATGGAAGCAACTTTGAAACGACTCCGAAGCACTTCCTTGGTAGTTTTAATGACATGGAAGCAACTTTGAAACGACTCCGAAGCACTTCCTTGGTAGTTTTAATGACATGGAAGCAACTTTGAAACGACTCCGAAGCACTTCCTTGGTAGTTTCAATGACATGGAAGCAACTTTGAAACGACTCCGAAGCACTTCCTAGGTAGTTTCAATGACAAAGAAGCAACTTTGAAACGACTCCGAAGCACTTCCTTGGTAGTTTTAATGACATGGAAGCAACTTTGAAACGACTCCGAAGCACTTCCTTGGTAGTTTCAATGACATGGAAGCAACTTTGAAACGACTCCGAAGCACTTCCTAGGTAGTTTCAATGACATGGAAGCAACTTTCAAACGACTCCGAAGCACTTCCTAGGTAGTTTCAAAGACATGGAAGCAACTTTGAAACGACTCCGAAGCACTTCCTAGGTAGTTTCAATGACATGGAAGCAACTTTGAAACGACTCCGAAGCACTTCCTAGGTAGTTTCAATGACATGGAAGCAACTTTGAAACGACTCCGAAGCACTTTCTAGGTAGTTTCAATGACATGGAAGCAACTTTGAAACGACTCCGAAGCACTTCCTAGGTAGTTTCAATGACATGGAAGCAACTTTGAAACGACTCCGAAGCACTTCCTTAGTAGTTTCAATGACAAAGAAGCAACTTTGAAACGACTCCGAAGCACTTCCTAGGTAGTTTCAACGACATGGAAGCAACTTTGAAACGACTCCGAAGCACTTCCTAGGTAGTTTCAATGACATGGAAGCAACTTTGAAACGACTCCGAAGCACTTCCTAGGTAGTTTCAACGACATGGAAGCAACTTTGAAACGACTCCGAAGCACTTTCTAAGTAGTTTCAATGACATGGAAGCAACTTTGAAACGACTCCAAAGCACTTCTTAGGTAGTTTCAATGACATGGAAGCAACTTTGAAACGACTCCGAAGCACTTCCTAGGTAGTTTCAATGACATGGAAGCAACTTTGAAACGACTCCGAAGCACTTCCTAGGTAGTTTCAACGACATGGAAGCAACTTTGAAACGACTCCGAAGCACTTCCATGGTAGTTTCAATGACATGGAAGCAACTTTGAAACGACTCCAAAGCACTTCCTAGGTAGTTTCAAAGACATGGAAGCAACTTTGAAACGACTCCGAAGCACTTCCTTGGTAGTTTCAATGACATGGAAGCAACTTTGAAACGACTCCGAAGCACTTCCTAGGTAGTTTCAATGACATGGAAGCAACTTTGAAACGACTCCGAAGCACTTCCTTAGTAGTTTCAATGACAAAGAAGCAACTTTGAAACGACTCCGAAGCACTTCCTAGGTAGTTTCAATGACATGGAAGCAACTTTGAAACGACTCCGAAGCACTTCCTAGGTAGTTTCAACGACATGGAAGCAACTTTGAAACGACTCCGAAGCACTTCCTAGGTAGTTTCAATGACATGGAAGCAACTTTGAAACGACTCCAAAGCACTTCTTAGGTAGTTTCAATGACATGGAAGCAACTTTGAAACGACTCCGAAGCACTTCCTAGGTGGTTTCAATGACATGGAAGCAACTTTGAAACGACTCCGAAGCACTTCCTAGGTAGTTTCAATGACATGGAAGCAACTTTGAAACGACTCCGAAGCACTTCCTAGGTGGTTTCAATGACATGGAAGCAACTTTGAAACGACTCCGAAGCACTTCCTAGGTAGTTTCAATGACATGGAAGCAACTTTGAAACGACTCCGAAGCACTTCCTAGGTAGTTTCAACGACATGGAAGCAACTTTGAAACGACTCCGAAGCACTTCCTAGGTAGTTTCAATGACATGGAAGCAACTTTGAAACGACTCCGAAGCACTTCCTTGGTAGTTTCAATGGCATGGAAGCAACTTTGAAACGACTCCGAAGCACTTTCTAAGTAGTTTCAATGACATGGAAGCAACTTTGAAACGACTCCAAAGCACTTCTTAGGTAGTTTCAATGACATGGAAGCAACTTTGAAACGACTCCGAAGCACTTCCTAGGTAGTTTCAATGTCATGGAAGCAACTTTGAAACGACTCCGAAGCACTTCCTAGGTAGTTTCAATGACATGGAAGCAACTTTGAAACGACTCCGAAGCACTTCCTAGGTAGTTTCAACGACATGGAAGCAACTTTGAAACGACTCCGAAGCACTTCCTAGGTAGTTTCAATGACATGGAAGCAACTTTGAAACGACTCCAAAGCACTTCCTAGGTGGTTTCAATGACATGGAAGCAACTTTGAAACGACTCCGAAGCACTTCCTTGGTAGTTTCAATGGCATGGAAGCAACTTTGAAACGACTCCGAAGCACTTCCTAGGTAGTTTCAATGACATGGAAGCAACTTTGAAACGACTCCAAAGCACTTCCTAGGTAGTTTCAATGACAAGGAAGCAACTTTGAAACGACTCCGAAGCACTTCCTAGGTAGTTTCAATGACATGGAAGCAACTTTGAAACGACTCCGAAGCACTTCCTAGGTAGTTTCAATGACATGGAAGCAACTTTGAAACGACTCCGAAGCACTTCCTAGGTAGTTTCAATGACATGGAAGCAACTTTGAAACGACTCCGAAGCACTTCCTAGGTAATTTCAATGACATGGAAGCAACTTTGAAACGACTCCGAAGCACTTCCTAGGTAGTTTCAATGACATGGAAGCAACTTTGAAACGACTCCGAAGCACTTTCTAGGTAGTTTCAATGACATGGAAGCAACTTTGAAACGACTCCGAAGCACTTCCTAGGTAGTTTCAATGACATGGAAGCAACTTTGAAACGACTCCGAAGCACTTTCTAGGTAGTTTCAATGACATGGAAGCAACTTTGAAACGACTCCGAAGCACTTCTTAGGTAGTTTCAATGACATGGAAGCAACTTTGAAACGACTCCAAAGCACTTCCTAGGTAGTTTCAATGACATGGAAGCAACTTTGAAACGACTCCAAAGCATTTCCTTGGTAGTTTCAATGACATGGAAGCAACTTTGAAACGACTCCAAAGCACTTCTTAAAGCGCCTACAGACTACGCCAATATTGGCGCCAAGTACTTACCGCCAATGCGCTACTCGCTAGCGATTCTACACCAGCGACTACTAGTGATGGCTAGCGCAACCAAAAGTTGCTCGTCGAGAAAATGTTGTCGCCAACACTTGACAACTTGTTCACGAAACAATCAAAGCAAACTGTTTTCTATCCGTGTGCATCAGAAATGGATGTGTCTACGAAAATAGTGCAGTGCTTTGTGTTGTGAAACGCTGTTTGTAGTGTAATTTTGTGTTATTTTGTGTCCTGGCACAGATTAGGCACTAAAGTCGTTCAACTATGAATGAATGAAAATGAATCAAATCGACTGTTCCGAAATCACCAACGGTTTCTCAGCAATTTCAAATCCAATGATTGCTGAGTATTACCGAGGGCTTTCACACACGGGCAAGACCAAGGCAAGATTTTTTGGCACTTGCTAGTAGCTTGTCAAGTGTTGCCTTGGTCTTGTCTTGGCAGGCCTTGGCGACAGTCTGTAGGTACTTTTAGGTAGTTTCAATGACATGGAAGCAACTTTGAAACGACTCCGAAGCACTTCCTAGGTAGTTTCAACGACATGGAAGCAACTTTGAAACGACTCCGAAGCACTTCCTAGGTAGTTTCAATGACATGGAAGCAACTTTGAAACGACTCCGAAGCACTTCCTAGGTAGTTTCAATGACATGGAAGCAACTTTGAAACGACTCCGAAGCACTTCCTAGGTAGTTTCAATGACATGGAAGCAACTTTGAAACGACTCCGAAGCACTTGCTAGGTAGTTTCAATGACATGGAAGCAACTTTGAAGCGACTCCGAAGCACTTCCTAGGTAGTTTCAATGACATGGAAGCAACTTTGAAACGACTCCGAAGCATTTCCTAGGTAGTTTCAATGACATGGAAGCAACTTTGAAACGACTCCGAAGCACTTCCTAGGTAGTTTCAATGACATGGAAGCAACTTTGAAACGACTCCGAAGCATTTCCTAGGTAGTTTCAATGACATGGAAGCAACTTTCAAACGACTCCGAAGCATTTCCTAGGTAGTTTCAATGACATGGAAGCAACTTTCAAACGACTCCGAAGCACTTCCTAGGTAGTTTCAATGACATGGAAGCAACTTTGAAACGACTCCGAAGCATTTCCTAGGTAGTTTCAATGACATGGAAGCAACTTTCAAACGACTCCGAAGCACTTCCTAGATAGTTTCAATGACATGGAAGCAACTTTGAAACGACTCCGAAGCACTTCCTTGGTAGTTTCAATGACATGGAAGCAACTTTGAAACGACTCCGAAGCACTTCCTAGTTGGTTGCAATGATATGGAAGCAACTTTCAAACGACTCCGAAGCACTTCCTAGGTAGTTTCAATGACATGGAAGCAACTTTCAAACGACTGCGAAGCACTTCCTAGGTAGTTTCAATGACATGGAAGCAACTTTGAAACGACTCCGAAGCACTTCCTAGATAGTTTCAATGACATGGAAGCAACTTTGAAACGACTCCGAAGCATTTCCTAGGTAGTTTCAATGACATGGAAGCAACTTTGAAACGACTCCGAAGCACTTCCTAGATAGTTTCAATGACATGGAAGCAACTTTGAAACGACTCCGAAGCACTTCCTAGTTGGTTTCAATGATATGGAAGCAACTTTCAAACGACTCCGAAGCATTTCCTAGGTAGTTTCAATGACATGGAAGCAACTTTGAAACGACTCCGAAGCACTTCCTAGGTAGATTCAATGACATGGAAGCAACTTTGAAACGACTCCGAAGCATTTCCTAGGTAGTTTCAATGACATGGAAGCAACTTTCAAACGACTCCGAAGCACTTCCTAGGTAGTTTCAATGACATGGAAGCAACTTTGAAACGACTCCGAAGCATTTCCTAGGTAGTTTCAATGACATGGAAGCAACTTTCAAACGACTCCGAAGCACTTCCTAGTTGGTTTCAATGATATGGAAGCAACTTTCAAACGACTCCGAAGCATTTCCTAGGTAGTTTCAATGACATGGAAGCAACTTTCAAACGACTCCGAAGCATTTCCTAGGTAGTTTCAATGACATGGAAGCAACTTTCAAACGACTCCGAAGCACTTCCTAGGTAGTTTCAATGACATGGAAGCAACTTTGAAACGACTCCGAAGCATTTCCTAGGTAGTTTCAATGACATGGAAGCAACTTTCAAACGACTCCGAAGCACTTCCTAGATAGTTTCAATGACATGGAAGCAACTTTGAAACGACTCCGAAGCACTTCCTTGGTAGTTTCAATGACATGGAAGCAACTTTGAAACGACTCCGAAGCACTTCCTAGTTGGTTGCAATGATATGGAAGCAACTTTCAAACGACTCCGAAGCACTTCCTAGGTAGTTTCAATGACATGGAAGCAACTTTCAAACGACTGCGAAGCACTTCCTAGGTAGTTTCAATGACATGGAAGCAACTTTGAAACGACTCCGAAGCACTTCCTAGATAGTTTCAATGACATGGAAGCAACTTTGAAACGACTCCGAAGCATTTCCTAGGTAGATTCAATGACATGGAAGCAACTTTGAAACGACTCCGAAGCACTTCCTAGATAGTTTCAATGACATGGAAGCAACTTTGAAACGACTCCGAAGCACTTCCTAGGTAGATTCAATGACATGGAAGCAACTTTGAAACGACTCCGAAGCATTTCCTAGGTAGTTTCAATGACATGGAAGCAACTTTGAAACGACTCCGAAGCACTTCCTAGGTAGATTCAATGACATGGAAGCAACTTTGAAACGACTCCGAAGCATTTCCTAGGTAGTTTCAATGACATGGAAGCAACTTTGAAACGACTCCGAAGCACTTCCTAGTTGGTTTCAATGATATGGAAGCAACTTTCAAACGACTCCGAAGCATTTCCTAGGTAGATTCAATGACATGGAAGCAACTTTGAAACGACTCCGAAGCATTTCCTAGGTAGTTTCAATGACATGGAAGCAACTTTGAAACGACTCCGAAGCACTTCCTAGATAGTTTCAATGACATGGAAGCAACTTTGAAACGACTCCGAAGCATTTCCTAGGTAGATTCAATGACATGGAAGCAACTTTGAAACGACTCCGAAGCACTTCCTAGATAGTTTCAATGACATGGAAGCAACTTTGAAACGACTCCGAAGCATTTCCTAAGTAGTTTCAATGACATGGAAGCAACTTTGAAACGACTCCGAAGCACTTCCTAGTTGGTTTCAATGATATGGAAGCAACTTTCAAACGACTCCGAAGCATTTCCTAGGTAGATTCAATGACATGGAAGCAACTTTGAAACGACTCCGAAGCATTTCCTAGGTAGTTTCAATGACATGGAAGCAACTTTGAAACGACTCCGAAGCACTTCCTAGATAGTTTCAATGACATGGAAGCAACTTTGAAACGACTCCGAAGCATTTCCTAGGTAGATTCAATGACATGGAAGCAACTTTGAAACGACTCCGAAGCACTTCCTAGATAGTTTCAATGACATGGAAGCAACTTTGAAACGACTCCGAAGCATTTCCTAGGTAGTTTCAATGACATGGAAGCAACTTTGAAACGACTCCGAAGCACTTCCTAGTTGGTTTCAATGATATGGAAGCAACTTTCAAACGACTCCGAAGCACTTCCTAGATAGTTTCAATGACATGGAAGCAACTTTGAAACGACTCCGAAGCACTTCCTTGGTAGTTTCAATGACATGGAAGCAACTTTGAAACGACTCCGAAGCACTTCCTAGTTGGTTTCAATGATATGGAAGCAACTTTCAAACGACTCCGAAGCACTTCCTAGGTAGTTTCAATGACATGGAAGCAACTTTCAAACGACTGCGAAGCACTTCCTAGGTAGTTTCAATGACATGGAAGCAACTTTGAAACGACTCCGAAGCACTTCCTAGATAGTTTCAATGACATGGAAGCAACTTTGAAACGACTCCGAAGCATTTCCTAGGTAGTTTCAATGACATGGAAGCAACTTTGAAACGACTCCGAAGCACTTCCTTGGTAGTTTCAATGACATGGAAGCAACTTTGAAACGACTCCGAAGCATTTCCTAGGTAGTTTCAATGACATGGAAGCAACTTTGAAACGACTCCGAAGCACTTCCTAGGTAGTTTCAATGACATGGAAGCAACTTTGAAACGACTCCGAAGCATTTCCTAGGTAGTTTCAATGACATGGAAGCAACTTTCAAACGACTCCGAAGCATTTCCTAGGTAGTTTCAATGACATGGAAGCAACTTTCAAACGACTCCGAAGCACTTCCTAGGTAGTTTCAATGACATGGAAGCAACTTTGAAACGACTCCGAAGCATTTCCTAGGTAGTTTCAATGACATGGAAGCAACTTTCAAACGACTCCGAAGCACTTCCTAGATAGTTTCAATGACATGGAAGCAACTTTCAAACGACTCCGAAGCACTTCCTAGATAGTTTCAATGACATGGAAGCAACTTTGAAACGACTCCGAAGCACTTCCTTGGTAGTTTCAATGACATGGAAGCAACTTTGAAACGACTCCGAAGCACTTCCTAGTTGGTTTCAATGATATGGAAGCAACTTTCAAACGACTCCGAAGCACTTCCTAGGTAGTTTCAATGACATGGAAGCAACTTTGAAACGACTCCGAAGCACTTCCTTGGTAGTTTCAATGACATGGAAGCAACTTTGAAACGACTCCGAAGCACTTCCTAGTTGGTTTCAATGATATGGAAGCAACTTTCAAACGACTCCGAAGCACTTCCTAGGTAGTTTCAATGACATGGAAGCAACTTTGAAACGACTCCGAAGCACTTCCTAGTTGGTTTCAATGATATGGAAGCAACTTTCAAACGACTCCGAAGCACTTCCTAGATAGTTTCAATGACATGGAAGCAACTTTGAAACGACTCCGAAGCACTTCCTTGGTAGTTTCAATGACATGGAAGCAACTTTGAAACGACTCCGAAGCACTTCCTAGTTGGTTTCAATGATATGGAAGCAACTTTCAAACGACTCCGAAGCACTTCCTAGGTAGTTTCAATGACATGGAAGCAACTTTCAAACGACTGCGAAGCACTTCCTAGGTAGTTTCAATGACATGGAAGCAACTTTGAAACGACTCCGAAGCACTTCCTAGATAGTTTCAATGACATGGAAGCAACTTTGAAACGACTCCGAAGCATTTCCTAGGTAGTTTCAATGACATGGAAGCAACTTTGAAACGACTCCGAAGCACTTCCTTGGTAGTTTCAATGACATGGAAGCAACTTTGAAACGACTCCGAAGCATTTCCTAGGTAGTTTCAATGACATGGAAGCAACTTTGAAACGACTCCGAAGCACTTCCTAGGTAGTTTCAATGACATGGAAGCAACTTTGAAACGACTCCGAAGCATTTCCTAGGTAGTTTCAATGACATGGAAGCAACTTTCAAACGACTCCGAAGCATTTCCTAGGTAGTTTCAATGACATGGAAGCAACTTTCAAACGACTCCGAAGCACTTCCTAGATAGTTTCAATGACATGGAAGCAACTTTGAAACGACTCCGAAGCACTTCCTTGGTAGTTTCAATGACATGGAAGCAACTTTGAAACGACTCCGAAGCACTTCCTAGTTGGTTTCAATGATATGGAAGCAACTTTCAAACGACTCCGAAGCATTTCCTAGGTAGATTCAATGACATGGAAGCAACTTTGAAACGACTCCGAAGCATTTCCTAGGTAGTTTCAATGACATGGAAGCAACTTTGAAACGACTCCGAAGCACTTCCTAGATAGTTTCAATGACATGGAAGCAACTTTGAAACGACTCCGAAGCATTTCCTAGGTAGATTCAATGACATGGAAGCAACTTTGAAACGACTCCGAAGCACTTCCTAGATAGTTTCAATGACATGGAAGCAACTTTGAAACGACTCCGAAGCATTTCCTAGGTAGTTTCAATGACATGGAAGCAACTTTGAAACGACTCCGAAGCACTTCCTAGTTGGTTTCAATGATATGGAAGCAACTTACACACGACTCCGAAGCACTTCCTAGATAGTTTCAATGACATGGAAGCAACTTTGAAACGACTCCGAAGCACTTCCTTGGTAGTTTCAATGACATGGAAGCAACTTTGAAACGACTCCGAAGCACTTCCTAGTTGGTTTCAATGATATGGAAGCAACTTTCAAACGACTCCGAAGCACTTCCTAGGTAGTTTCAATGACATGGAAGCAACTTTCAAACGACTGCGAAGCACTTCCTAGGTAGTTTCAATGACATGGAAGCAACTTTGAAACGACTCCGAAGCACTTCCTAGATAGTTTCAATGACATGGAAGCAACTTTGAAACGACTCCGAAGCATTTCCTAGGTAGTTTCAATGACATGGAAGCAACTTTGAAACGACTCCGAAGCACTTCCTTGGTAGTTTCAATGACATGGAAGCAACTTTGAAACGACTCCGAAGCATTTCCTAGGTAGTTTCAATGACATGGAAGCAACTTTGAAACGACTCCGAAGCACTTCCTAGGTAGTTTCAATGACATGGAAGCAACTTTGAAACGACTCCGAAGCATTTCCTAGGTAGTTTCAATGACATGGAAGCAACTTTGAAACGACTCCGAAGCACTTCCTTGGTAGTTTCAATGACATGGAAGCAACTTTGAAACGACTCCGAAGCACTTCCTAGTTGGTTTCAATGATATGGAAGCAACTTTCAAACGACTCCGAAGCACTTCCTAGGTAGTTTCAATGACATGGAAGCAACTTTGAAACGACTCCGAAGCACTTCCTTGGTAGTTTCAATGACATGGAAGCAACTTTGAAACGACTCCGAAGCACTTCCTAGTTGGTTTCAATGATATGGAAGCAACTTTCAAACGACTCCGAAGCACTTCCTAGGTAGTTTCAATGACATGGAAGCAACTTTGAAACGACTCCGAAGCACTTCCTAGTTGGTTTCAATGATATGGAAGCAACTTTCAAACGACTCCGAAGCACTTCCTAGATAGTTTCAATGACATGGAAGCAACTTTGAAACGACTCCGAAGCACTTCCTAGGTAGTTTCAATGACATGGAAGCAACTTTGAAACGACTCCGAAGCACTTCCTAGTTGGTTTCAATGATATGGAAGCAACTTTCAAACGACTCCGAAGCACTTCCTAGGTAGTTTCAATGACATGGAAGCAACTTTCAAACGACTGCGAAGCACTTCCTAGGTAGTTTCAATGACATGGAAGCAACTTTGAAACGACTCCGAAGCACTTCCTAGATAGTTTCAATGACATGGAAGCAACTTTGAAACGACTCCGAAGCATTTCCTAGGTAGTTTCAATGACATGGAAGCAACTTTGAAACGACTCCGAAGCACTTCCTTGGTAGTTTCAATGACATGGAAGCAACTTTGAAACGACTCCGAAGCATTTCCTAGGTAGATTCAATGACATGGAAGCAACTTTGAAACGACTCCGAAGCACTTCCTAGATAGTTTCAATGACATGGAAGCAACTTTGAAACGACTCCGAAGCATTTCCTAGGTAGATTCAATGACATGGAAGCAACTTTGAAACGACTCCGAAGCACTTCCTAGATAGTTTAAATGACATGGAAGCAACTTTGAAACGACTCCGAAGCATTTCCTAGGTAGTTTCAATGACATGGAAGCAACTTTGAAACGACTCCGAAGCACTTCCTAGTTGGTTTCAATGATATGGAAGCAACTTTCAAACGACTCCGAAGCACTTCCTAGGTAGTTTCAATGACATGGAAGCAACTTTCAAACGACTGCGAAGCACTTCCTAGGTAGTTTCAATGACATGGAAGCAACTTTGAAACGACTCCGAAGCATTTCCTAGGTAGTTTCAATGACATGGAAGCAACTTTGAAACGACTCCGAAGCATTTCCTAGGTAGTTTCAATGACATGGAAGCAACTTTCAAACGACTCCGAAGCATTTCCTAGGTAGTTTCAATGACATGGAAGCAACTTTCAAACGACTCCGAAGCACTTCCTAGGTAGTTTCAATGACATGGAAGCAACTTTGAAACGACTCCGAAGCATTTCCTAGTTGGTTTCAATGATATGGAAGCAACTTTCAAACGACTCCGAAGCACTTCCTAGGTAGTTTCAATGACATGGAAGCAACTTTGAAACGACTCCGAAGCACTTCCTTGGTAGTTTCAATGACATGGAAGCAACTTTGAAACGACTCCGAAGCATTTCCTAGGTAGTTTCAATGACATGGAAGCAACTTTCAAACGACTCCGAAGCACTTCCTAGATAGTTTCAATGACATGGAAGCAACTTTGAAACGACTCCGAAGCACTTCCTTGGTAGTTTCAATGACATGGAAGCAACTTTGAAACGACTCCGAAGCATTTCCTAGGTAGTTTCAATGACATGGAAGCAACTTTGAAACGACTCCGAAGCATTTCCTAGGTAGTTTCAATGACATGGAAGCAACTTTCAAACGACTCCGAAGCACTTCCTAGATAGTTTCAATGACATGGAAGCAACTTTGAAACGACTCCGAAGCACTTCCTTGGTAGTTTCAATGACATGGAAGCAACTTTGAAACGACTCCGAAGCACTTCCTAGTTGGTTTCAATGATATGGAAGCAACTTTCAAACGACTCCGAAGCACTTCCTAGGTAGTTTCAATGACATGGAAGCAACTTTGAAACGACTCCGAAGCACTTCCTAGTTGGTTTCAATGATATGGAAGCAACTTTCAAACGACTCCGAAGCATTTCCTAGGTAGTTTCAATGACATGGAAGCAACTTTGAAACGACTCCGAAGCATTTCCTAGGTAGAATCAATGACATGGAAGCAACTTTGAAACGACTCCGAAGCACTTCCTAGATAGTTTCAATGACATGGAAGCAACTTTGAAACGACTCCGAAGCACTTCCTAGGTAGATTCAATGACATGGAAGCAACTTTGAAACGACTCCGAAGCACTTCCTTGGTAGTTTCAATGACATGGAAGCAACTTTGAAACGACTCCGAAGCATTTCCTAGGTAGTTTCAATGACATGGAAGCAACTTTGAAACGACTCCGAAGCATTTCCTAGGTAGTTTCAATGACATGGAAGCAACTTTCAAACGACTCCGAAGCACTTCCTAGATAGTTTCAATGACATGGAAGCAACTTTGAAACGACTCCGAAGCACTTCCTTGGTAGTTTCAATGACATGGAAGCAACTTTGAAACGACTCCGAAGCACTTCCTAGTTGGTTTCAATGATATGGAAGCAACTTTCAAACGACTCCGAAGCACTTCCTAGGTAGTTTCAATGACATGGAAGCAACTTTGAAACGACTCCGAAGCACTTCCTAGTTGGTTTCAATGATATGGAAGCAACTTTCAAACGACTCCGAAGCATTTCCTAGGTAGTTTCAATGACATGGAAGCAACTTTGAAACGACTCCGAAGCATTTCCTAGGTAGAATCAATGACATGGAAGCAACTTTGAAACGACTCCGAAGCACTTCCTAGATAGTTTCAATGACATGGAAGCAACTTTGAAACGACTCCGAAGCACTTCCTAGGTAGATTCAATGACATGGAAGCAACTTTGAAACGACTCCGAAGCATTTCCTAGGTAGTTTCAATGACATGGAAGCAACTTTGAAACGACTCCGAAGCACTTCCTAGTTGGTTTCAATGATATGGAAGCAACTTTCAAACGACTCCGAAGCACTTCCTAGGTAGTTTCAATGACATGGAAGCAACTTTGAAACGACTCCGAAGCACTTCCTAGTTGGTTTCAATGATATGGAAGCAACTTTCAAACGACTCCGAAGCATTTCCTAGGTAGATTCAATGACATGGAAGCAACTTTGAAACGACTCCGAAGCATTTCCTAGGTAGTTTCAATGACATGGAAGCAACTTTGAAACGACTCCGAAGCACTTCCTAGATAGTTTCAATGACATGGAAGCAACTTTGAAACGACTCCGAAGCATTTCCTAGGTAGTTTCAATGACATGGAAGCAACTTTCAAACGACTCCGAAGCATTTCCTAGGTAGTTTCAATGACATGGAAGCAACTTTCAAACGACTCCGAAGCACTTCCTAGATAGTTTCAATGACATGGAAGCAACTTTGAAACGACTCCGAAGCACTTCCTTGGTAGTTTCAATGACATGGAAGCAACTTTGAAACGACTCCGAAGCACTTCCTAGTTGGTTTCAATGATATGGAAGCAACTTTCAAACGACTCCGAAGCACTTCCTAGGTAGTTTCAATGACATGGAAGCAACTTTGAAACGACTCCGAAGCACTTCCTAGTTGGTTTCAATGATATGGAAGCAACTTTCAAACGACTCCGAAGCATTTCCTAGGTAGTTTCAATGACATGGAAGCAACTTTGAAACGACTCCGAAGCATTTCCTAGGTAGAATCAATGACATGGAAGCAACTTTGAAACGACTCCGAAGCATTTCCTAGGTAGTTTCAATGACATGGAAGCAACTTTCAAACGACTCCGAAGCACTTCCTAGATAGTTTCAATGACATGGAAGCAACTTTGAAACGACTCCGAAGCACTTCCTTGGTAGTTTCAATGACATGGAAGCAACTTTGAAACGACTCCGAAGCATTTCCTAGGTAGTTTCAATGACATGGAAGCAACTTTGAAACGACTCCGAAGCATTTCCTAGGTAGTTTCAATGACATGGAAGCAACTTTCAAACGACTCCGAAGCACTTCCTAGATAGTTTCAATGACATGGAAGCAACTTTGAAACGACTCCGAAGCACTTCCTTGGTAGTTTCAATGACATGGAAGCAACTTTGAAACGACTCCGAAGCACTTCCTAGTTGGTTTCAATGATATGGAAGCAACTTTCAAACGACTCCGAAGCACTTCCTAGGTAGTTTCAATGACATGGAAGCAACTTTGAAACGACTCCGAAGCACTTCCTAGTTGGTTTCAATGATATGGAAGCAACTTTCAAACGACTCCGAAGCATTTCCTAGGTAGTTTCAATGACATGGAAGCAACTTTGAAACGACTCCGAAGCATTTCCTAGGTAGAATCAATGACATGGAAGCAACTTTGAAACGACTCCGAAGCACTTCCTAGATAGTTTCAATGACATGGAAGCAACTTTGAAACGACTCCGAAGCACTTCCTAGGTAGATTCAATGACATGGAAGCAACTTTGAAACGACTCCGAAGCATTTCCTAGGTAGTTTCAATGACATGGAAGCAACTTTGAAACGACTCCGAAGCACTTCCTAGGTAGATTCAATGACATGGAAGCAACTTTGAAACGACTCCGAAGCATTTCCTAGGTAGTTTCAATGACATGGAAGCAACTTTGAAACGACTCCGAAGCACTCTCTAGGTAGTTTCAATGACATGGAAGCAACTTTGAAACGACTCCGAAGCATTTCCTAGGTAGATTCAATGACATGGAAGCAACTTTGAAACGACTCCGAAGCACTTCCTAGATAGTTTCAATGACATGGAAGCAACTTTGAAACGACTCCGAAGCACTTCCTAGGTAGATTCAATGACATGGAAGCAACTTTGAAACGACTCCGAAGCATTTCCTAGGTAGTTTCAATGACATGGAAGCAACTTTGAAACGACTCCGAAGCACTTCCTAGGTAGATTCAATGACATGGAAGCAACTTTGAAACGACTCCGAAGCATTTCCTGAGTAGTTTCAATGACATGGAAGCAACTTTGAAACGACTCCGAAGCACTTCCTAGTTGGTTTCAATGATATGGAAGCAACTTTCAAACGACTCCGAAGCATTTCCTAGGTAGATTCAATGACATGGAAGCAACTTTGAAACGACTCCGAAGCATTTCCTAGGTAGTTTCAATGACATGGAAGCAACTTTGAAACGACTCCGAAGCACTTCCTAGATAGTTTCAATGACATGGAAGCAACTTTGAAACGACTCCGAAGCATTTCCTAGGTAGATTCAATGACATGGAAGCAACTTTGAAACGACTCCGAAGCATTTCCTAGGTAGTTTCAATGACATGGAAGCAACTTTGAAACGACTCCGAAGCACTTCCTAGGTAGATTCAATGACATGGAAGCAACTTTGAAACGACTCCGAAGCACTTCCTAGATAGTTTCAATGACATGGAAGCAACTTTGAAACGACTCCGAAGCACTTCCTAGATAGTTTCAATGACATGGAAGCAACTTTGAAACGACTCCGAAGCATTTCCTAGGTAGTTTCAATGATATGGAAGCAACTTTCAAACGACTCCGAAGCATTTCCTAGGTAGTTTCAATGACATGGAAGCAACTTTGAAACAACTCCGAAGCACTTCCTAGTTGGTTTCAATGATATGGAAGCAACTTTCAAACGACTCCGAAGCATTTCCTAGGTAGATTCAATGACATGGAAGAAACTTTGAAACGACTCCGAAGCATTTCCTAGGTAGTTTCAATGACATGGAAGCAACTTTGAAACGACTCCGAAGCACTTCCTAGATAGTTTCAATGACATGGAAGCAACTTTGAAACGACTCCGAAGCATTTCCTAGGTAGTTTCAATGACATGGAAGCAACTTTGAAACGACTCCGAAGCACTTCCTTGGTAGTTTCAATGACATGGAAGCAACTTTGAAACGACTCCGAAGCACTTCCTAGATAGTTTCAATGACATGGAAGCAACTTTGAAACGACTCCGAAGCACTTCCTTGGTAGTTTCAATGACATGGAAGCAACTTTGAAACGACTCCGAAGCATTTCCTAGGTAGTTTCAATGACATGGAAGCAATTTTCAAACGACTGCGAAGCACTTCCTAGGTAGTTTCAATGACATGGAAGCAACTTTGAAACGACTCCGAAGCATTTCCTAGGTAGTTTCAATGACATGGAAGCAACTTTCAAACGACTCCGAAGCACTTCCTAGGTAGTTTCAATGACATGGAAGCAACTTTGAAACGACTCCGAAGCACTTCCTAGATAGTTTCAATGACATGGAAGCAACTTTGAAACGACTCCGAAGCACTTCCTAGTTGGTTTCAATGATATGGAAGCAACTTTCAAACGACTCCGAAGCACTTTCTAGGTAGATTCAATGACATGGAAGCAACTTTGAAACGACTCCGAAGCATTTCCTAGGTAGTTTCAATGACATGGAAGCAACTTTGAAACGACTCCGAAGCACTTCCTAGTTGGTTTCAATGATATGGAAGCAACTTTCAAACGACTCCGAAGCATTTCCTAGGTAGTTTCAATGACATGGAAGCAACTTTGAAACGACTCCGAAGCATTTCCTAGGTAGTTTCAATGACATGGAAGCAACTTTGAAACGACTCCGAAGCACTTCCTAGATAGTTTCAATGACATGGAAGCAACTTTGAAACGACTCCGAAGCACTTCCTAGTTGGTTTCAATGATATGGAAGCAACTTTGAAACGACTCCGAAGCACTTCCTAGTTGGTTTCAATGATATGGAAGCAACTTTCAAACGACTCCGAAGCACTTCCTAGGTAGTTTCAATGACATGGAAGCAACTTTCAAACGACTCCGAAGCACTTCCTAGGTAGTTTCAATGACATGGAAGCAACTTTGAAACGACTCCGAAGCACTTCCTAGATAGTTTCAATGACATGGAAGCAACTTTGAAACGACTCCGAAGCACTTCCTAGTTGGTTTCAATGATATGGAAGCAACTTTCAAACGACTCCGAAGGACTTCCTAGGTAGTTTCAATGACATGGAAGCAACTTTGAAACGACTCCGAAGCATTTCCTAGGTAGTTTCAATGACATGGAAGCAACTTTGAAACGACTCCGAAGCATTTCCTAGGTAGTTTCAATGACATGGAAGCAACTTTCAAACGACTGCGAAGCACTTCCTAGGTAGTTTCAATGACATGGAAGCAACTTTGAAACGACTCCGAAGCACTTCCTTGGTAGTTTCAATGACATGGAAGCAACTTTGAAACGACTCCGAAGCACTTCCTAGTTGGTTTCAATGATATGGAAGCAACTTTCAAACGACTCCGAAGCATTTCCTAGGTAGATTCAATGACATGGAAGCAACTTTGAAACGACTCCGAAGCACTTCCTAGATAGTTTCAATGACATGGAAGCAACTTTGAAACGACTCCGAAGCACTTCCTAGTTGGTTTCAATGATATGGAAGCAACTTTCAAACGACTCCGAAGCACTTCCTAGGTAGTTTCAATGACATGGAAGCAACTTTGAAACGACTCCGAAGCACTTCCTAGTTGGTTTCAATGATATGGAAGCAACTTTCAAACGACTCCGAAGCATTTCCTAGGTAGTTTCAATGACATGGAAGCAACTTTGAAACGACTCCGAAGCACTTCCTAGTTGGTTTCAATGATATGGAAGCAACTTTCAAACGACTCCGAAGCACTTCCTAGGTAGTTTCAATGACATGGAAGCAACTTTGAAACGACTCCGAAGCATTTCCTAGGTAGTTTCAATGACATGGAAGCAACTTTGAAACGACTCCGAAGCATTTCCTAGGTAGTTTCAATGACATGGAAGCAACTTTGAAACGACTCCGAAGCACTTCCTTGGTAGTTTCATTGACATGGAAGCTACTTTCAAACGACTTCGAAGCACTTCCTAGGTAGTTTCAATGACATGGAAGCAACTTTCAAACGACTGCGAAGCACTTCCTAGGTAGTTTCAATGACATGGAAGCAACTTTGAAACGACTCCGAAGCACTTCCTTGGTAGTTTCAATGACATGGAAGCAACTTTGAAACGACTCCGAAGCACTTCCTAGTTGGTTTCAATGATATGGAAGCAACTTTCAAACGACTCCGAAGCATTTCCTAGGTAGATTCAATGACATGGAAGCAACTTTGAAACGACTCCGAAGCATTTCCTAGGTAGTTTCAATGACATGGAAGCAACTTTGAAACGACTCCGAAGCACTTCCTAGATAGTTTCAATGACATGGAAGCAACTTTGAAACGACTCCGAAGCATTTCCTAGGTAGTTTCAATGACATGGAAGCAACTTTGAAACGACTCCGAAGCACTTCCTAGGTAGATTCAATGACATGGAAGCAACTTTGAAACGACTCCGAAGCATTTCCTAGGTAGTTTCAATGACATGGAAGCAACTTTCAAACGACTGCGAAGCACTTCCTAGGTAGTTTCAATGACATGGAAGCAACTTTGAAACGACTCCGAAGCACTTCCTTGGTAGTTTCAATGACATGGAAGCAACTTTGAAACGACTCCGAAGCACTTCCTAGTTGGTTTCAATGATATGGAAGCAACTTTCAAACGACTCCGAAGCACTTCCTAGGTAGATTCAATGACATGGAAGCAACTTTGAAACGACTCCGAAGCATTTCCTAGGTAGTTTCAATGACATGGAAGCAACTTTGAAACGACTCCGAAGCATTTCCTAGGTAGTTTCAATGACATGGAAGCAACTTTGAAACGACTCCGAAGCACTTCCTAGATAGTTTCAATGACATGGAAGCAACTTTGAAACGACTCCGAAGCACTTCCTAGTTGGTTTCAATGATATGGAAGCAACTTTCAAACGACTCCGAAGCACTTCCTAGGTAGTTTCAATGACATGGAAGCAACTTTCAAACGACTCCGAAGCACTTCCTAGGTAGTTTCAATGACATGGAAGCAACTTTGAAACGACTCCGAAGCACTTCCTAGGTAGTTTCAATGACATGGAAGCAACTTTGAAACGCCTCCGAAGCACTTCCTAGTTGGTTTCAATGATATGGAAGCAACTTTCAAACGACTCCGAAGCACTTCCTAGGTAGATTCAATGACATGGAAGCAACTTTGAAACGACTCCGAAGCATTTCCTAGGTAGTTTCAATGACATGGAAGCAACTTTGAAACGACTCCGAAGCACTTCCTAGTTGGTTTCAATGATATGGAAGCAACTTTGAAACGACTCCGAAGCATTTCCTAGGTAGATTCAATGACATGGAAGCAACTTTGAAACGACTCCGAAGCATTTCCTAGGTAGTTTCAATGACATGGAAGCAACTTTGAAACGACTCCGAAGCACTTCCTAGATAGTTTCAATGACATGGAAGCAACTTTGAAACGACTCCGAAGCATTTCCTAGGTAGTTTCAATGACATGGAAGCAACTTTGAAACGACTCCGAAGCACTTCCTAGGTAGATTCAATGACATGGAAGCAACTTTGAAACGACTCCGAAGCATTTCCTAGGTAGTTTCAATGACATGGAAGCAACTTTCAAACGACTGCGAAGCACTTCCTAGGTAGTTTCAATGACATGGAAGCAACTTTGAAACGACTCCGAAGCACTTCCTTGGTAGTTTCAATGACATGGAAGCAACTTTGAAACGACTCCGAAGCACTTCCTAGTTGGTTTCAATGATATGGAAGCAACTTTCAAACGACTCCGAAGCACTTCCTAGGTAGATTCAATGACATGGAAGCAACTTTGAAACGACTCCGAAGCATTTCCTAGGTAGTTTCAATGACATGGAAGCAACTTTGAAACGACTCCGAAGCATTTCCTAGGTAGTTTCAATGACATGGAAGCAACTTTGAAACGACTCCGAAGCACTTCCTAGATAGTTTCAATGACATGGAAGCAACTTTGAAACGACTCCGAAGCACTTCCTAGTTGGTTTTAATGATATGGAAGCAACTTTCAAACGACTCCGAAGCACTTCCTAGGTAGTTTCAATGACATGGAAGCAACTTTCAAACGACTCCGAAGCACTTCCTTGGTAGTTTCAATGACATGGAAGCAACTTTGAAACGACTCCGAAGCACTTCCTAGGTAGTTTCAATGACATGGAAGCAACTTTGAAACGACTCCGAAGCACTTCCTAGTTGGTTTTAATGATATGGAAGCAACTTTCAAACGACTCCGAAGCACTTCCTAGGTAGATTCAATGACATGGAAGCAACTTTGAAACGACTGCGAAGCACTTCCTTGGTAGTTTCAATGACATGGAAGCAACTTTGAAACGACTCCGAAGCACTTCCTTGGTAGTTTCAATGACATGGAAGCAACTTTGAAACGACTCCGAAGCACTTCCTAGTTGGTTTCAATGATATGGAAGCAACTTTCAAACGACTCCGAAGCACTTCCTAGGTAGATTCAATGACATGGAAGCAACTTTGAAACGACTCCGAAGCATTTCCTAGGTAGTTTCAATGACATGGAAACAACTTTGAAACGACTCCGAAGCCCTTCCTAGATAGTTTCAATGACATGGAAGCAACTTTGAAACGACTCCGAAGCATTTCCTAGGTAGTTTCAATGACATGGAAGCAACTTTCAAACGACTCCGAAGCACTTCCTAGGTAGTTTCAATGACATGGAAGCAACTTTGAAACGACTCCGAAGCATTTCCTAGGTAGTTTCAATGACATGGAAGCAACTTTGAAACGACTCCGAAGCACTTCCTAGATAGTTTCAATGACATGGAAGCAACTTTCAAACGACTCCGAAGCACTTCCTAGGTAGTTTCAATGACATGGAAGCAACTTTCAAACGACTGCGAAGCACTTCCTAGGTAGTTTCAATGACATGGAAGCATCTTTGAAACGACTCCGAAGCACTTCCTTGGTAGTTTCAATGACATGGAAGCAACTTTCAAACGACTGCGAAGCACTTCCTAGGTAGTTTCAATGACATGGAAGCATCTTTGAAACGACTCCGAAGCACTTCCTAGTTGGTTTCAATGATATGGAAGCAACTTTCAAACGACTCCGAAGCATTTCCTAGGTAGTTTCAATGACATGGAAGAAACTTTCAAACGACTGCGAAGCACTTCCTAGGTAGTTTCAATGACATGGAAGCATCTTTGAAACGACTCCGAAGCACTTCCTAGATAGTTTCAATGACATGGAAGCAACTTTGAAACGACTCCGAAGCATTTCCTAGATAGTTTCAATGACATGGAAGCAACTTTGAAACGACTCCGAAGCACTTCCTAGGTAGTTTGAATGACATGGAAGCAACTTTGAAACGACTCCGAAGCATTTCCTAGGTAGTTTCAATGACATGGAAGCAACTTTGAAACGACTGCGAAGCACTTCCTAGGTAGTTTCAATGACATGGAAGCAACTTTGAAACGACTCCGAAGCATTTCCTAGGTAGTTTCAATGACATGGAAGCAACTTTCAAACGACTGCGAAGCACTTCCTAGGTAGTTTCAATGACATGGAAGCAACTTTGAAACGACTCCGAAGCACTTCCTAGATAGTTTCAATGACATGGAAGCAACTTTGAAACGACTCCGAACCATTTCCTAGGTAGTTTCAATGACATGGAAGCAACTTTGAAACGACTCCGAAGCACTTCCTAGATAGTTTCAATGACATGGAAGCAACTTTGAAACGACTCCGAAGCACTTCCTTGGTAGTTTCAATGACATGGAAGCAACTTCGAAACGACTCCGAAGCATTTCCTAGGTAGTTTCAATGACATGGAAGCAACTTTGAAACGACTCCGAAGCATTTCCTAGGTAGTTTCAATGACATGGAAGCAACTTTGAAACGACTCCGAAGCACTTCCTAGATAGTTTCAATGACATGGAAGCAACTTTGAAACGACTCCGAAGCACTTCCTTGGTAGTTTCAATGACATGGAAGCAACTTTGAAACGACTCCGAAGCATTTCCTAGGTAGTTTCAATGACATGGAAGCAACTTTCAAACGACTCCGAAGCACTTCCTAGGTAGTTTCAATGACATGGAAGCAACTTTGAAACGACTCCGAAGCACTTCCTAGATAGTTTCAATGACATGGAAGCAACTTTGAAACGACTCCGAAGCATTTCCTAGGTAGTTTCAATGACATGGAAGCAACTTTGAAACGACTCCGAAGCACTTCCTTGGTAGTTTCAATGACATGGAAGCAACTTTGAAACGACTCCGAAGCATTTCCTAGGTAGTTTCAATGACATGGAAGCAACTTTGAAACGACTCCGAAGCACTTCCTTGGTAGTTTCAATGACATGGAAGCAACTTTGAAACGACTCCGAAGCACTTCCTAGTTGGTTTCAATGATATGGAAGCAACTTTCAAACGACTCCGAAGCACTTCCAAGGTAGTTTCAATGGCATGGAAGCAACTTTCAAACGACTTCGAAGCACTTCCTAGGTAGTTTCAATGACATGGAAGCATCTTTCAAACGACTTCGAAGCACTTCCTAGGTAGTTTCAATGACATGGAAGCAACTTTGAAACGACTCCGAAGCACTTCCTAGGTAGTTTCAATGACATGGAAGCAACTTTGAAACGACTCCGAAGCATTTCCTAGGTAGTTTCAATGACATGGAAGCAACTTTGAAACGACTCCGAAGCACTTCCTAGGTAGATTCAATGACATGGAAGCAACTTTGAAACGACTCCGAAGCATTTCCTAGGTAGTTTCAATGACATGGAAGCAACTTTGAAACGACTCCGAAGCACTTCCTTGGTAGTTTCAATGACATGGAAGCAACTTTGAAACGACTCCGAAGCACTTCCTAGATAGTTTCAATGACATGGAAGCAACTTTGAAACGACTCCGAAGCATTTCCTAGGTAGTTTCAATGACATGGAAGCAACTTTGAAACGACTCCGAAGCACTTTCTTGGTAGTTTCAATGACATGGAAGCAACTTTGAAACGACTCCGAAGCATTTCCTAGGTAGTTTCAATGACATGGAAGCAACTTTCAAACGACTCCGAAGCACTTCCTAGGTAGTTTCAATGACATGGAAGCAACTTTGAAACGACTCCGAAGCACTTCCTAGATAGTTTCAATGACATGGAAGCAACTTTGAAACGACTCCGAAGCATTTCCTAGGTAGTTTCAATGACATGGAAGCAACTTTGAAACGACTCCGAAGCACTTCCTTGGTAGTTTCAATGACATGGAAGCAACTTTGAAACGACTCCGAAGCATTTCCTAGGTAGTTTCAATGACATGGAAGCAACTTTCAAACGACTCCGAAGCACTTCCTAGGTAGTTTCAATGACATGGAAGCAACTTTCAAACGACTGCGAAGCACTTCCTAGGTAGTTTCAATGACATGGAAGCAACTTTGAAACGACTCCGAAGCACTTCCTTGGTAGTTTCAATGACATGGAAGCAACTTTGAAACGACTCCGAAGCACTTCCTAGTTGGTTTCAATGATATGGAAGCAACTTTCAAACGACTCCGAAGCACTTCCAAGGTAGTTTCAATGGCATGGAAGCAACTTTCAAACGACTTCGAAGCACTTCCTAGGTAGTTTCAATGACATGGAAGCATCTTTCAAACGACTTCGAAGCACTTCCTAGGTAGTTTCAATGACATGGAAGCAACTTTGAAACGACTCCGAAGCACTTGCTAGGTAGTTTCAATGACATGGAAGCAACTTTGAAACGACTCCGAAGCACTTGCTAGGTAGTTTCAATGACATGGAAGCAACTTTGAAACGACTCCGAAGCACTTCCTAGGTAGATTCAATGACATGGAAGCAACTTTGAAACGACTCCGAAGCATTTCCTAGGTAGTTTCAATGACATGGAAGCAACTTTGAAACGACTCCGAAGCACTTCCTTGGTAGTTTCAATGACATGGAAGCAACTTTGAAACGACTCCGAAGCACTTCCTAGATAGTTTCAATGACATGGAAGCAACTTTGAAACGACTCCGAAGCATTTCCTAGGTAGTTTCAATGACATGGAAGCAACTTTGAAACGACTCCGAAGCACTTTCTTGGTAGTTTCAATGACATGGAAGCAACTTTGAAACGACACCGAAGCACTTCCTTGGTAGTTTCAATGACATGGAAGCAACTTTGAAACGACTCCGAAGCATTTCCTTGGTAGATTCAATGACATGGAAGCAACTTTGAAACGACTCCGAAGCACTTCCTTGGTAGTTTCAATGACATGGAAGCAACTTTGAAACGACTCCGAAGCACTTCCTAGATAGTTTCAATGACATGGAAGCAACTTTGAAACGACACCGAAGCACTTCCTTGGTAGTTTCAATGACATGGAAGCAACTTTGAAACGACTCCGAAGCACTTCCTAGTTGGTTTCAATGATATGGAAGCAACTTTCAAACGACTCCGAAGCACTTCCTAGGTAGTTTCAATGACATGGAAGCAACTTTGAAACGACTCCGAAGCACTTCCTAGATAGTTTCAATGACATGGAAGCAACTTTCAAACGACTGCGAAGCACTTCCTAGGTAGTTTCAATGACATGGAAGCAACTTTGAAACGACTCCGAAGCACTTCCTTGGTAGTTTCAATGACATGGAAGCAACTTTGAAACGACTCCGAAGCACTTCCTAGTTGGTTTCAATGATATGGAAGCAACTTTCAAACGACTCCGAAGCACTTCCTAGGTAGATTCAATGACATGGAAGCAACTTTGAAACGACTCCGAAGCATTTCCTAGGTAGTTTCAATGACATGGAAGCAACTTTCAAACGACTCCGAAGCACTTCCTAGGTAGTTTCAATGACATGGAAGCAACTTTGAAACGACTCCGAAGCACTTCCTAGATAGTTTCAATGACATGGAAGCAACTTTGAAACGACTCCGAAGCATTTCCTAGGTAGTTTCAATGACATGGAAGCAACTTTGAAACGACTCCGAAGCATTTCCTTGGTAGATTCAATGACATGGAAGCAACTTTGAAACGACTCCGAAGCACTTCCTTGGTAGTTTCAATGACATGGAAGCAACTTTGAAACGACTCCGAAGCACTTCCTTGGTAGTTTCAATGACATGGAAGCAACTTTGAAACGACTCCGAAGCACTTCCTAGTTGGTTTCAATGATATGGAAGCAACTTTCAAACGACTCCGAAGCACTTCCTAGGTAGTTTCAATGACATGGAAGCAACTTTGAAACGACTCCGAAGCACTTCCTAGATAGTTTCAATGACATGGAAGCAACTTTCAAACGACTGCGAAGCACTTCCTAGGTAGTTTCAATGACATGGAAGCAACTTTGAAACGACTCCGAAGCACTTCCTTGGTAGTTTCAATGACATGGAAGCAACTTTGAAACGACTCCGAAGCACTTCCTAGTTGGTTTCAATGATATGGAAGCAACTTTCAAACGACTCCGAAGCACTTCCTAGGTAGATTCAATGACATGGAAGCAACTTTGAAACGACTCCGAAGCATTTCCTAGGTAGTTTCAATGACATGGAAGCAACTTTCAAACGACTCCGAAGCACTTCCTAGGTAGTTTCAATGACATGGAAGCAACTTTGAAACGACTCCGAAGCACTTCCTAGATAGTTTCAATGACATGGAAGCAACTTTGAAACGACTCCGAAGCACTTCCTAGGTAGTTTCAATGACATGGAAGCAACTTTGAAACGACACCGAAGCACTTCCTTGGTAGTTTCAATGACATGGAAGCAACTTTGAAACGACTCCGAAGCATTTCCTTGGTAGATTCAATGACATGGAAGCAACTTTGAAACGACTCCGAAGCACTTCCTAGGTAGTTTCAATGACATGGAAGCAACTTTCAAACGACTCCGAAGCATTTCCTAGGTAGTTTCAATGACATGGAAGCAACTTTCAAACGACTCCGAAGCACTTCCTAGGTAGTTTCAATGACATGGAAGCAACTTTGAAACGACTCCGAAGCACTTCCTAGATAGTTTCAATGACATGGAAGCAACTTTGAAACGACTCCGAAGCACTTCCTAGGTAGTTTCAATGACATGGAAGCAACTTTGAAACGACTCCGAAGCACTTCCTAGATAGTTTCAATGACATGGAAGCAACTTTGAAACGACACCGAAGCACTTCCTTGGTAGTTTCAATGACATGGAAGCAACTTTGAAACGACTCCGAAGCACTTCCTAGTTGGTTTCAATGATATGGAAGCAACTTTCAAACGACTCCGAAGCACTTCCTTGGTAGTTTCAATGACATGGAAGCAACTTTGAAACGACTCCGAAGCACTTCCTAGATAGTTTCAATGACATGGAAGCAACTTTCAAACGACTGCGAAGCACTTCCTAGGTAGTTTCAATGACATGGAAGCAACTTTGAAACGACTCCGAAGCACTTCCTTGGTAGTTTCAATGACATGGAAGCAACTTTGAAACGACTCCGAAGCACTTCCTAGTTGGTTTCAATGATATGGAAGCAACTTTCAAACGACTCCGAAGCACTTCCTAGGTAGATTCAATGACATGGAAGCAACTTTGAAACGACTCCGAAGCATTTCCTAGGTAGTTTCAATGACATGGAAGCAACTTTCAAACGACTCCGAAGCACTTCCTAGGTAGTTTCAATGACATGGAAGCAACTTTGAAACGACTCCGAAGCACTTCCTAGATAGTTTCAATGACATGGAAGCAACTTTGAAACGACTCCGAAGCATTTCCTAGGTAGTTTCAATGACATGGAAGCAACTTTGAAACGACTCCGAAGCACTTCCTAGATAGTTTCAATGACATGGAAGCAACTTTGAAACGACTCCGAAGCATTTCCTAGGTAGTTTCAATGACATGGAAGCAACTTTGAAACGACTCCGAAGCACTTCCTAGATAGTTTCAATGACATGGAAGCAACTTTGAAACGACTCCGAAGCACTTCCTTGGTAGTTTCAATGACATGGAAGCAACTTTGAAACGACTCCGAAGCATTTCCTAGGTAGTTTCAATGACATGGAAGCAACTTTCAAACGACTCCGAAGCACTTCCTAGGTAGATTCAATGACATGGAAGCAACTTTGAAACGACTCCGAAGCATTTCCTAGGTAGTTTCAATGACATGGAAGCAACTTTGAAACGACTCCGAAGCATTTCCTAGGTAGTTTCAATGACATGGAAGCAACTTTGAAACGACTCCGAAGCACTTCCTAGATAGTTTCAATGACATGGAAGCAACTTTGAAACGACTCCGAAGCACTTCCTTGGTAGTTTCAATGACATGGAAGCAACTTTGAAACGACTCCGAAGCATTTCCTAGGTAGTTTCAATGACATGGAAGCAACTTTGAAACGACTCCGAAGCATTTCCTAGGTAGTTTCAATGACATGGAAGCAACTTTCAAACGACTCCGAAGCACTTCCTAGGTAGATTCAATGACATGGAAGCAACTTTGAAACGACTCCGAAGCATTTCCTAGGTAGTTTCAATGACATGGAAGCAACTTTCAAACGACTGCGAAGCACTTCCTAGGTAGTTTCAATGACATGGAAGCAACTTTGAAACGACTCCGAAGCACTTCCTTGGTAGTTTCAATGACATGGAAGCAACTTTGAAACGACTCCGAAGCACTTCCTAGTTGGTTTCAATGATATGGAAGCAACTTTCAAACGACTCCGAAGCACTTCCTAGGTAGATTCAATGACATGGAAGCAACTTTGAAACGACTCCGAAGCATTTCCTAGGTAGTTTCAATGACATGGAAGCAACTTTGAAACGACTCCGAAGCACTTCCTAGATAGTTTCAATGACATGGAAGCAACTTTGAAACGACTCCGAAGCACTTCCTAGATAGTTTCAATGACATGGAAGCAACTTTGAAACGACTCCGAAGCATTTACTAGGTAGTTTCAATGACATGGAAGCAACTTTGAAACGACTCCGAAGCACTTCCTAGATAGTTTCAATGACATGGAAGCAACTTTGAAACGACTCCGAAGCACTTCCTAGATAGATTCAATGACATGGAAGCAACTTTGAAACGACTCCGAAGCACTTCCTTGGTAGTTTCAATGACATGGAAGCAACTTTGAAACGACTCCGAAGCATTTCCTAGGTAGTTTCAATGACATGGAAGCAACTTTGAAACGACTCCGAAGCATTTCCTAGGTAGTTTCAATGACATGGAAGCAACTTTGAAACGACTCCGAAGCACTTCCTAGATAGTTTCAATGACATGGAAGCAACTTTGAAACGACTCCGAAGCACTTCCTTGGTAGTTTCAATGACATGGAAGCAACTTTGAAACGACTCCGAAGCATTTCCTAGGTAGTTTCAATGACATGGAAGCAACTTTGAAACGACTCCGAAGCATTTCCTAGGTAGTTTCAATGACATGGAAGCAACTTTGAAACGACTCCGAAGCATTTCCTAGATAGTTTCAATGACATGGAAGCAACTTTGAAACGACTCCGAAGCACTTCCTTGGTAGTTTCAATGACATGGAAGCAACTTTGAAACGACTCCGAAGCATTTCCTAGGTAGTTTCAATGACATGGAAGCAACTTTGAAACGACTCCGAAGCATTTCCTAGGTAGTTTCAATGACATGGAAGCAACTTTCAAACGACTCCGAAGCACTTCCTAGGTAGATTCAATGACATGGAAGCAACTTTGAAACGACTCCGAAGCATTTCCTAGGTAGTTTCAATGACATGGAAGCAACTTTCAAACGACTGCGAAGCACTTCCTAGGTAGTTTCAATGACATGGAAGCAACTTTGAAACGACTCCGAAGCACTTCCTTGGTAGTTTCAATGACATGGAAGCAACTTTGAAACGACTCCGAAGCACTTCCTAGTTGGTTTCAATGATATGGAAGCAACTTTCAAACGACTCCGAAGCACTTCCTAGGTAGATTCAATGACATGGAAGCAACTTTGAAACGACTCCGAAGCATTTCCTAGGTAGTTTCAATGACATGGAAGCAACTTTGAAACGACTCCGAAGCACTTCCTAGATAGTTTCAATGACATGGAAGCAACTTTGAAACGACTCCGAAGCACTTCCTAGATAGTTTCAATGACATGGAAGCAACTTTGAAACGACTCCGAAGCATTTCCTAGGTAGTTTCAATGACATGGAAGCAACTTTGAAACGACTCCGAAGCACTTCCTAGATAGTTTCAATGACATGGAAGCAACTTTGAAACGACTCCGAAGCACTTCCTTGGTAGTTTCAATGACATGGAAGCAACTTTGAAACGACTCCGAAGCATTTCCTAGGTAGTTTCAATGACATGGAAGCAACTTTGAAACGACTCCGAAGCATTTCCTAGGTAGTTTCAATGACATGGAAGCAACTTTGAAACGACTCCGAAGCACTTCCTAGATAGTTTCAATGACATGGAAGCAACTTTGAAACGACTCCGAAGCACTTCCTTGGTAGTTTCAATGACATGGAAGCAACTTTGAAACGACTCCGAAGCATTTCCTAGGTAGTTTCAATGACATGGAAGCAACTTTGAAACGACTCCGAAGCATTTCCTAGGTAGTTTCAATGACATGGAAGCAACTTTCAAACGACTCCGAAGCACTTCCTAGGTAGATTCAATGACATGGAAGCAACTTTGAAACGACTCCGAAGCATTTCCTAGGTAGTTTCAATGACATGGAAGCAACTTTCAAACGACTGCGAAGCACTTCCTAGGTAGTTTCAATGACATGGAAGCAACTTTGAAACGACTCCGAAGCACTTCCTTGGTAGTTTCAATGACATGGAAGCAACTTTGAAACGACTCCGAAGCACTTCCTAGTTGGTTTCAATGATATGGAAGCAACTTTCAAACGACTCCGAAGCACTTCCTAGGTAGATTCAATGACATGGAAGCAACTTTGAAACGACTCCGAAGCATTTCCTAGGTAGTTTCAATGACATGGAAGCAACTTTGAAACGACTCCGAAGCACTTCCTAGATAGTTTCAATGACATGGAAGCAACTTTGAAACGACTCCGAAGCATTTCCTAGGTAGTTTCAATGACATGGAAGCAACTTTGAAACGACTCCGAAGCACTTCCTAGATAGTTTCAATGACATGGAAGCAACTTTGAAACGACTCCGAAGCACTTCCTAGATAGTTTCAATGACATGGAAGCAACTTTGAAACGACTCCGAAGCACTTCCTTGGTAGTTTCAATGACATGGAAGCAACTTTGAAACGACTCCGAAGCATTTCCTAGGTAGTTTCAATGACATGGAAGCAACTTTGAAACGACTCCGAAGCATTTCCTAGGTAGTTTCAATGACATGGAAGCAACTTTGAAACGACTCCGAAGCACTTCCTAGATAGTTTCAATGACATGGAAGCAACTTTGAAACGACTCCGAAGCACTTCCTTGGTAGTTTCAATGACATGGAAGCAACTTTGAAACGACTCCGAAGCATTTCCTAGGTAGTTTCAATGACATGGAAGCAACTTTGAAACGACTCCGAAGCATTTCCTAGGTAGTTTCAATGACATGGAAGCAACTTTGAAACGACTCCGAAGCATTTCCTAGGTAGTTTCAATGACATGGAAGCAACTTTCAAACGACTCCGAAGCACTTCCTAGGTAGATTCAATGACATGGAAGCAACTTTGAAACGACTCCGAAGCATTTCCTAGGTAGATTCAATGACATGGAAGCAACTTTGAAACGACTCCGAAGCATTTCCTAGGTAGTTTCAATGACATGGAAGCAACTTTCAAACGACTCCGAAGCACTTCCTAGGTAGATTCAATGACATGGAAGCAACTTTGAAACGACTCCGAAGCATTTCCTAGGTAGATTCAATGACATGGAAGCAACTTTGAAACGACTCCGAAGCATTTCCTAGGTAGTTTCAATGACATGGAAGCAACTTTGAAACGACTCCGAAGCATTTCCTAGGTAGTTTCAATGACATGGAAGCAACTTTGAAACGACTCCGAAGCACTTCCTAGATAGTTTCAATGACATGGAAGCAACTTTGAAACGACTCCGAAGCACTTCCTTGGTAGTTTCAATGACATGGAAGCAACTTTCAAACGACTCCGAAGCACTTCCTTGGTAGTTTCAATGACATGGAAGCAACTTTGAAACGACTTCGAAGCACTTCCTAGGTAGATTCAATGACATGGAAGCAACTTTCAAACGACTGCGAAGCACTTCCTAGGTAGTTTCAATGACATGGAAGCAACTTTGAAACGACTCCGAAGCACTTCCTTGGTAGTTTCAATGACATGGAAGCAACTTTGAAACGACTCCGAAGCACTTCCTAGTTGGTTTCAATGATATGGAAGCAACTTTCAAACGACTCCGAAGCACTTCCTAGGTAGATTCAATGACATGGAAGCAACTTTGAAACGACTCCGAAGCATTTCCTAGGTAGTTTCAATGACATGGAAGCAACTTTGAAACGACTTCGAAGCATTTCCTAGGTAGTTTCAATGACATGGAAGCAACTTTGAAACGACTCCGAAGCACTCCCTAGATAGTTTCAATGACATGGAAGCAACTTTGAAACGACTCCGAAGCACTTCCTTGGTAGTTTCAATGACATGGAAGCAACTTTGAAACGACTCCGAAGCACTTCCTAGTTGGTTTCAATGATATGGAAGCAACTTTCAAACGACTCCGAAGCACTTCCTAGGTAGATTCAATGACATGGAAGCAACTTTGAAACGACTCCGAAGCATTTCCTAGGTAGTTTCAATGACATGGAAGCAACTTTGAAACGACTCCGAAGCACTTCCTAGATAGTTTCAATGACATGGAAGCAACTTTGAAACGACTCCGAAGCACTTCCTTGGTAGTTTCAATGACATGGAAGCAACTTTGAAACGACTCCGAAGCATTTCCTAGGTAGTTTCAATGACATGGAAGCAACTTTGAAACGACTCCGAAGCACTTCCTAGATAGTTTCAATGACATGGAAGCAACTTTGAAACGACTCCGAAGCACTTCCTTGGTAGTTTCAATGACATGGAAGCAACTTTGAAACGACTCCGAAGCACTTCCTAGTTGGTTTCAATGATATGGAAGCAACTTTCAAACGACTCCGAAGCACTTCCTAGGTAGATTCAATGACATGGAAGCAACTTTGAAACGACTCCGAAGCATTTCCTAGGTAGTTTCAATGACATGGAAGCAACTTTGAAACGACTCCGAAGCATTTCCTAGGTAGTTTCAATGACATGGAAGCAACTTTGAAACGACTCCGAAGCACTTCCTTGGTAGTTTCAATGACATGGAAGCAACTTTGAAACGACTCCGAAGCACTTCCTAGTTGGTTTCAATGATATGGAAGCAACTTTCAAACGACTCCGAAGCACTTCCTAGGTAGATTCAATGACATGGAAGCAACTTTGAAACGACTCCGAAGCATTTCCTAGGTAGTTTCAATGACATGGAAGCAACTTTGAAACGACTCCGAAGCACTTCCTAGATAGTTTCAATGACATGGAAGCAACTTTGAAACGACTCCGAAGCACTTCCTTGGTAGTTTCAATGACATGGAAGCAACTTTGAAACGACTCCGAAGCACTTCCTAGTTGGTTTCAATGATATGGAAGCAACTTTCAAACGACTCCGAAGCACTTCCTAGGTAGATTCAATGACATGGAAGCAACTTTGAAACGACTCCGAAGCATTTCCTAGGTAGTTTCAATGACATGGAAGCAACTTTGAAACGACTCCGAAGCATTTCCTAGGTAGTTTCAATGACATGGAAGCAACTTTGAAACGACTCCGAAGCACTTCCTAGATAGTTTCAATGACATGGAAGCAACTTTGAAACGACTCCGAAGCACTTCCTAGGTAGATTCAATGACATGGAAGCAACTTTGAAACGACTCCGAAGCATTTCCTAGGTAGTTTCAATGACATGGAAGCAACTTTGAAACGACTCCGAAGCATTTCCTAGGTAGTTTCAATGACATGGAAGCAACTTTGAAACGACTCCGAAGCACTTCCTAGATAGATTCAATGACATGGAAGCAACTTTGAAACGACTCCGAAGCACTTCCTTGGTAGTTTCAATGACATGGAAGCAACTTTGAAACGACTCCGAAGCACTTCCTAGTTGGTTTCAATGATATGGAAGCAACTTTCAAACGACTCCGAAGCACTTCCTAGGTAGATTCAATGACATGGAAGCAACTTTGAAACGACTCCGAAGCACTTCCTTGGTAGTTTCAATGACATGGAAGCAACTTTGAAACGACTCCGAAGCACTTCCTAGATAGTTTCAATGACATGGAAGCAACTTTGAAACGACTCCGAAGCACTTCCTTGGTAGTTTCAATGACATGGAAGCAACTTTGAAACGACTCCGAAGCACTTCCTAGTTGGTTTCAATGATATGGAAGCAACTTTCAAACGACTCCGAAGCACTTCCTAGATAGTTTCAATGACATGGAAGCAACTTTGAAACGACTCCGAAGCATTTCCTAGGTAGTTTCAATGACATGGAAGCAACTTTGAAACGACTCCGAAGCATTTCCTAGGTAGTTTCAATGACATGGAAGCAACTTTGAAACGACTCCGAAGCACTTCCTAGATAGTTTCAATGACATGGAAGCAACTTTGAAACGACTCCGAAGCACTTCCTTGGTAGTTTCAATGACATGGAAGCAACTTTGAAACGACTCCGAAGCACTTCCTTGGTAGTTTCAATGACATGGAAGCAACTTTGAAACGACTCCGAAGCACTTCCTAGATAGTTTCAATGACATGGAAGCAACTTTGAAACGACTCCGAAGCACTTCCTTGGTAGTTTCAATGACATGGAAGCAACTTTGAAACGACTCCGAAGCACTTCCTAGTTGGTTTCAATGATATGGAAGCAACTTTCAAACGACTCCGAAGCACTTCCTAGGTAGATTCAATGACATGGAAGCAACTTTGAAACGACTCCGAAGCATTTCCTAGGTAGTTTCAATGACATGGAAGCAACTTTGAAACGACTCCGAAGCATTTCCTAGGTAGTTTCAATGACATGGAAGCAACTTTGAAACGACTCCGAAGCACTTCCTAGATAGTTTCAATGACATGGAAGCAACTTTGAAACGACTCCGAAGCACTTCCTAGGTAGATTCAATGACATGGAAGCAACTTTGAAACGACTCCGAAGCATTTCCTAGGTAGTTTCAATGACATGGAAGCAACTTTGAAACGACTCCGAAGCATTTCCTAGGTAGTTTCAATGACATGGAAGCAACTTTGAAACGACTCCGAAGCATTTCCTAGGTAGTTTCAATGACATGGAAGCAACTTTGAAACGACTCCGAAGCACTTCCTAGATAGTTTCAATGACATGGAAGCAACTTTGAAACGACTCCGAAGCACTTCCTTGGTAGTTTCAATGACATGGAAGCAACTTTGAAACGACTCCGAAGCACTTCCTAGTTGGTTTCAATGATATGGAAGCAACTTTCAAACGACTCCGAAGCACTTCCTAGGTAGATTCAATGACATGGAAGCAACTTTGAAACGACTCCGAAGCATTTCCTAGGTAGTTTCAATGACATGGAAGCAACTTTGAAACGACTCCGAAGCACTTCCTAGTTGGTTTCAATGATATGGAAGCAACTTTCAAACGACTCCGAAGCACTTCCTAGGTAGATTCAATGACATGGAAGCAACTTTGAAACGACTCCGAAGCATTTCCTAGGTAGTTTCAATGACATGGAAGCAACTTTGAAACGACTCCGAAGCACTTCCTAGTTGGTTTCAATGATATGGAAGCAACTTTCAAACGACTCCGAAGCACTTCCTAGGTAGATTCAATGACATGGAAGCAACTTTGAAACGACTCCGAAGCATTTCCTAGGTAGTTTCAATGACATGGAAGCAACTTTGAAACGACTCCGAAGCATTTCCTAGGTAGTTTCAATGACATGGAAGCAACTTTGAAACGACTCCGAAGCACTTCCTAGATAGATTCAATGACATGGAAGCAACTTTGAAACGACTCCGAAGCACTTCCTTGGTAGTTTCAATGACATGGAAGCAACTTTGAAACGACTCCGAAGCACTTCCTAGTTGGTTTCAATGATATGGAAGCAACTTTCAAACGACTCCGAAGCACTTCCTAGGTAGATTCAATGACATGGAAGCAACTTTGAAACGACTCCGAAGCACTTCCTAGGTAGTTTCAATGACATGGAAGCAACTTTGAAACGACTCCGAAGCACTTCCATGGTAGTTTCAATGACATGGAAGCAACTTTGAAACGACTCCGAAGCACTTCCTTGGTAGTTTCAATGACATGGAAGCAACTTTGAAACGACTTCGAAGCACTTCCTAGGTAGATTCAATGACATGGAAGCAACTTTCAAACGACTGCGAAGCACTTCCTAGGTAGTTTCAATGACATGGAAGCAACTTTGAAACGACTCCGAAGCACTTCCTTGGTAGTTTCAATGACATGGAAGCAACTTTGAAACGACTCCGAAGCACTTCCTAGTTGGTTTCAATGATATGGAAGCAACTTTCAAACGACTCCGAAGCACTTCCTAGGTAGATTCAATGACATGGAAGCAACTTTGAAACGACTCCGAAGCATTTCCTAGGTAGTTTCAATGACATGGAAGCAACTTTGAAACGACTCCGAAGCATTTCCTAGGTAGTTTCAATGACATGGAAGCAACTTTGAAACGACTCCGAAGCACTTCCTAGATAGTTTCAATGACATGGAAGCAACTTTGAAACGACTCCGAAGCACTTCCTAGGTAGATTCAATGACATGGAAGCAACTTTGAAACGACTCCGAAGCATTTCCTAGGTAGTTTCAATGACATGGAAGCAACTTTGAAACGACTCCGAAGCATTTCCTAGGTAGTTTCAATGACATGGAAGCAACTTTGAAACGACTTCGAAGCACTTCCTTGGTAGTTTCAATGACATGGAAGCAACTTTGAAACGACTCCGAAGCACTTCCTAGTTGGTTTCAATGATATGGAAGCAACTTTCAAACGACTCCGAAGCACTTCCTAGGTAGATTCAATGACATGGAAGCAACTTTGAAACGACTCCGAAGCATTTCCTAGGTAGTTTCAATGACATGGAAGCAACTTTGAAACGACTCCGAAGCACTTCCTAGGTAGTTTCAATGACATGGAAGCAACTTTGAAACAACTTCGAAGCACTTCCTAGGTAGTTTCAATGACATGGAAGCAACTTTGAAACGACTCCGAAGCATTTCCTAGGTAGTTTCATTGACATGGAAGCAACTTTCAAACGACTGCGAAGCACTTCCTAGGTAGTTTCAATGACATGGAAGCAACTTTCAAACGACTCCGAAGCACTTCCTAGGTAGTTTCAATGACATTGAAGCAACTTTGAAACGACTCCGAAGCACTTCCTAGTTGGTTTCAATGATATGGAAGCAACTTTCAAACGACTCCGAAGCACTTCCTAGGTAGATTCAATGACATGGAAGCAACTTTGAAACGACTCCGAAGCATTTCCTAGGTAGTTTCAATGACATGGAAGCAACTTTGAAACGACTCCGAAGCACTTCCTAGATAGTTTCAATGACATGGAAGCAACTTTGAAACGACTCCGAAGCACTTCCTTGGTAGTTTCAATGACATGGAAGCAACTTTGAAACGACTCCGAAGCATTTCCTAGGTAGTTTCAATGACATGGAAGCAACTTTGAAACGACTCCGAAGCACTTCCTAGATAGTTTCAATGACATGGAAGCAACTTTGAAACGACTCCGAAGCACTTCCTTGGTAGTTTCAATGACATGGAAGCAACTTTGAAACGACTTCGAAGCACTTCCTTGGTAGTTTCAATGACATGGAAGCAACTTTGAAACGACTCCGAAGCACTTCCTTGGTAGTTTCAATGACATGGAAGCAACTTTGAAACGACTCCGAAGCACTTCCTAGGTAGTTTCAATGACATGGAAGCAACTTTGAAACAACTTCGAAGCACTTCCTAGGTAGTTTCAATGACATGGAAGCAACTTTCAAACGACTCCGAAGCACTTCCTAGGTAGTTTCAATGACATGGAAGCAACTTTGAAACGACTCATAAGCACTTCCTAGGTAGTTTCAATGACATGGAAGCAACTTTGAAACGACTCCGAAGCACTTCCTAGGTAGTTTCAATGACATGGAAGCAACTTTGAAACAACTTCGAAGCACTTCCTAGGTAGTTTCAATGACATGGAAGCAACTTTCAAACGACTCCGAAGCACTTCCTAGGTAGTTTCAATGACATGGAAGCAACTTTGAAACAACTTCGAAGCACTTCCTAGGTAGTTTCAATGACATGGAAGCAACTTTGAAACGACTCCGAAGCACTTCCTAGATAGTTTCAATGACATGGAAGCAACTTTGAAACGACTCCGAAGCACTTCCTTGGTAGTTTCAATGACATGGAAGCAACTTTGAAACGACTCCGAAGCACTTCCTAGGTAGTTTCAATGACATGGAAGCAACTTTGAAACGACTCCGAAGCACTTCCTAGTTGGTTTCAATGGTATGGAAGCAACTTTCAAACGACTCCGAAGCACTTCCTAGGTAGTTTCAATGACATGGAAGCAACTTTGAAACAACTTCGAAGCACTTCCTAGGTAGTTTCAATGACATGGAAGCAACTTTCAAACGACTCCGAAGCACTTCCTAGGTAGTTTCAATGACATGGAAGCAACTTTCAAACGACTCCGAAGCACTTCCTAGGTAGTTTCAATGACATGGAAGCAACTTTGAAACAACTTCGAAGCACTTCCTAGGTAGTTTCAATGACATGGAAGCAACTTTGAAACGACTCCGAAGCACTTCCTAGGTAGATTCAATGACATGGAAGCAACTTTGAAACGACTCCGAAGCATTTCCTAGGTAGTTTCAATGACATGGAAGCAACTTTGAAACGACTCCGAAGCACTTCCTAGGTAGTTTCAATGACATGGAAGCAACTTTGAAACAACTTCGAAGCACTTCCTAGGTAGTTTCAATGACATGGAAGCAACTTTGAAACGACTCCGAAGCACTTCCTAGGTAGTTTCAATGACATGGAAGCAACTTTGAAACGACTCCGAAGCACTTCCTAGGTAGTTTCAATGACATGGAAGCAACTTTGAAACGACTCCGAAGCACTTCCTAGGTAGTTTCAATGACATGGAAGCAACTTTGAAACAACTTCGAAGCACTTCCTAGGTAGTTTCAATGACATGGAAGCAACTTTCAAACGACTCCGAAGCACTTCCTAGGTAGTTTCAATGACATGGAAGCAACTTTGAAACAACTTCGAAGCACTTCCTAGGTAGTTTCAATGACATGGAAGCAACTTTGAAACGACTCCGAAGCACTTCCTAGATAGTTTCAATGACATGGAAGCAACTTTGAAACTACTCCGAAGCACTTCCTTGGTAGTTTCAATGACATGGAAGCAACTTTGAAACGACTCCGAAGCACTTCCTAGGTAGTTTCAATGACATGGAAGCAACTTTGAAACGACTCCGAAGCACTTCCTAGGTAGTTTCAATGACATGGAAGCAACTTTGAAACAACTTCGAAGCACTTCCTAGGTAGTTTCAATGACATGGAAGCAACTTTCAAACGACTCCGAAGCACTTCCTAGGTAGTTTCAATGACATGGAAGCAACTTTGAAACGACTCATAAGCACTTCCTAGGTAGTTTCAATGACATGGAAGCAACTTTGAAACGACTCCGAAGCACTTCCTAGGTAGTTTCAATGACATGGAAGCAACTTTGAAACGACTCCGAAGCACTTCCTAGTTGGTTTCAATGATATGGAAGCAACTTTCAAACGACTCCGAAGCACTTCCTAGGTAGTTTCAATGACATGGAAGCAACTTTGAAACGACTCATAAGCACTTCCTAGGTAGTTTCAATGACATGGAAGCAACTTTGAAACGACTCCGAAGCACTTCCTAGTTGGTTTCAATGATATGGAAGCAACTTTCAAACGACTCCGAAGCACTTCCTAGGTAGTTTCAATGACATGGAAGCAACTTTGAAACGACTCATAAGCACTTCCTAGGTAGTTTCAATGACATGGAAGCAACTTTGAAACAACTTCGAAGCACTTCCTAGGTAGTTTCAATGACATGGAAGCAACTTTGAAACGACTCCGAAGCACTTCCTAGATAGTTTCAATGACATGGAAGCAACTTTGAAACGACTCCGAAGCACTTCCTTGGTAGTTTCAATGACATGGAAGCAACTTTGAAACGACTCCGAAGCACTTCCTAGGTAGTTTCAATGACATGGAAGCAACTTTGAAACGACTCCGAAGCACTTCCTAGGTAGTTTCAATGACATGGAAGCAACTTTGAAACAACTTCGAAGCACTTCCTAGGTAGTTTCAATGACATGGAAGCAACTTTCAAACGACTCCGAAGCACTTCCTAGGTAGTTTCAATGACATGGAAGCAACTTTGAAACGACTCATAAGCACTTCCTAGGTAGTTTCAATGACATGGAAGCAACTTTGAAACGACTCCGAAGCACTTCCTAGGTAGATTCAATGACATGGAAGCAACTTTGAAACGACTCCGAAGCACTTCCTAGGTAGTTTCAATGACATGGAAGCAACTTTGAAACGACTCCGAAGCACTTCCTAGGTAGTTTCAATGACATGGAAGCAACTTTGAAACGACTCATAAGCACTTCCTAGGTAGTTTCAATGACATGGAAGCAACTTTGAAACGACTCCGAAGCACTTCCTAGTTGGTTTCAATGATATGGAAGCAACTTTCAAACGACTCCGAAGCACTTCCTAGGTAGATTCAATGACATGGAAGCAACTTTGAAACGACTCCGAAGCATTTCCTAGGTAGTTTCAATGACATGGAAGCAACTTTGAAACGACTCCGAAGCATTTCCTAGGTAGTTTCATTGACATGGAAGCAACTTTCAAACGACTGCGAAGCACTTCCTAGGTAGTTTCAATGACATGGAAGCAACTTTCAAACGACTCCGAAGCACTTCCTAGGTAGTTTCAATGACATTGAAGCAACTTTGAAACAACTTCGAAGCACTTCCTAGGTAGTTTCAATGACATGGAAGCAACTTTGAAACGACTCCGAAGCACTTCCTTGGTAGTTTCAATGACATGGAAGCAACTTTGAAACGACTTCGAAGCACTTCCTTGGTAGTTTCAATGACATGGAAGCAACTTTGAAACGACTCCGAAGCACTTCCTAGTTGGTTTCAATGATATGGAAGCAACTTTCAAACGACTCCGAAGCACTTCCTAGGTAGATTCAATGACATGGAAGCAACTTTGAAACGACTCCGAAGCATTTCCTAGGTAGTTTCAATGACATGGAAGCAACTTTGAAACGACTCCGAAGCACTTCCTTGGTAGATTCAATGACATGGAAGCAACTTTCAAACGACTCCGAAGCATTTCCTAGGTAGTTTCAATGACATGGAAGCAACTTTGAAACGACTCCGAAGCACTTCCTAGTTGGTTTCAATGACATGGAAGCAACTTTGAAACGACTCCGAAGCACTTCCTAGATAGTTTCAATGACATGGAAGCAACTTTGAAACGACTCCGAAGCACTTCCTTGGTAGTTTCAATGACATGGAAGCAACTTTGAAACGACTCCGAAGCACTTCCTAGTTGGTTTCAATGATATGGAAGCAACTTTCAAACGACTCCGAAGCACTTCCTAGGTAGATTCAATGACATGGAAGCAACTTTGAAACGACTCCGAAGCATTTCCTAGGTAGTTTCAATGACATGGAAGCAACTTTGAAACGACTCCGAAGCACTTCCTAGATAGTTTCAATGACATGGAAGCAACTTTGAAACGACTCCGAAGCACTTCCTTGGTAGTTTCAATGACATGGAAGCAACTTTGAAACGACTCCGAAGCACTTCCTAGTTGGTTTCAATGACATGGAAGCAACTTTGAAACGACTCCGAAGCACTTCCTAGTTGGTTTCAATGACATGGAAGCAACTTTGAAACGACTCCGAAGCACTTCCTTGGTAGTTTCAATGACATGGAAGCAACTTTGAAACGACTCCGAAGCACTTCCTAGTTGGTTTCAATAATATGGAAGCAACTTTCAAACGACTCCGAAGCACTTCCTAGGTAGATTCAATGACATGGAAGCAACTTTGAAACGACTCCGAAGCATTTCCTAGGTAGTTTCAATGACATGGAAGCAACTTTGAAACGACTCCGAAGCATTTCCTAGGTAGTTTCAATGACATGGAAGCAACTTTGAAACGACTCCGAAGCACTTCCTAGATAGTTTCAATGACATGGAAGCAACTTTGAAACGACTCCGAAGCACTTCCTTGGTAGTTTCAATGACATGGAAGCAACTTTGAAACGACTCCGAAGCACTTCCTTGGTAGTTTCAATGACATGGAAGCAACTTTGAAACGACTCCGAAGCACTTCCTAGTTGGTTTCAATGATATGGAAGCAACTTTCAAACGACTCCGAAGCACTTCCTTGGTAGTTTCAATGACATGGAAGCAACTTTGAAACGACTCCGAAGCACTTCCTAGTTGGTTTCAATGACATGGAAGCAACTTTGAAACGACTCCGAAGCACTTCCTAGTTGGTTTCAATGACATGGAAGCAACTTTGAAACGACTCCGAAGCACTTCCTTGGTAGTTTCAATGACATGGAAGCAACTTTGAAACGACTCCGAAGCACTTCCTAGTTGGTTTCAATAATATGGAAGCAACTTTCAAACGACTCCGAAGCACTTCCTAGGTAGATTCAATGACATGGAAGCAACTTTGAAACGACTCCGAAGCACTTCCTAGATAGTTTCAATGACATGGAAGCAACTTTGAAACGACTCCGAAGCACTTCCTAGGTAGATTCAATGACATGGAAGCAACTTTGAAACGACTCCGAAGCATTTCCTAGGTAGTTTCAATGACATGGAAGCAACTTTGAAACGACTCCGAAGCATTTCCTAGGTAGATTCAATGACATGGAAGCAACTTTGAAACGACTCCGAAGCACTTCCTAGTTGGTTTCAATGACATGGAAGCAACTTTGAAACGACTCCGAAGCACTTCCTTGGTAGTTTCAATGACATGGAAGCAACTTTGAAACGACTCCGAAGCACTTCCTAGTTGGTTTCAATGATATGGAAGCAACTTTCAAACGACTCCGAAGCACTTCCTAGGTAGATTCAATGACATGGAAGCAACTTTGAAACGACTCCGAAGCATTTCCTAGGTAGTTTCAATGACATGGAAGCAACTTTGAAACGACTCCGAAGCATTTCCTAGGTAGTTTCAATGACATGGAAGCAACTTTGAAACGACTCCGAAGCACTTCCTAGGTAGATTCAATGACATGGAAGCAACTTTGAAACGACTCCGAAGCACTTCCTAGGTAGATTCAATGACATGGAAGCAACTTTGAAACGACTCCGAAGCATTTCCTAGGTAGTTTCAATGACATGGAAGCAACTTTGAAACGACTCCGAAGCATTTCCTAGGTAGTTTCAATGACATGGAAGCAACTTTGAAACGACTCCGAAGCACTTCCTAGGTAGATTCAATGACATGGAAGCAACTTTGAAACGACTCCGAAGCATTTCCTTGGTAGTTTCAATGACATGGAAGCAACTTCGAAACGACTCCGAAGCATTTCCTAGGTAGTTTCAATGACATGGAAGCAACTTTGAAACGACTCCAAAGCACTTGCTAGGTAGTTTCAATGACATGTAAGCAACTTTGAAACGACTCCGAAGCACTTCCTTGGTAGTTTCAATGACATGGAAGCAACTTTGAAACGACTCCGAAGCACTTCCTAGTTGGTTTCAATGACATGGAAGCAACTTTGAAACGACTCCGAAGCACTTCCTAGTTGGTTTCAATGACATGGAAGCAACTTTGAAACGACTCCGAAGCACTTCCTTGGTAGTTTCAATGACATGGAAGCAACTTTGAAACGACTCCGAAGCACTTCCTAGTTGGTTTCAATGATATGGAAGCAACTTTCAAACGACTCCGAAGCACTTCCTAGGTAGATTCAATGACATGGAAGCAACTTTGAAACGACTCCGAAGCATTTCCCAGGTAGTTTCAATGACATGGAAGCAACTTTGAAACGACTCCGAAGCATTTCCTAGGTAGTTTCAATGACATGGAAGCAACTTTGAAACGACTCCGAAGCACTTCCTAGATAGTTTCAATGACATGGAAGCAACTTTGAAACGACTCCGAAGCACTTCCTTGGTAGTTTCAATGACATGGAAGCAACTTTGAAACGACTCCGAAGCACTTCCTAGTTGGTTTCAATGATATGGAAGCAACTTTCAAACGACTCCGAAGCACTTCCTAGGTAGATTCAATGACATGGAAGCAACTTTGAAACGACTCCGAAGCATTTCCTAGGTAGTTTCAATGACATGGAAGCAACTTTGAAACGACTCCGAAGCATTTCCTAGGTAGTTTCAATGACATGGAAGCAACTTTGAAACGACTCCGAAGCACTTCCTAGATAGTTTCAATGACATGGAAGCAACTTTGAAACGACTCCGAAGCACTTCCTTGGTATTTTCAATGACATGGAAGCAACTTTGAAACGACTCCGAAGCACTTCCTAGTAAGTTTCAATGATATGGAAGCAACTTTCAAACGACTCCGAAGCACTTCCTAGGTAGATTCAATGACATGGAAGCAACTTTGAAACGACTCCGAAGCATTTCCTAGGTAGTTTCAATGACATGGAAGCAACTTTGAAACGACTCCGAAGCATTTCCTAGGTAGTTTCAATGACATGGAAGCAACTTTGAAACGACTCCGAAGCACTTCCTAGGTAGATTCAATGACATGGAAGCAACTTTGAAACGACTCCGAAGCATTTCCTAGGTAGTTTCAATGACATGGAAGCAACTTTCAAACGACTCCGAAGCACTTCCTAGATAGTTTCAATGACATGGAAGCAACTTTGAAACGACTCCGAAGCACTTCCTAGATAGTTTCAATGACATAGAAGCAACTTTGAAACGACTCCGAAGCACTTCCTTGGTAGTTTCAATGACATGGAAGCAACTTTGAAACGACTCCGAAGCACTTCCTAGGTAGTTTCAATAACATGGAAGCAACTTTGAAACGACTCCGAAGCACTTCCTTGGCAGTTTTAATGACATGGAAGCAACTTTGAAACGACTCCGAAGCACTTCCTAGATAGTTTCAATGACATGGAAGCAACTTTCAAACGACTCCGAAGCACTTCCTAGATAGTTTCAATGACATGGAAGCAACTTTGAAACGACTCCGAAGCACTTCCTAGGTAGTTTCAATGACATGGAAGCAACTTTCAAACGACTCCGAAGCACTTCCTAGATAGTTTCAATGACATGGAAGCAACTTTCAAACGACTCCGAAGCACTTCCTAGATATTTTCAATGACATGGAAGCAACTTTGATACGACTCCGAAGCACTTCCTAGGTAGTTTCAATGACATGGAAGCAACTTTGAAACGACTCCGAAGCACTTCCTAGGTAGTTTCAATGACATGGAAGCAACTTTCAAACGACTCCGAAGCACTTCCTAGATAGTTTCAATGACATGGAAGCAACTTTCAAACGACTCCGAAGCACTTCCTTGGTAGTTTCAATGACATGGAAGCAACTTTGAAACGACTCCGAAGCACTTCCTAGGTAGTTTCAATAACATGGAAGCAACTTTGAAACGACTCCGAAGCACTTCCTAGGTAGTTTCAATGACATGGAAGCAACTTTGAAACGACTCCGAAGCACTTCCTAGGTAGTTTCAATAACATGGAAGCAACTTTGAAACGACTCCGAAGCACTTCCTTGGCAGTTTTAATGACATGGAAGCAACTTTGAAACGACTCCGAAGCACTTCCTAGGTAGTTTCAATGACATGGAAGCAACTTTCAAACGACTCCGAAGCACTTCCTAGATAGTTTCAATGACATGGAAGCAACTTTGAAACGACTCCGAAGCACTTCCTAGATAGTTTCAATGACATAGAAGCAACTTTGAAACGACTCCGAAGCACTTCCTTGGTAGTTTCAATGACATGGAAGCAACTTTGATACGACTCCGAAGCACTTCCTAGGTAGTTTCAATAACATGGAAGCAACTTTGAAACGACTCCGAAGCACTTCCTAGGTAGTTTCAATAACATGGAAGCAACTTTGAAACGACTCCGAAGCACTTCCTTGGCAGTTTTAATGACATGGAAGCAACTTTGAAACGACTCCGAAGCACTTCCTAGGTAGTTTCAATGACATGGAAGCAACTTTCAAACGACTCCGAAGCACTTCCTAGATAGTTTCAATGACATGGAAGCAACTTTGAAACGACTCCGAAGCACTTCCTTGGCAGTTTTAATGACATGGAAGCAACTTTGAAACGACTCCGAAGCACTTCCTAGATAGTTTCAATGACATGGAAGCAACTTTCAAACGACTCCGAAGCACTTCCTAGATAGTTTCAATGACATGGAAGCAACTTTGAAACGACTCCGAAGCACTTCCTAGGTAGTTTCAATGACATGGAAGCAACTTTCAAACGACTCCGAAGCACTTCCTAGATAGTTTCAATGACATGGAAGCAACTTTCAAACGACTCCGAAGCACTTCCTAGATAGTTTCAATGACACGGAAGCAACTTTCAAACGACTCCGAAGCACTTCCTAGATATTTTCAATGACATGGAAGCAACTTTCAAACGACTCCGAAGCACTTCCTAGATAGTTTCAATGACATGGAAGCAACTTTGAAACGACTCCGAAGCACTTCCTAGGTAGTTTCAATGACATGGAAGCAACTTTCAAACGACTCCGAAGCACTTCCTAGATAGTTTCAATGACACGGAAGCAACTTTCAAACGACTCCGAAGCACTTCCTAGATATTTTCAATGACATGGAAGCAACTTTGATACGACTCCGAAGCACTTCCTAGGTAGTTTCAATGACATGGAAGCAACTTTGAAACGACTCCGAAGCACTTCCTAGGTAGTTTCAATGACATGGAAGCAACTTTCAAACGACTCCGAAGCACTTCCTAGATAGTTTCAATGACATGGAAGCAACTTTCAAACGACTCCGAAGCACTTCCTTGGTAGTTTCAATGACATGGAAGCAACTTTGAAACGACTCCGAAGCACTTCCTAGGTAGTTTCAATAACATGGAAGCAACTTTGAAACGACTCCGAAGCACTTCCTAGGTAGTTTCAATGACATGGAAGCAACTTTCAAACGACTCCGAAGCACTTCCTAGGTAGTTTCAATGACATGGAAGCAACTTTCAAACGACTCCGAAGCACTTCCTAGGTAGTTTCAATGACATGGAAGCAACTTTCAAACGACTCCGAAGCACTTCCTAGATAGTTTCAATGACATGGAAGCAACTTTGAAACGACTCCGAAGCACTTCCTAGATAGTTTCAATGACATAGAAGCAACTTTGAAACGACTCCGAAGCACTTCCTAGGTAGTTTCAATAACATGGAAGCAACTTTGAAACGACTCCGAAGCACTTCCTAGGTAGTTTCAATAACATGGAAGCAACTTTGAAACGACTCCGAAGCACTTCCTTGGCAGTTTTAATGACATGGAAGCAACTTTGAAACGACTCCGAAGCACTTCCTAGGTAGTTTCAATGACATGGAAGCAACTTTCAAACGACTCCGAAGCACTTCCTAGATAGTTTCAATGACATGGAAGCAACTTTGAAACGACTCCGAAGCACTTCCTAGATAGTTTCAATGACATAGAAGCAACTTTGAAACGACTCCGAAGCACTTCCTTGGTAGTTTCAATGACATGGAAGCAACTTTGATACGACTCCGAAGCACTTCCTAGGTAGTTTCAATAACATGGAAGCAACTTTGAAACGACTCCGAAGCACTTCCTAGGTAGTTTCAATAACATGGAAGCAACTTTGAAACGACTCCGAAGCACTTCCTTGGCAGTTTTAATGACATGGAAGCAACTTTGAAACGACTCCGAAGCACTTCCTAGGTAGTTTCAATGACATGGAAGCAACTTTCAAACGACTCCGAAGCACTTCCTAGATAGTTTCAATGACATGGAAGCAACTTTGAAACGACTCCGAAGCACTTCCTTGGTAGTTTCAATGACATGGAAGCAACTTTGAAACGACTCCGAAGCACTTCCTAGGTAGTTTCAATAACATGGAAGCAACTTTGAAACGACTCCGAAGCACTTCCTTGGCAGTTTTAATGACATGGAAGCAACTTTGAAACGACTCCGAAGCACTTCCTAGATAGTTTCAATGACATGGAAGCAACTTTCAAACGACTCCGAAGCACTTCCTAGATATTTTCAATGACATGGAAGCAACTTTGATACGACTCCGAAGCACTTCCTAGGTAGTTTCAATGACATGGAAGCAACTTTGAAACGACTCCGAAGCACTTCCTTGGCAGTTTTAAAGACATGGAAGCAACTTTGAAACGACTCCGAAGCACTTCCTAGGTAGTTTCAATGACATGGAAGCAACTTTCAAACGACTCCGAAGCACTTCCTAGGTAGTTTCAATGACATGGAAGCAACTTTCAAACGACTCCGAAGCACTTCCTAGGTAGTTTCAATGACATGGAAGCAACTTTCAAACGACTCCGAAGCACTTCCTAGATAGTTTCAATGACATGGAAGCAACTTTGAAACGACTCCGAAGCACTTCCTAGATAGTTTCAATGACATAGAAGCAACTTTGAAACGACTCCGAAGCACTTCCTAGGTAGTTTCAATAACATGGAAGCAACTTTGAAACGACTCCGAAGCACTTCCTAGGTAGTTTCAATAACATGGAAGCAACTTTGAAACGACTCCGAAGCACTTCCTTGGCAGTTTTAATGACATGGAAGCAACTTTGAAACGACTCCGAAGCACTTCCTAGGTAGTTTCAATGACATGGAAGCAACTTTCAAACGACTCCGAAGCACTTCCTAGATAGTTTCAATGACATGGAAGCAACTTTGAAACGACTCCGAAGCACTTCCTAGATAGTTTCAATGACATAGAAGCAACTTTGAAACGACTCCGAAGCACTTCCTTGGTAGTTTCAATGACATGGAAGCAACTTTGATACGACTCCGAAGCACTTCCTAGGTAGTTTCAATAACATGGAAGCAACTTTGAAACGACTCCGAAGCACTTCCTAGGTAGTTTCAATAACATGGAAGCAACTTTGAAACGACTCCGAAGCACTTCCTAGATAGTTTCAATGACATGGAAGCAACTTTCAAACGACTCCGAAGCACTTCCTAGATAGTTTCAATGACATGGAAGCAACTTTGAAACGACTCCGAAGCACTTCCTAGGTAGTTTCAATGACATGGAAGCAACTTTCAAACGACTCCGAAGCACTTCCTAGATAGTTTCAATGACATGGAAGCAACTTTCAAACGACTCCGAAGCACTTCCTAGATAGTTTCAATGACATGGAAGCAACTTTGAAACGACTCCGAAGCACTTCCTAGGTAGTTTCAATGACATGGAAGCAACTTTCAAACGACTCCGAAGCACTTCCTAGATAGTTTCAATGACATGGAAGCAACTTTCAAACGACTCCGAAGCACTTCCTAGATATTTTCAATGACATGGAAGCAACTTTGATACGACTCCGAAGCACTTCCTAGGTAGTTTCAATGACATGGAAGCAACTTTGAAACGACTCCGAAGCACTTCCTTGGCAGTTTTAAAGACATGGAAGCAACTTTGAAACGACTCCGAAGCACTTCCTAGGTAGTTTCAATGACATGGAAGCAACTTTCAAACGACTCCGAAGCACTTCCTAGATAGTTTCAATGACATGGAAGCAACTTTGAAACGACTCCGAAGCACTTCCTAGATAGTTTCAATGAGATGGAAGCAACTTTCAAACGACTCCGAAGCACTTCCTAGGTAGTTTCAATGACATGGAAGCAACTTTGAAACGACTTCGAAGCACTTCCTAGATAGTTTCAATGACATGGAAGCAACTTTGAAACGACTCCGAAGCACTTCCTAGGTAGTTTCAATAACATGGAAGCAACTTTGAAACGACTCCGAAGCACTTCCTTGGCAGTTTTAATGACATGGAAGCAACTTTGAAACGACTCCGAAGCACTTCCTAGGTAGTTTCAATGACATGGAAGCAACTTTCAAACGACTCCGAAGCACTTCCTAGATAGTTTCAATGACATGGAAGCAACTTTGAAACGACTCCGAAGCACTTCCTAGATAGTTTCAATGACATAGAAGCAACTTTGAAACGACTCCGAAGCACTTCCTTGGTAGTTTCAATGACATGGAAGCAACTTTGATACGACTCCGAAGCACTTCCTAGGTAGTTTCAATAACATGGAAGCAACTTTGAAACGACTCCGAAGCACTTCCTAGGTAGTTTCAATGACATGGAAGCAACTTTGAAACGACTCCGAAGCACTTCCTTGGCAGTTTTAAAGACATGGAAGCAACTTTGAAACGACTCCGAAGCACTTCCTAGGTAGTTTCAATGACATGGAAGCAACTTTCAAACGACTCCGAAGCACTTCCTAGATAGTTTCAATGACATGGAAGCAACTTTCAAACGACTCCGAAGCACTTCCTAGATAGTTTCAATGACATGGAAGCAACTTTGAAACGACTCCGAAGCACTTCCTAGGTAGTTTCAATGACATGGAAGCAACTTTCAAACGACTCCGAAGCACTTCCTAGATAGTTTCAATGACATGGAAGCAACTTTCAAACGACTCCGAAGCACTTCCTAGATATTTTCAATGACATGGAAGCAACTTTGATACGACTCCGAAGCACTTCCTAGGTAGTTTCAATGACATGGAAGCAACTTTGAAACGACTCCGAAGCACTTCCTAGGTAGTTTCAATGACATGGAAGCAACTTTCAAACGACTCCGAAGCACTTCCTAGATAGTTTCAATGACATGGAAGCAACTTTCAAACGACTCCGAAGCACTTCCTTGGTAGTTTCAATGACATGGAAGCAACTTTGAAACGACTCCGAAGCACTTCCTAGGTAGTTTCAATAACATGGAAGCAACTTTGAAACGACTCCGAAGCACTTCCTAGGTAGTTTCAATGACATGGAAGCAACTTTCAAACGACTCCGAAGCACTTCCTAGGTAGTTTCAATGACATGGAAGCAACTTTCAAACGACTCCGAAGCACTTCCTAGGTAGTTTCAATGACATGGAAGCAACTTTCAAACGACTCCGAAGCACTTCCTAGATAGTTTCAATGACATGGAAGCAACTTTGAAACGACTCCGAAGCACTTCCTAGATAGTTTCAATGACATAGAAGCAACTTTGAAACGACTCCGAAGCACTTCCTAGGTAGTTTCAATAACATGGAAGCAACTTTGAAACGACTCCGAAGCACTTCCTAGGTAGTTTCAATAACATGGAAGCAACTTTGAAACGACTCCGAAGCACTTCCTTGGCAGTTTTAATGACATGGAAGCAACTTTGAAACGACTCCGAAGCACTTCCTAGGTAGTTTCAATGACATGGAAGCAACTTTCAAACGACTCCGAAGCACTTCCTAGATAGTTTCAATGACATGGAAGCAACTTTGAAACGACTCCGAAGCACTTCCTAGATAGTTTCAATGACATAGAAGCAACTTTGAAACGACTCCGAAGCACTTCCTTGGTAGTTTCAATGACATGGAAGCAACTTTGATACGACTCCGAAGCACTTCCTAGGTAGTTTCATTAACATGGAAGCAACTTTGAAACGACTCCGAAGCACTTCCTAGGTAGTTTCAATAACATGGAAGCAACTTTGAAACGACTCCGAAGCACTTCCTTGGCAGTTTTAATGACATGGAAGCAACTTTGAAACGACTCCGAAGCACTTCCTAGGTAGTTTCAATGACATGGAAGCAACTTTCAAACGACTCCGAAGCACTTCCTAGATAGTTTCAATGACATGGAAGCAACTTTGAAACGACTCCGAAGCACTTCCTTGGTAGTTTCAATGACATGGAAGCAACTTTGAAACGACTCCGAAGCACTTCCTAGGTAGTTTCAATAACATGGAAGCAACTTTGAAACGACTCCGAAGCACTTCCTTGGCAGTTTTAATGACATGGAAGCAACTTTGAAACGACTCCGAAGCACTTCCTAGATAGTTTCAATGACATGGAAGCAACTTTCAAACGACTCCGAAGCACTTCCTAGATAGTTTCAATGACATGGAAGCAACTTTGAAACGACTCCGAAGCACTTCCTAGGTAGTTTCAATGACATGGAAGCAACTTTCAAACGACTCCGAAGCACTTCCTAGATAGTTTCAATGACATGGAAGCAACTTTCAAACGACTCCGAAGCACTTCCTAGATAGTTTCAATGACATGGAAGCAACTTTGAAACGACTCCGAAGCACTTCCTAGGTAGTTTCAATGACATGGAAGCAACTTTCAAACGACTCCGAAGCACTTCCTAGATAGTTTCAATGACATGGAAGCAACTTTCAAACGACTCCGAAGCACTTCCTAGATATTTTCAATGACATGGAAGCAACTTTGATACGACTCCGAAGCACTTCCTAGGTAGTTTCAATGACATGGAAGCAACTTTGAAACGACTCCGAAGCACTTCCTTGGCAGTTTTAAAGACATGGAAGCAACTTTGAAACGACTCCGAAGCACTTCCTAGGTAGTTTCAATGACATGGAAGCAACTTTCAAACGACTCCGAAGCACTTCCTAGATAGTTTCAATGAGATGGAAGCAACTTTCAAACGACTCCGAAGCACTTCCTAGGTAGTTTCAATGACATGGAAGCAACTTTGAAACGACTTCGAAGCACTTCCTAGATAGTTTCAATGACATGGAAGCAACTTTGAAACGACTCCGAAGCACTTCCTAGGTAGTTTCAATAACATGGAAGCAACTTTGAAACGACTCCGAAGCACTTCCTTGGCAGTTTTAATGACATGGAAGCAACTTTGAAACGACTCCGAAGCACTTCCTAGGTAGTTTCAATGACATGGAAGCAACTTTCAAACGACTCCGAAGCACTTCCTAGATAGTTTCAATGAGATGGAAGCAACTTTCAAACGACTCCGAAGCACTTCCTAGGTAGTTTCAATGACATGGAAGCAACTTTGAAACGACTTCGAAGCACTTCCTAGATAGTTTCAATGACATGGAAGCAACTTTGAAACGACTCCGAAGCACTTCCTAGGTAGTTTCAATAACATGGAAGCAACTTTGAAACGACTCCGAAGCACTTCCTTGGCAGTTTTAAAGACATGGAAGCAACTTTGAAACGACTCCGAAGCACTTCCTAGGTAGTTTCAATGACATGGAAGCAACTTTGATACGACTCCGAAGCACTTCCTAGGTAGTTTCAATAACATGGAAGCAACTTTGAAACGACTCCGAAGCACTTCCTAGGTAGTTTCAATAACATGGAAGCAACTTTGAAACGACTCCGAAGCACTTCCTTGGCAGTTTTAATGACATGGAAGCAACTTTGAAACGACTCCGAAGCACTTCCTAGGTAGTTTCAATGACATGGAAGCAACTTTCAAACGACTCCGAAGCACTTCCTAGATAGTTTCAATGACATGGAAGCAACTTTGAAACGACTCCGAAGCACTTCCTTGGTAGTTTCAATGACATGGAAGCAACTTTGAAACGACTCCGAAGCACTTCCTAGGTAGTTTCAATAACATGGAAGCAACTTTGAAACGACTCCGAAGCACTTCCTTGGCAGTTTTAATGACATGGAAGCAACTTTGAAACGACTCCGAAGCACTTCCTAGATAGTTTCAATGACATGGAAGCAACTTTCAAACGACTCCGAAGCACTTCCTAGATAGTTTCAATGACATGGAAGCAACTTTGAAACGACTCCGAAGCACTTCCTAGGTAGTTTCAATGACATGGAAGCAACTTTCAAACGACTCCGAAGCACTTCCTAGATAGTTTCAATGACATGGAAGCAACTTTCAAACGACTCCGAAGCACTTCCTAGATAGTTTCAATGACATGGAAGCAACTTTGAAACGACTCCGAAGCACTTCCTAGGTAGTTTCAATGACATGGAAGCAACTTTCAAACGACTCCGAAGCACTTCCTAGATAGTTTCAATGACATGGAAGCAACTTTCAAACGACTCCGAAGCACTTCCTAGATATTTTCAATGACATGGAAGCAACTTTGATACGACTCCGAAGCACTTCCTAGGTAGTTTCAATGACATGGAAGCAACTTTGAAACGACTCCGAAGCACTTCCTAGGTAGTTTCAATGACATGGAAGCAACTTTCAAACGACTCCGAAGCACTTCCTAGATAGTTTCAATGACATGGAAGCAACTTTCAAACGACTCCGAAGCACTTCCTTGGTAGTTTCAATGACATGGAAGCAACTTTGAAACGACTCCGAAGCACTTCCTAGGTAGTTTCAATAACATGGAAGCAACTTTGAAACGACTCCGAAGCACTTCCTAGGTAGTTTCAATGACATGGAAGCAACTTTCAAACGACTCCGAAGCACTTCCTAGGTAGTTTCAATGACATGGAAGCAACTTTCAAACGACTCCGAAGCACTTCCTAGGTAGTTTCAATGACATGGAAGCAACTTTGAAACGACTTCGAAGCACTTCCTAGATAGTTTCAATGACATGGAAGCAACTTTGAAACGACTCCGAAGCACTTCCTAGGTAGTTTCAATAACATGGAAGCAACTTTGAAACGACTCCGAAGCACTTCCTTGGCAGTTTTAATGACATGGAAGCAACTTTGAAACGACTCCGAAGCACTTCCTAGGTAGTTTCAATGACATGGAAGCAACTTTGAAACGACTCCGAAGCACTTCCTAGGTAGTTTCAATAACATGGAAGCAACTTTGAAACGACTCCGAAGCACTTCCTAGATAGTTTCAATGACATGGAAGCAACTTTGAAACGACTTCGAAGCACTTCCTGGATAGTTTCAATGACATGGAAGCAACTTTGAAACGACTCCGAAGCACTTCCTAGGTAGTTTCAATAACATGGAAGCAACTTTGAAACGACTCCGAAGCACTTCCTTGGCAGTTTTAATGACATGGAAGCAACTTTGAAACGACTCCGAAGCACTTCCTAGGTAGTTTCAATGACATGGAAGCAACTTTGAAACGACTTCGAAGCACTTCCTAGATAGTTTCAATGACATGGAAGCAACTTTGAAACGACTCCGAAGCACTTCCTAGGTAGTTTCAATAACATGGAAGCAACTTTGAAACGACTCCGAAGCACTTCCTAGATAGTTTCAATGACATGGAAGCAACTTTCAAACGACTCCGAAGCACTTCCTAGGTAGTTTCAATAACATGGAAGCAACTTTGAAACGACTCCGAAGCACTTCCTAGGTAGTTTCAATGACATGGAAGCAACTTTCAAACGACTCCGAAGCACTTCCTAGATAGTTTCAATGACATGGAAGCAACTTTCAAACGACTCCGAAGCACTTCCTAGGTAGTTTCAATGACATGGAAGCAACTTTGAAACGACTTCGAAGCACTTCCTTGGTAGTTTCAATGACATGGAAGCAACTTTGAAACGACTCCGAAGCACTTCGTAGGTAGTTTCAATAACATGGAAGCAACTTTGAAACGACTCCGAAGCACTTCCTTGGCAGTTTTAATGACATGGAAGCAACTTTGAAACGACTCCGAAGCACTTCCTAGGTAGTTTCAATGACATGGAAGCAACTTTCAAACGACTCCGAAGCACTTCCTAGGTAGTTTCAATGACATGGAAGCAACTTTGAAACGACTCCGAAGCACTTCCTAGGTAGTTTCAATAACATGGAAGCAACTTTGAAACGACTCCGAAGCACTTCCTAGATAGTTTCAATGACATGGAAGCAACTTTGAAACGACTTCGAAGCACTTCCTAGATAGTTTCAATGACATGGAAGCAACTTTGAAACGACTCCGAAGCACTTCCTAGGTAGTTTCAATAACATGGAAGCAACTTTGAAACGACTCCGAAGCACTTCCTTGGCAGTTTTAATGACATGGAAGCAACTTTGAAACGACTCCGAAGCACTTCCTAGGTAGTTTCAATGACATGGAAGCAACTTTGAAACGACTTCGAAGCACTTCCTAGATAGTTTCAATGACATGGAAGCAACTTTGAAACGACTCCGAAGCACTTCCTAGGTAGTTTCAATAACATGGAAGCAACTTTGAAACGACTTCGAAGCACTTCCTAGATAGTTTCAATGACATGGAAGCAACTTTGAAACGACTCCGAAGCACTTCCTAGATAGTTTCAATGACATGGAAGCAACTTTCAAACGACTCCGAAGCACTTCCTAGGTAGTTTCAATGACATGGAAGCAACTTTGAAACGACTTCGAAGCACTTCCTAGATAGTTTCAATGACATGGAAGCAACTTTGAAACGACTCCGAAGCACTTCCTAGGTAGTTTCAATAACATGGAAGCAACTTTGAAACGACTCCGAAGCACTTCCTTGGCAGTTTTAATGACATGGAAGCAACTTTCAAACGACTCCGAAGCACTTCCTAGATAGTTTCAATGACATGGAAGCAACTTTCAAACGACTCCGAAGCACTTCCTAGGTAGTTTCAATAACATGGAAGCAACTTTGAAACGACTCCGAAGCACTTCCTAGGTAGTTTCAATAACATGGAAGCAACTTTGAAACGACTCCGAAGCACTTCCTTGGCAGTTTTAATGACATGGAAGCAACTTTCAAACGACTCCGAAGCACTTCCTAGATAGTTTCAATGACATGGAAGCAACTTTCAAACGACTCCGAAGCACTTCCTAGGTAGTTTCAATAACATGGAAGCAACTTTGAAACGACTCCGAAGCACTTCCTAGGTAGTTTCAATAACATGGAAGCAACTTTGAAACGACTCCGAAGCACTTCCTTGGCAGTTTTAATGACATGGAAGCAACTTTGAAACGACTCCGAAGCACTTCCTAGGTAGTTTCAATGACATGGAAGCAACTTTCAAACGACTCCGAAGCACTTCCTAGATAGTTTCAATGACATGGAAGCAACTTTGAAACGACTCCGAAGCACTTCCTTGGTAGTTTCAATGACATGGAAGCAACTTTGAAACGACTCCGAAGCACTTCCTAGGTAGTTTCAATAACATGGAAGCAACTTTGAAACGACTCCGAAGCACTTCCTTGGCAGTTTTAATGACATGGAAGCAACTTTGAAACGACTCCGAAGCACTTCCTAGATAGTTTCAATGACATGGAAGCAACTTTCAAACGACTCCGAAGCACTTCCTAGATAGTTTCAATGACATGGAAGCAACTTTGAAACGACTCCGAAGCACTTCCTAGGTAGTTTCAATGACATGGAAGCAACTTTCAAACGACTCCGAAGCACTTCCTAGATAGTTTCAATGACATGGAAGCAACTTTCAAACGACTCCGAAGCACTTCCTAGATAGTTTCAATGACATGGAAGCAACTTTGAAACGACTCCGAAGCACTTCCTAGGTAGTTTCAATGACATGGAAGCAACTTTCAAACGACTCCGAAGCACTTCCTAGATAGTTTCAATGACATGGAAGCAACTTTCAAACGACTCCGAAGCACTTCCTAGATATTTTCAATGACATGGAAGCAACTTTGATACGACTCCGAAGCACTTCCTAGGTAGTTTCAATGACATGGAAGCAACTTTGAAACGACTCCGAAGCACTTCCTAGATAGTTTCAATGACATGGAAGCAACTTTCAAACGACTCCGAAGCACTTCCTAGATAGTTTCAATGACATGGAAGCAACTTTCAAACGACTCCGAAGCACTTCCTTGGTAGTTTCAATGACATGGAAGCAACTTTGAAACGACTCCGAAGCACTTCCTAGGTAGTTTCAATAACATGGAAGCAACTTTGAAACGACTCCGAAGCACTTCCTAGGTAGTTTCAATGACATGGAAGCAACTTTCAAACGACTCCGAAGCACTTCCTAGGTAGTTTCAATGACATGGAAGCAACTTTCAAACGACTCCGAAGCACTTCCTAGGTAGTTTCAATGACATGGAAGCAACTTTGAAACGACTTCGAAGCACTTCCTAGATAGTTTCAATGACATGGAAGCAACTTTGAAACGACTCCGAAGCACTTCCTAGGTAGTTTCAATAACATGGAAGCAACTTTGAAACGACTCCGAAGCACTTCCTTGGCAGTTTTAATGACATGGAAGCAACTTTGAAACGACTCCGAAGCACTTCCTTGGTTGTTTCAATGACATGGAAGCAACTTTGAAACGACTCCGAAGCACTTCCTAGGTAGTTTCAATAACATGGAAGCAACTTTGAAACGACTCCGAAGCACTTCCTAGATAGTTTCAATGACATGGAAGCAACTTTGAAACGACTTCGAAGCACTTCCTAGATAGTTTCAATGACATGGAAGCAACTTTGAAACGACTCCGAAGCACTTCCTAGGTAGTTTCAATAACATGGAAGCAACTTTGAAACGACTCCGAAGCACTTCCTTGGCAGTTTTAATGACATGGAAGCAACTTTGAAACGACTCCGAAGCACTTCCTAGGTAGTTTCAATGACATGGAAGCAACTTTGAAACGACTTCGAAGCACTTCCTAGATAGTTTCAATGACATGGAAGCAACTTTGAAACGACTCCGAAGCACTTCCTAGGTAGTTTCAATAACATGGAAGCAACTTTGAAACGACTCCGAAGCACTTCCTAGATAGTTTCAATGACATGGAAGCAACTTTCAAACGACTCCGAAGCACTTCCTAGGTAGTTTCAATAACATGGAAGCAACTTTGAAACGACTCCGAAGCACTTCCTAGGTAGTTTCAATGACATGGAAGCAACTTTCAAACGACTCCGAAGCACTTCCTAGATAGTTTCAATGACATGGAAGCAACTTTCAAACGACTCCGAAGCACTTCCTAGGTAGTTTCAATGACATGGAAGCAACTTTGAAACGACTTCGAAGCACTTCCTTGGTAGTTTCAATGACATGGAAGCAACTTTGAAACGACTCCGAAGCACTTCGTAGGTAGTTTCAATAACATGGAAGCAACTTTGAAACGACTCCGAAGCACTTCCTTGGCAGTTTTAATGACATGGAAGCAACTTTGAAACGACTCCGAAGCACTTCCTAGGTAGTTTCAATGACATGGAAGCAACTTTCAAACGACTCCGAAGCACTTCCTAGGTAGTTTCAATGACATGGAAGCAACTTTGAAACGACTTCGAAGCACTTCCTAGATAGTTTCAATGACATGGAAGCAACTTTGAAACGACTCCAAAGCACTTCCTAGATAGTTTCAATGACATGGAAGCAACTTTCAAACGACTCCGAAGCACTTCCTAGGTAGTTTCAATGACATGGAAGCAACTTTGAACCGACTTCGAAGCACTTCCTAGATAGTTTCAATGACATGGAAGCAACTTTGAAACGACTCCGAAGCACTTCCTAGGTAGTTTCAATAACATGGAAGCAACTTTGAAACGACTCCGAAGCACTTCCTTGGCAGTTTTAATGACATGGAAGCAACTTTCAAACGACTCCGAAGCACTTCCTAGATAGTTTCAATGACATGGAAGCAACTTTCAAACGACTCCGAAGCACTTCCTAGATAGTTTCAATGACATGGAAGCAACTTTCAAACGACTCCGAAGCACTTCCTAGGTAGTTTCAATGACATGGAAGCAACTTTGAAACGACTCCGAAGCACTTCCTAGATAGTTTCAATGACATGGAAGCAACTTTCAAACGACTCCGAAGCACTTCCTAGGTAGTTTCAATGACATGGAAGCAACTTTGAAACGACTTCGAAGCACTTCCTAGATAGTTTCAATGACATGGAAGCAACTTTGAAACGACTCCGAAGCACTTCCTAGGTAGTTTCAATAACATGGAAGCAACTTTGAAACGACTCCGAAGCACTTCCTTGGCAGTTTTAATGACATGGAAGCAACTTTGAAACGACTCCGAAGCACTTCCTAGGTAGTTTCAATGACATGGAAGCAACTTTGAAACGACTTCGAAGCACTTCCTAGATAGTTTCAATGACATGGAAGCAACTTTGAAACGACTCCGAAGCACTTCCTAGGTAGTTTCAATAACATGGAAGCAACTTTGAAACGACTCCGAAGCACTTCCTTGGCAGTTTTAAAGACATGGAAGCAACTTTGAAACGACTCCGAAGCACTTCCTAGGTAGTTTCAATGACATGGAAGCAACTTTGAAACGACTCCGAAGCACTTCCTAGGTAGTTTCAATAACATGGAAGCAACTTTGAAACGACTCCGAAGCACTTCCTAGGTAGTTTCAATGACATGGAAGCAACTTTCAAACGACTCCGAAGCACTTCCTAGATAGTTTCAATGACATGGAAGCAACTTTCAAACGACTCCGAAGCACTTCCTAGGTAGTTTCAATGACATGGAAGCAACTTTGAAACGACTTCGAAGCACTTCCTAGGTAGTTTCAATGACATGGAAGCAACTTTGAAACGACTCCGAAGCACTTCCTAGGTAGTTTCAATGACATGGAAGCAACTTTCAAACGACTCCGAAGCACTTCCTAGGTAGTTTCAATGACATGGAAGCAACTTTGAAACGACTCCGAAGCACTTCCTAGGTAGTTTCAATGACATGGAAGCAACTTTGAAACGACTCCGAAGCACTTCCTAGGTAGTTTCAATGACATGGAAGCAACTTTCAAACGACTCCGAAGCACTTCCTAGGTAGTTTCAATGACATGGAAGCAACTTTCAAACGACTCCGAAGCACTTCCTAGGTAGTTTCAATGACATGGAAGCAACTTTGAAACGACTCCGAAGCACTTCCTAGGTAGTTTCAATGACATGGAAGCAACTTTGAAACGACTCCGAAGCACTTCCTAGATAGTTTCAATGACATGGAAGCAACTTTCAAACGACTCCGACGCACTTCCTAGATAGTTTCAATGACATGGAAGCAACTTTCAAACGACTCCGAAGCACTTCCCAGGTAGTTTCAATGACATGGAAGCAACTTTCAAACGACTCCGAAGCACTTCCTAGGTAGTTTCAATGACATGGAAGCAACTTTCAAACGACTCCGAAGCACTTCCTAGGTAGTTTCAATGACATAAAAGCAACTTTGAAACGACTCCGAAGCACTTCCTAGGTAGTTTCAATGACATGGAAGCAACTTTGAAACGACTCCGAAGCACTTCCTAGGTAGTTTCAATGACATGGAAGCAACTTTGATACGACTCCGAAGCACTTCCTAGGTAGTTTCAATGACATGGAAGCAACTTTGAAACGACTTCGAAGCACTTTCTTGGTAGTTTCAATGACATGGAAGCAACTTTCAAACGACTCCGAAGCACTTCCTAGGTAGTTTCAATGACATGGAAGCAACTTTCAAACGACTCCGAAGCACTTCCTAGGTAGTTTCAATGACATGGAAGCAACTTTCAAACGACTCCGAAGCACTTCCTAGATAGTTTCAATGACATGGAAGCAACTTTGAAACGACTCCGAAGCACTTCCTAGGTAGTTTCAATGACATGGAAGCAACTTTCAAACGACTCCGAAGCACTTCCTAGGTAGTTTCAATGACATGGAAGCAACTTTGAAACGGCTCCGAAGCACTTCCTTGGTAGTTTCAATGACATGGAAGCAACTTTGAAACGACTCCGAAGCATTTCCTTGGTAGTTTCAATGACATGGAAGCAACTTTGATACGACTCCGAAGCACTTTCTAGGTAGTTTCAATGACATGGAAGCAACTTTGAAACGACTCCGAAGCACTTCCTTGGCAGTTTTAATGACATGGAAGCAACTTTGAAACGACTCCGAAGCACTTCCTAGGTAGTTTCAATGACATGGAAGCAACTTTGAAACGACTCCGAAGCACTTCCTTGGTAGTTTCAATGACATGGAAGCAACTTTGAAACGACTCCGAAGCACTTCCTTGGTAGTTTCAATGACATGGAAGCAACTTTCAAACGACTCCGAAGCACTTACTAGGTAGTTTCAATGACATGGAAGCAACTTTCAAACGACTCCGAAGCACTTCCTAGATAGTTTCAATGACATGGAAGCAACTTTGAAACGACTCCGAAGCACTTCCTAGGTAGTTTCAATAACATGGAAGCAACTTTGAAACGACTCCGAAGCACTTCCTAGGTAGTTTCAATGACATGGAAGCAACTTTCAAACGACTCCGAAGCACTTCCTAGGTAGTTTCAATGACATGGAAGCAACTTTCAAACGACTCCGAAGCACTTCCTAGATAGTTTCAATGACATGGAAGCAACTTTGAAACGACTCCGAAGCACTTCCTTGGTAGTTTCAATGACATGGAAGCAACTTTGAAACGACTCCGAAGCACTTCCTTGGTAGTTTCAATGACATGGAAGCAACTTTCAAACGACTCCGAAGCACTTCCTAGGTAGTTTCAATGACATGGAAGCAACTTTGAAACGACTCCGAAGCACTTCCTAGGTAGTTTCAATGACATGGAAGCAACTTTGAAACGACTTCGAAGCACTTCCTTGGTAGTTTCAATGACATGGAAGCAACTTTGAAACGACTCCGAAGCACTTCCTAGGTAGTTTCAATAACATGGAAGCAACTTTGAAACGACTCCGAAGCACTTCCTTGGCAGTTTTAATGACATGGAAGCAACTTTGAAACGACTCCGAAGCACTTCCTAGGTAGTTTCAATAACATGGAAGCAACTTTGAAACGACTCCGAAGCACTTCCTAGATAGTTTCAATGACATGGAAGCAACTTTGAAACGACTCCGAAGCACTTCCTTGGTAGTTTTAATGACATGGAAGCAACTTTGAAACGACTCCGAAGCACTTCCTAGGTAGTTTCAATGACATGGAAGCAACTTTGAAACGACTTCGAAGCACTTCCTTGGTAGTTTCAATGACATGGAAGCAACTTTCAAACGACTCCGAAGCATTTCCTAGGTAGTTTCAATGACATAGAAGCAACTTTCAAACGACTCCCAAGCACTTCCTTGGTAGTTTCAATAACATGGAAGCAACTTTGAAACGACTCCGAAGCACTTCCTTGGTAGTTTCAATGACATGGAAGCAACTTTGAAACGACTTCGAAGCACTTCCTAGGTAGTTTCAATAACATGGAAGCAACTTTGAAACGACTTCGAAGCACTTCCTTGGTAGTTTCAATGACATGGAAGCAACTTTGAAACGACTCCGAAGCACTTCCTTGGTAGTTTCAATGACATGGAAGCAACTTTCAAACGACTCCGAAGCACTTCCTAGGTAGTTTCAATGACATGGAAGCAACTTTCAAACGACTCCGAAGCACTTCCTAGGTAGTTTCAATGACATGGAAGCAACTTTCAAACGACTCCGAAGCACTTCCTAGATAGTTTCAATGACATGGAAGCAACTTTGAAACGACTCCGAAGCACTTCCTAGGTAGTTTCAATGACATGGAAGCAACTTTGAAACGACTCCGAAGCACTTCCTTGGCAGTTTTAATGACATGGAAGCAACTTTGAAACGACTTCGAAGCACTTCCTAGGTAGTTTCAATGACATGGAAGCAACTTTCAAACGACTCCGAAGCACTTCCTAGGTAGTTTCAATGACATGGAAGCAACTTTCAAACGACTCCGAAGCACTTCCTAGGTAGTTTCAATGACATGGAAGCAACTTTGAAACGACTCCGAAGCACTTCCTAAGTAGTTTCAATAACATGGAAGCAACTTTGAAACGACTTCGAAGCACTTCCTTGGTAGTTTCAATGACATGGAAGCAACTTTGAAACGACTCCGAAGCACTTCCTTGGTAGTTTCAATGACATGGAAGCAACTTTCAAACGACTCCGAAGCACTTCCTAGGTAGTTTCAATGACATGGAAGCAACTTTCAAACGACTCCGAAGCACTTCCTAGATAGTTTCAATGACATGGAAGCAACTTTGAAACGACTCCGAAGCACTTCCTAGGTAGTTTCAATGACATGGAAGCAACTTTGAAATGACTCCGAAGCACTTCCTAGATAGTTTCAATGACATGAAAGCAACTTTGAAACGACTTCGAAGCACTTCCTAGATAGTTTCAATGACATGGAAGCAACTTTGAAACGACTTCGAAGCACTTCCTTGGTAGTTTCAATGACATGAAAGCAACTTTGAAACGACTTCGAAGCACTTCCTTGGTAGTTTCAATGACATGGAAGCAACTTTGAAACGACTCCGAAGCACTTCCTTGGTAGTTTCAATGACATGGAAGCAACTTTCAAACGACTCCGAAGCACTTCCTAGGTAGTTTCAATGACATGGAAGCAACTTTCAAACGACTCCGAAGCACTTCCTAGATAGTTTCAATGACATGGAAGCAACTTTGAAACGACTCCGAAGCACTTCCTAGGTAGTTTCAATGACATGGAAGCAACTTTGAAATGACTCCGAAGCACTTCCTAGATAGTTTCAATGACATGAAAGCAACTTTGAAACGACTTCGAAGCACTTCCTAGATAGTTTTAATGACATGGAAGCAACTTTGAAACGACTTCGAAGCACTTCCTAGGTAGTTTCAATGACATGGAAGCAACTTTCAAACGACTCCGAAGCACTTCCTAGGTAGTTTCAATGACATGGAAGCAACTTTCAAACGACTCCGAAGCACTTCCTAGGTAGTTTCAATGACATGGAAGCAACTTTGAAACGACTCCGAAGCACTTCCTAAGTAGTTTCAATAACATGGAAGCAACTTTGAAACGACTTCGAAGCACTTCCTTGGTAGTTTCAATGACATGGAAGCAACTTTGAAACGACTCCGAAGCACTTCCTTGGTAGTTTCAATGACATGGAAGCAACTTTCAAACGACTCCGAAGCACTTCCTAGGTAGTTTCAATGACATGGAAGCAACTTTCAAACGACTCCGAAGCACTTCCTAGATAGTTTCAATGACATGGAAGCAACTTTGAAACGACTCCAAAGCACTTCCTAGATAGTTTCAATGACATGGAAGCAACTTTGAAATGACTCCGAAGCACTTCCTAGATAGTTTCAATGACATGAAAGCAACTTTGAAACGACTTCGAAGCACTTCCTAGATAGTTTCAATGACATGGAAGCAACTTTGAAACGACTTCGAAGCACTTCCTAGATAGTTTCAATGACATGGAAGCAACTTTGAAACGACTCCGAAGCACTTCCTAGGTAGTTTCAATGACATGGAAGCAACTTTGAAACGACTCCGAAGTACTTCCTAGATAGTTTCAATGACATGGAAGCAACTTTCAAACGACTCCGAAGCACTTCCTAGATAGTTTCAATGACATGGAAGCAACTTTGAAACGACTCCGAAGCACTTCCTAGGTAGTTTCAATGACATGGAAGCAACTTTGAAACGACTCCGAAGCACTTCCTTGGCAGTTTTAATGACATGGAAGCAACTTTGAAACGACTTCGAAGCACTTCCTAGGTAGTTTCAATGACATGGAAGCAACTTTCAAACGACTCCGAAGCACTTCCTAGGTAGTTTCAATGACATGGAAGCAACTTTCAAACGACTCCGAAGCACTTCCTAGGTAGTTTCAATGACATGGAAGCAACTTTGAAACGACTCCGAAGCACTTCCTAGGTAGTTTCAATAACATGGAAGCAACTTTGAAACGACTTCGAAGCACTTCCTTGGTAGTTTCAATGACATGGAAGCAACTTTGAAACGACTCCTAAGCACTTCCTTGGTAGTTTCAATGACATGGAAGCAACTTTCAAACGACTCCGAAGCACTTCCTAGGTAGTTTCAATGACATGGAAGCAACTTTCAAACGACTCCGAAGCACTTCCTAGATAGTTTCAATGACATGGAAGCAACTTTGAAACGACTCCGAAGCACTTCCTAGGTAGTTTCAATGACATGGAAGCAACTTTGAAACGACTCCGAAGCACTTCCTTGGCAGTTTTAATGACATGGAAGCAACTTTGAAACGACTTCGAAGCACTTCCTAGGTAGTTTCAATGACATGGAAGCAACTTTCAAACGACTCCGAAGCACTTCCTAGGTAGTTTCAATGACATGGAAGCAACTTTCAAACGACTCCGAAGCACTTCCTAGGTAGTTTCAATGACATGGAAGCAACTTTGAAACGACTCCGAAGCACTTCCTAAGTAGTTTCAATAACATGGAAGCAACTTTGAAACGACTCCGAAGCACTTCCTAGGTAGTTTCAATGACATGGAAGCAACTTTCAAACGACTCCGAAGCACTTCCTAGGTAGTTTCAATGACATGGAAGCAACTTTCAAACGACTCCGAAGCACTTCCTTGGTAGTTTCAATGACATGAAAGCAACTTTGAAACGACTTCGAAGCACTTCCTAGGTAGTTTCAATGACATGGAAGCAACTTTCAAACGACTCCGAAGCACTTCCTAGGTAGTTTCAATGACATGGAAGCAACTTTCAAACGACTCCGAAGCATTTCCTAGGTAGTTTCAATGACATAGAAGCAACTTTCAAACGACTCCCAAGCACTTCCTTGGTAGTTTCAATAACATGGAAGCAACTTTGAAACGACTCCGAAGCACTTCCTTGGTAGTTTCAATGACATGGAAGCAACTTTGAAACGACTTCGAAGCACTTCCTAGGTAGTTTCAATAACATGGAAGCAACTTTGAAACGACTCCGAAGCACTTCCTTGGCAGTTTCAATGACATGGAAGCAACTTTCAAACGACTCCGAAGCACTTCCTAGGTAGTTTCAATGACATGGAAGCAACTTTCAAACGACTCCGAAGCACTTCCTAGGTAGTTTCAATCACATGGAAGCAACTTTCAAACGACTCCGAAGCACTTCCTAGGTAGTTTCAATGACATGGAAGCAACTTTCAAACGACTCCGAAGCACTTCCTAGGTAGTTTCAATGACATGGAAGCAACTTTGAAACGACTCCGAAGCACTTCCTAGATAGTTTCAATGACATGGAAGCAACTTTGAAACGACTCCGAAGCACTTCCTAGATAGTTTCAATGACATGGAAGCAACTTTCAAACGACTCCGAAGCACTTCCTATGTAGTTTCAATGACATGGAAGCAACTTTCAAACGACTCCGAAGCACTTCCTAGGTAGTTTCAATGACATGGAAGCAACTTTCAAACGACTCCGAAGCACTTCCTAGGTAGTTTCAATGACATGGAAGCAACTTTCAAACGAGTCCGAAGCACTTCCTAGGTAGTTTCAATGACATGGAAGCAACTTTGAAACGACTCCAAAGCACTTCCTAGGTAGTTTCAATGACATGAAAGCAACTTTCAAACGACTCCGAAGCACTTCCTTGGCAGTTTTAATGAAATGGAAGCAACTTTGAAACGACTCCGAAGCACTTCCTAGGTAGTTTCAATGACATGAAAGCAACTTTCAAACGACTCCGAAGCACTTCCTAGGTAGTTTCAATGACATGGAAGCAACTTTCAAACGACTCCGAAGCACTTCCTAGGTAGTTTCAATGACATGGAAGCAACTTTGAAACGACTCCAAAGCACTTCCTAGGTAGTTTCAATGACATGAAAGCAACTTTCAAACGACTCCGAAGCACTTCCTTGGCAGTTTTAATGAAATGGAAGCAACTTTGAAACGACTCCGAAGCACTTCCTAGGTAGTTTCAATGACATGAAAGCAACTTTCAAACGACTCCGAAGCACTTCCTAGGTAGTTTCAATAACATGGAAGCAACTTTGAAACGACTCCGAAGCACTTCCTTGGCAGTTTCAATGACATGGAAGCAACTTTCAAACGACTCCGAAGCACTTCCTAGGTAGTTTCAATGACATGGAAGCAACTTTCAAACGACTCCGAAGCACTTCCTAGGTAGTTTCAATCACATGGAAGCAACTTTCAAACGACTCCGAAGCACTTCCTAGGTAGTTTCAATGACATGGAAGCAACTTTGAAACGACTCCGAAGCACTTCCTAGGTAGTTTCAATGACATGGAAGCAACTTTGAAACGACTCCGAAGCACTTCCTAAGTAGTTTCAATAACATGGAAGCAACTTTGAAACGACTCCGAAGGACTTCCTAGGTAGTTTCAATGACATGGAAGCAACTTTCAAACGACTCCGAAGCACTTCCTAGGTAGTTTCAATGACATGGAAGCAACTTTCAAACGACTCCGAAGCACTTCCTTGGTAGTTTCAATGACATGAAAGCAACTTTGAAACGACTTCGAAGCACTTCCTAGGTAGTTTCAATGACATGGAAGCAACTTTCAAACGACTCCGAAGCACTTCCTAGGTAGTTTCAATGACATGGAAGCAACTTTCAAACGACTCCGAAGCATTTCCTAGGTAGTTTCAATGACATAGAAGCAACTTTCAAACGACTCCCAAGCACTTCCTTGGTAGTTTCAATAACATGGAAGCAACTTTGAAACGACTTCGAAGCACTTCCTTGGTAGTTTCAATGACATGGAAGCAACTTTGAAACGACTCCGAAGCACTTCCTAGGTAGTTTCAATAACATGGAAGCAACTTTGAAACGACTCCGAAGCACTTCCTTGGCAGTTTCAATGACATGGAAGCAACTTTCAAACGACTCCGAAGCACTTCCTAGGTAGTTTCAATGACATGGAAGCAACTTTCAAACGACTCCGAAGCACTTCCTAGGTAGTTTCAATCACATGGAAGCAACTTTCAAACGACTCCGAAGCACTTCCTAGGTAGTTTCAATGACATGGAAGCAACTTTCAAACGACTCCGAAGCACTTCCTAGGTAGTTTCAATGACATGGAAGCAACTTTGAAACGACTCCGAAGCACTTCCTAGATAGTTTCAATGACATGGAAGCAACTTTGATACGACTCCGAAGCACTTCCTAGGTAGTTTCAATGACATGGAAGCAACTTTCAAACGACTCCGAAGCACTTCCTATGTAGTTTCAATGACATGGAAGCAACTTTCAAACGACTCCGAAGCACTTCCTAGGTAGTTTCAATGACATGGAAGCAACTTTCAAACGACTCCGAAGCACTTCCTAGGTAGTTTCAATGACATGGAAGCAACTTTCAAACGAGTCCGAAGCACTTCCTAGGTAGTTTCAATGACATGGAAGCAACTTTGAAACGACTCCAAAGCACTTCCTAGGTAGTTTCAATGACATGAAAGCAACTTTCAAACGACTCCGAAGCACTTCCTTGGCAGTTTTAATGAAATGGAAGCAACTTTGAAACGACTCCGAAGCACTTCCTAGGTAGTTTCAATGACATGAAAGCAACTTTCAAACGACTCCGAAGCACTTCCTAGGTAGTTTCAATGACATGGAAGCAACTTTCAAACGACTCCGAAGCACTTCCTAGGTAGTTTCAATGACATGGAAGCAACTTTCAAACGACTCCGAAGCACTTCCTAGGTAGTTTCAATGACATGAAAGCAACTTTCAAACGACTCCGAAGCACTTCCTAGGTAGTTTCAATGACATGGAAGCAACTTTCAAACGACTCCGAAGCACTTCCTAGGTAGTTTCAATGACATGGAAGCAACTTTCAAACGACTCCGAAGCACTTCCTAGGTAGTTTCAATGACATGGAAGCAACTTTGATACGACTCCGAAGCACTTCCTAGGTAGTTTCAATGACATGTAAGCAACTTTCAAACGACTTCGAAGCACTTCCTAGGTAGTTTCAATGACATGAAAGCAACTTTGAAACGACTTCGAAGCACTTCCTAGGTAGTTTCAATGACATGGAAGCAACTTTGAAACGACTCCGAAGCACTTTCTTGGCAGTTTTAATGAAATGGAAGCAACTTTGATACGACTCCGAAGCACTTCCTAGGTAGTTTCAATGACATGGAAGCAACTTTCAAACGACTCCGAAGCACTTCCTAGGTAGTTTCAATGACATGAAAGCAACTTTCAAACGACTCCGAAGCACTTCCTAGGTAGTTTCAATGACATGGAAGCAACTTTCAAACGACTCCGAAGCACTTCCTAGGTAGTTTCAATGACATGGAAGCAACTTTCAAACGACTCCGAAGCACTTCCTTGGTAGTTTCAATGACATGGAAGCAACTTTGAAACGACTTCGAAGCACTTCCTAGATAGTTTCAATGACATGGAAGCAACTTTGAAACGACTCCGAAGCACTTCCTAGATAGTTTCAATGACATGGAAGCAACTTTGAAACGACTCCGAAGCACTTCCTAGGTAGTTTCAATGACATGGAAGCAACTTTGAAACGACTTCGAAGCACTTCCTTGGTAGTTTCAATAACATGGAAGCAACTTTGAAACGACTCCGAAGCACTTTCTTGGCAGTTTTAATGAAATGGAAGCAACTTTGATACGACTCCGAAGCACTTCCTAGGTAGTTTCAATGACATGAAAGCAACTTTCAAACGACTCCGAAGCACTTCCTAGGTAGTTTCAATGACATGGAAGCAACTTTGAAACGAGTCCGAAGCACTTCCTAGGTAGTTTCAATGACATGGAAGCAACTTTGAAACGACTCCAAAGCACTTCCTAGGTAGTTTCAATGACATGAAAGCAACTTTCAAACGACTCCGAAGCACTTCCTTGGCAGTTTTAATGAAATGGAAGCAACTTTGAAACGACTCCGAAGCACTTCCTAGGTAGTTTCAATGACATGAAAGCAACTTTCAAACGACTCCGAAGCACTTCCTAGGTAGTTTCAATGACATGGAAGCAACTTTCAAACGACTCCGAAGCACTTCCTAGGTAGTTTCAATGACATGGAAGCAACTTTCAAACGACTCCGAAGCACTTCCTTGGTAGTTTCAATGACATGAAAGCAACTTTCAAACGACTCCGAAGCACTTCCTAGGTAGTTTCAATGACATGGAAGCAACTTTCAAACGACTCCGAAGCACTTCCTAGGTAGTTTCAATGACATGGAAGCAACTTTCAAACGACTCCGAAGCACTTCCTAGGTAGTTTCAATGACATGGAAGCAACTTTGAAACGACTCCGAAGCACTTCCTAGGTAGTTTCAATGACATGAAAGCAACTTTCAAACGACTTCGAAGCACTTCCTAGGTAGTTTCAATGACATGAAAGCAACTTTGAAACGACTTCGAAGCACTTCCTAGGTAGTTTCAAAGACATGGAAGCAACTTTGAAACGACTCCGAAGCACTTTCTTGGCAGTTTTAATGAAATGGAAGCAACTTTGATACGACTCCGAAGCACTTCCTAGGTTGTTTCAATGACATGGAAGCAACTTTCAAACGACTCCGAAGCACTTCCTAGGTAGTTTCAATGACATGAAAGCAACTTTCAAACGACTCCGAAGCACTTCCTAGGTAGTTTCAATGACATGGAAGCAACTTTCAAACGACTCCGAAGCACTTCCTAGGTAGTTTCAATGACATGGAAGCAACTTTGAAACGACTCCGAAGCACTTCCTTGGTAGTTTCAATGACATGAAAGCAACTTTCAAACGACTCCGAAGCACTTTCTAGGTAGTTTCAATGACATGGAAGCAACTTTCAAACGACTCCGAAGCACTTCCTAGGTAGTTTCAATGACATGGAAGCAACTTTCAAACGACTCCGAAGCACTTCCTAGGTAGTTTCAATGACATGGAAGCAACTTTGAAACGACTCCGAAGCACTTCCTAGGTAGTTTCAATGACATGAAAGCAACTTTCAAACGACTTCGAAGCACTTCCTAGGTAGTTTCAATGACATGAAAGCAACTTTGAAACGACTTCGAAGCACTTCCTAGGTAGTTTCAATGACATGGAAGCAACTTTGAAACGACTCCGAAGCACTTTCTTGGCAGTTTTAATGAAATGGAAGCAACTTTGATACGACTCCGAAGCACTTCCTAGGTAGTTTCAATGACATGGAAGCAACTTTCAAACGACTCCGAAGCACTTCCTAGGTAGTTTCAATGACATGAAAGCAACTTTCAAACGACTCCGAAGCACTTCCTAGGTAGTTTCAATGACATGGAAGCAACTTTCAAACGACTCCGAAGCACTTCCTAGGTAGTTTCAATGACATGGAAGCAACTTTCAAACGACTCCGAAGCACTTCCTTGGTAGTTTCAATGACATGGAAGCAACTTTGAAACGACTTCGAAGCACTTCCTAGATAGTTTCAATGACATGGAAGCAACTTTGAAACGACTCCGAAGCACTTCCTAGATAGTTTCAATGACATGGAAGCAACTTTGAAACGACTCCGAAGCACTTCCTAGGTAGTTTCAATGACATGGAAGCAACTTTGAAACGACTTCGAAGCACTTCCTTGGTAGTTTCAATAACATGGAAGCAACTTTGAAACGACTCCGAAGCACTTCCTTGGTAGTTTCAATGACATGGAAGCAACTTTGAAACGACTTCGAAGCACTTCCTAGGTAGTTTCAATGACATGGAAGCAACTTTCAAACGACTCCGAAGCACTTCCTAGGTAGTTTCAATGACATGGAAGCAACTTTCAAACGACTCCGAAGCACTTCCTAGGTAGTTTCAATGACATGGAAGCAACTTTGAAACGACTTCGAAGCACTTCCTTGGTAGTTTCAATGACATGGAAGCAACTTTGAAACGACTCCGAAGCACTTCCTAGGTAGTTTCAATAACATGGAAGCAACTTTGAAACGACTCCGAAGCACTTCCTTGGCAGTTTCAATGACATGGAAGCAACTTTCAAACGACTCCGAAGCACTTCCTAGGTAGTTTCAATGACATGGAAGCAACTTTCAAACGACTCCGAAGCACTTCCTAGGTAGTTTCAATCACATGGAAGCAACTTTCAAACGACTCCGAAGCACTTCCTAGGTAGTTTCAATGACATGGAAGCAACTTTCAAACGACTCCGAAGCACTTCCTAGGTAGTTTCAATGACATGGAAGCAACTTTGAAACGACTCCGAAGCACTTCCTAGATAGTTTCAATGACATGGAAGCAACTTTGATACGACTCCGAAGCACTTCCTAGGTAGTTTCAATGACATGGAAGCAACTTTCAAACGACTCCGAAGCACTTCCTATGTAGTTTCAATGACATGGAAGCAACTTTCAAACGACTCCGAAGCACTTCCTAGGTAGTTTCAATGACATGGAAGCAACTTTCAAACGACTCCGAAGCACTTCCTAGGTAGTTTCAATGACATGGAAGCAACTTTCAAACGACTCCGAAGCACTTCCTAGGTAGTTTCAATGACATGGAAGCAACTTTGAAACGACTCCAAAGCACTTCCTAGGTAGTTTCAATGACATGAAAGCAACTTTCAAACGACTCCGAAGCACTTCCTTGGCAGTTTTAATGAAATGGAAGCAACTTTGAAACGACTCCGAAGCACTTCCTAGGTAGTTTCAATGACATGAAAGCAACTTTCAAACGACTCCGAAGCACTTCCTAGGTAGTTTCAATGACATGGAAGCAACTTTGAAACGACTCCGAAGCACTTCCTTGGTAGTTTCAATGACATGAAAGCAACTTTCAAACGACTCCGAAGCACTTCCTAGGTAGTTTCAATGACATGGAAGCAACTTTGAAACGACTCCAAAGCACTTCCTAGGTAGTTTCAATGACATGAAAGCAACTTTCAAACGACTCCGAAGCACTTCCTTGACAGTTTTAATGAAATGGAAGCAACTTTGAAACGACTCCGAAGCACTTCCTAGGTAGTTTCAATGACATTGAAGCAACTTTCAAACGACTCCGAAGCACTTCCTAGGTAGTTTCAATGACATGGAAGCAACTTTGATACGACTCCGAAGCACTTCCTAGGTAGTTTCAATGACATGGAAGCAACTTTCAAACGACTCCGAAGCACTTCCTAGGTAGTTTCAATGACATGGAAGCAACTTTGAAACGACTCCGAAGCACTTTCTTGGCAGTTTTAATGAAATGGAAGCAACTTTGATACGACTCCGAAGCACTTCCTAGGTAGTTTCAATGACATGGAAGCAACTTTCAAACGACTCCGAAGCACTTCCTAGGTAGTTTCAATGACATGAAAGCAACTTTCAAACGACTCCGAAGCACTTCCTTGGCAGTTTTAGTGACATGGAAGCAACTTTGAAACGACTCCGAAGCACTTCCTAGGTAGTTTCAATGACATGAAAGCAACTTTCAAACGACTCCGAAGCACTTCCTTGGCAGTTTTAATGAAATGGAAGCAACTTTGAAACGACTCCGAAGCACTTCCTAGGTAGTTTCAATGACATGAAAGCAACTTTCAAACGACTCCGAAGCACTTCCTAGGTAGTTTCAATGACATGGAAGCAACTTTGAAACGACTCCGAAGCACTTCCTTGGCAGTTTTAATGAAATGGAAGCAACTTTGAAACGACTCCGAAGCACTTCCTAGGTAGTTTCAATGACATGAAAGCAACTTTCAAACGACTCCGAAGCACTTCCCTGGCAGTTTTAATGAAATGGAAGCAACTTTGAAACGACTCCGAAGCACTTCCTAGGTAGTTTCAATGACATGAAAGCAACTTTCAAACGACTCCGAAGCACTTCCTAGGTAGTTTCAATGACATGGAAGCAACTTTGAAACGACTCCGAAGCACTTCCTAGGTAGTTTCAATGACATGGAAGCAACTTTGAAACGACTCCGAAGCACTTCCTAGGTAGTTTCAATGACATGAAAGCAACTTTGAAACGACTCCGAAGCACTTTCTTGGCAGTTTGAATGAAATGGAAGCAACTTTGAAACGACTCCGAAGCACTTCCTAGGTAGTTTCAATGACATGAAAGCAACTTTCAAACGACTCCGAAGCACTTCCTAGGTAGTTTCAATGACATGGAAGCAACTTTGATACGACTCCGAAGCACTTCCTAGGTAGTTTCAATGACATTGAAGCAACTTTCAAACGACTCCGAAGCACTTCCTAGGTAGTTTCAATGACATGGAAGCAACTTTGATACGACTCCGAAGCACTTCCTAGGTAGTTTCAATGACATGGAAGCAACTTTCAAACGACTCCGAAGCACTTCCTAGGTAGTTTCAATGACATGGAAGCAACTTTGAAACGACTCCGAAGCACTTCCTAGGTAGTTTCAATGACATGAAAGCAACTTTCAAACGACTCCGAAGCACTTCCTTGGCAGTTTTAATGAAATGGAAGCAACTTTGAAACGACTCCGAAGCACTTCCTAGGTAGTTTCAATGACATGAAAGCAACTTTCAAACGACTCCGAAGCACTTCCTTGGCAGTTTTAGTGACATGGAAGCAACTTTGAAACGACTCCGAAGCACTTCCTAGGTAGTATCAATGACATGAAAGCAACTTTCAAACGACTCCGAAGCACTTCCTTGGCAGTTTTAATGAAATGGAAGCAACTTTGAAACGACTCCGAAGCACTTCCTAGGTAGTTTCAATGACATGAAAGCAACTTTCAAACGACTCCGAAGCACTTCCTAGGTAGTTTCAATGACATGGAAGCAACTTTGAAACGACTCCGAAGCACTTCCTTGGCAGTTTTAATGAAATGGAAGCAACTTTGAAACGACTCCGAAGCACTTCCTAGGTAGTTTCAATGACATGGAAGCAACTTTGAAACGACTTCGAAGCACTTCCTAGGTAGTTTCAATAACATGGAAGCAACTTTGAAACGACTCCGAAGCACTTTCTTGGCAGTTTGAATGAAATGGAAGCAACTTTGAAACGACTCCGAAGCACTTCCTAGGTAGTTTCAATGACATGAAAGCAACTTTCAAACGACTCCGAAGCACTTCCTAGGTAGTTTCAATGACATGGAAGCAACTTTGATACGACTCCGAAGCACTTCCTAGGTAGTTTCAATGACATGGAAGCAACTTTCAAACGACTCCGAAGCACTTCCTAGGTAGTTTCAATGACATGGAAGCAACTTTGAAACGACTCCGAAGCACTTTCTTGGCAGTTTGAATGAAATGGAAGCAACTTTGAAACGACTCCGAAGCACTTCCTAGGTAGTTTCAATGACATGAAAGCAACTTTCAAACGACTCCGAAGCACTTCCTTGGCAGTTTTAATGAAATGGAAGCAACTTTGAAACGACTCCGAAGCACTTCCTAGGTAGTTTCAATGACATGAAAGCAACTTTCAAACGACTCCGAAGAACTTCCTTGGCAGTTTTAGTGACATGGAAGCAACTTTGAAACGACTCCGAAGCACTTCCTAGGTAGTTTCAATGACATGAAAGCAACTTTCAAACGACTCCGAAGCACTTCCTTGGCAGTTTTAATGAAATGGAAGCAACTTTGAAACGACTCCGAAGCACTTCCTAGGTAGTTTCAATGACATGAAAGCAACTTTCAAACGACTCCGAAGCACTTCCTAGGTAGTTTCAATGACATGGAAGCAACTTTGAAACGACTCCGAAGCACTTCTTTGGCAGTTTTAATGAAATGGAAGCAACTTTGAAACGACTCCGAAGCACTTCCTAGGTAGTTTCAATGACATGGAAGCAACTTTCAAACGACTCCGAAGCACTTCCTAGGTAGTTTCAATAACATGGAAGCAACTTTGAAACGCCTCCGAAGCACTTCCTAGATAGTTTCAATGACATGGAAGCAACTTTGAAACGACTCCGAAGCACTTCCTAGGTAGTTTCAATAACATGGAAGCAACTTTGAAACGCCTCCGAAGCACTTCCTAGATAGTTTCAATGACATGGAAGCAACTTTGAAACGACTCCGAAGCACTTCCTAGATAGTTTCAATGACATGGAAGCAACTCTGAAACGACTCCGAAGCACTTCCTAGGTAGTTTCAATGACATGGAAGCAACTTTGAAACGACTTCGAAGCACTTCCTTGGTAGTTTCAATGACATGGAAGCAACTTTGAAACGACTCCGAAGCACTTCCTAGGTAGTTTCAATAACATGGAAGCAACTTTGAAACGACTCCGAAGCACTTCCTTGGCAGTTTTAATGACATGGAAGCAACTTTGAAACGACTCCAAAGCACTTCCTAGATAGTTTCAATGACATGGAAGCAACTTTGAAATGACTCCGAAGCACTTCCTAGGTAGTTTCAATGACATGGAAGCAACTTTGAAACGACTCCGAAGCACTTCCTAGGTAGTTTCAATGACATGGAAGCAACTTTGAAACGACTTCGAAGCACTTCCTTGGTAGTTTCAATGACATGGAAGCAACTTTCAAACGACTCCGAAGCACTTCCTAGATAGTTTCAATGACATGGAAGCAACTTTGAAATGACTCCGAAGCACTTCCTAGGTAGTTTCAATGACATGGAAGCAACTTTGAAACGACTCCGAAGCACTTCCTAGGTGGTTTCAATAACATGGAAGCAACTTTGAAACGACTCCGAAGCACTTCCTTGGTAGTTTCCGTGACATGGAAGCAACTTTGAAACGACTGCGAAGCACTTCCTAGATAGTTTCAATGACATGGAAGCAACTTTGAAACGACTCCGAAGCACTTCCTAGGTGGTTTCAATGACATGGAAGCAACTTTCAAACGACTCCGAAGCACTTCCTAGATAGTTTCAATGACATGGAAGCAACTTTGAAACGACTCCGAAGCACTTCCTAGGTAGCTTCAATGACATGGAAGCAACTTTGAAACGACTCCGAAGCACTTCCTAGGTAGTTTCAATGACATGGAAGCAACTTTGAAACGACTCCGAAGCACTTCCTTGGCAGTTTTAATGACATGGAAGCAACTTTGAAACGACTCCAAAGCACTTCCTAGGTAGTTTCAATGACATAGAAGCAACTTTCAAGCGACTTCGAAGCACTTCCTAGGTAGTTTCAATGACATGGAAGCAACTTTGAAACGACTCCAAAGCACTTCCTAGATAGTTTCAATGACATGGAAGCAACTTTGAAACGACTCCGAAGCACTTCCTAGGTAGTTTCAATGACATGGAAGCAACTTTGAAACGACTTCGAAGCACTTCCTTGGTAGTTTCAATGACATGGAAGCAACTTTGAAACGACTCCGAAGCACTTCCTAGGTAGTTTCAATGACATGGAAGCAACTTTGAAACGACTCCGAAGCACTTCCTTGGCAGTTTTAATGACATGGAAGCAACTTTGAAACGACTCCAAAGCACTTCCTAGGTAGTTTCAATGACATAGAAGCAACTTTCAAGCGACTCCGAAGCACTTCCTAGGTAGTTTCAATGACATGGAAGCAACTTTGAAACGACTCCGAAGCACTTCCTAGGTAGTTTCAATGACATGGAAGCAACTTTGAAACGACTCCGAAGCACTTCCTAGGTAGTTTCAATGACATGGAAGCAACTTTGAAACGACTCCGAAGCACTTCCTTGGCAGTTTTAATGACATGGAAGCAACTTTGAAACGACTCCAAAGCACTTCCTAGGTAGTTTCAATGACATAGAAGCAACTTTCAAGCGACTCCGAAGCACTTCCTAGGTAGTTTCAATGACATGGAAGCAACTTTCAAACGACTCCGAAGCACTTCCTAGATAGTTTCAATGACATGGAAGCAACTTTGAAACGACTCCGAAGCACTTCCTAGGTAGTTTCAATGACATGGAAGCAACTTTGAAACGACTCCGAAGCACTTCCTTGGCAGTTTTAATGACATGGAAGCAACTTTGAAACGACTCCAAAGCACTTCCTAGGTAGTTTCAATGACATAGAAGCAACTTTCAAGCGACTCCAAAGCACTTCCTAGGTAGTTTCAATGACATGGAAGCAACTTTGAAACGACTCCGAAGCACTTCCTAGATAGTTTCAATGACATGGAAGCAACTTTGAAACGACTCCGAAGCACTTCCTTGGTAGTTTCAATGACATGGAAGCAACTTTGAAACGACTTCGAAGCACTTCCTTGGTAGTTTCAATGACATGGAAGCAACTTTGAAACGACTCCGAAGCACTTCCTAGATAGTTTCAATGACATGGAAGCAACTTTCAAACGACTCCGAAGCACTTCCTAGGTAGTTTCAATGACATGGAAGCAACTTCAAAACGACTTCGAAGCACTTCCTTGGTAGTTTCAATAACATGTAAGCAACTTGGAAACGACTCCGAAGCACTTCCTTGGCAGTTTTAATGACATGGAAGCAGCTTTCAAACGACTCCGAAGCACTTCCTAGATAGTTTCAATGACATGGAAGCAACTTTGAAACGACTCCGAAGCACTTCCTTGGCAGTTTTAATGACATTGAAGCAACTTTCAAACGACTCCGAAGCACTTCCTAGGTAGTTTCAATGACATGGAAGCAACTTTGATACGACTCCGAAGCACTTCCTAGGTAGTTTCAATGACATGGAAGCAACTTTCAAACGACTCCGAAGCACTTCCTAGGTAGTTTCAATGACATGGAAGCAACTTTGAAACGACTCCGAAGCACTTCTTAGAGAGTTTCAATGACATGGAAGCAACTTTGAAACGACTCCGGAGCACTTCCTTGGCAGTTTTAATGACATTGAAGCAACTTTGAAACGACTCCGAAGCACTTCCTAGGTAGTTTCAATGACATGGAAGCAACTTTGAAACGACTCCAAAGCACTTCCTAGGTAGTTTCAATGACATGGAAGCAACTTTCAAACGACTCCGAAGCACTTCCTAGGTAGTTTCAATAACATGGAAGCAACTTTGAAACGACTCCGAAGCACTTCCTTGGCAGTTTTAATGAAATGGAAGCAACTTTGAAACGACTCTGAAGCACTTCCTAGATAGTTTCAATGACATGGAAGCAACTTTCAAACGACTCCGAAGCACTTCCTAGGTAGTTTCAACGACATGGAAGCAACTTTGAAACGACTCCGAAGCACTTCTTAGAGAGTTTCAATGACATGGAAGCAACTTTGAAACGACTCCGGAGCACTTCCTTGGCAGTTTTAATGACATTGAAGCAACTTTGAAACGACTCCGAAGCACTTCCTAGGTAGTTTCAATGACATGGAAGCAACTTTGAAACGACTCCAAAGCACTTCCTAGGTAGTTTCAATGACATGGAAGCAACTTTCAAACGACTCCGAAGCACTTCCTAGGTAGTTTCAATAACATGGAAGCAACTTTGAAACGACTCCGGAGCACTTCCTTGGCAGTTTTAATGAAATGGAAGCAACTTTGAAACGACTCCGAAGCACTTCCTAGGTAGTTTCAATAACATGAAAGCAACTTTCAAACGACTCCGAAGCACTTCCTTGGCAGTTTTAATGAAATGGAAGCAACTTTGAAACGACTCCGAAGCACTTCCTAGGTAGTTTCAATGACATGAAAGCAACTTTCAAACGACTCCGAAGCACTTTTTTGGCAGTTTTAATGACATTGAAGCAACTTTGAAACGACTCCGAAGCACTTCCTAGGTAGTTTCAATGACATGGAAGCAACTTTGAAACGACTCCAAAGCACTTCCTAGGTAGTTTCAATGACATGGAAGCAACTTTCAAACGACTCCGAAGCACTTCCAAGGTAGTTTCAATAACATGGAAGCAACTTTGAAACGACTCCGGAGCACTTCCTAGATAGTTTCAATGACATGGAAGCAACTCTGAAACGACTCCGAAGCACTTCCTAGGTAGTTTCAATGACATGGAAGCAACTTTGAAACGACTCCGAAGCACTTCCTTGGCAGTTTTAATGACATGGAAGCAACTTTGAAACGACTCCAAAGCACTTCCTAGGTAGTTTCAATGACATAGAAGCAACTTTCAAGCGACTCCGAAGCACTTCCTAGGTAGTTTCAATGACATGGAAGCAACTTTCAAACGACTCCGAAGCACTTCCTAGGTAGTTTCAATGACATGAAAGCAACTTTCAAACGACTCCGAAGCACTTCCTTGGCAGTTTTAATGAAATGGAAGCAACTTTGAAACGACTCCGAAGCACTTCCTAGGTAGTTTCAATGACATGAAAGCAACTTTCAAACGACTCCGAAGCACTTCCTTGGCAGTTTTAATGACATTGAAGCAACTTTGAAACGACTCCGAAGCACTTCCTAGGTAGTTTCAATGACATGGAAGCAACTTTGAAACGACTCCAAAGCACTTCCTAGGTAGTTTCAATGACATGGAAGCAACTTTGAAACGACTCCAAAGCACTTCCTAGGTAGTTTCAATGACATGGAAGCAACTTTCAAACGACTCCGAAGCACTTCCTAGGTAGTTTCAATAACATGGAAGCAACTTTGAAACGACTCCGAAGCACTTCCTTGGCAGTTTTAATGAAATGGAAGCAACTTTGAAACGACTCCGAAGCACTTCCTAGGTAGTTTCAATGACATGAAAGCAACTTTCAAACGACTCCGAAGCACTTCCTTGGCAGTTTTAATGAAATGGAAGCAACTTTGAAACGACTCCGAAGCACTTCCTAGGTAGTTTCAATGACATGAAAGCAACTTTCAAACGACTCCGAAGCACTTTTTTGGCAGTTTTAGTGACATGGAAGCAACTTTGAAACGACTCCGAAGCACTTCCTAGGTAGTTTCAATGACATGGAAGCAACATTGAAACGACTCCGAAGCACTTCCTTGGTAGTTTCAAGCACATGGAAGCAACTTTCAAACGACTCCGAAGCACTTCCTTGGTAGTTTCAATGACATGGAAGCAACTTTGAAACGACTCCGAAGCACTTCCTTGGTAGTTTCAAGCACATGGAAGCAACTTTCAAACGACTCCGAAGCACTTCCTTGGTAGTTTCAATGACATGGAAGCAACTTTGAAACGACTCCGAAGCACTTCCTAGGTAGTTTCAATGACATGGAAGCAACTTTGAAACGACTCCGAAGCACTTCCTTGGCAGTTTTAATGACATGGAAGCAACTTTGAAACGACTCCAAAGCACTTCCTTGGTAGTTTCAAGCACATGGAAGCAACTTTCAAACGACTCCGAAGCACTTCCTTGGTAGTTTCAATGACATGGAAGCAACTTTGAAACGACTCCGAAGCACTTCCTTGGCAGTTTTAATGACATTGAAGCAACTTTGAAACGACTCCGAAGCACTTCCTAGGTAGTTTCAATGACATGGAAGCAACTTTGAAACGACTCCAAAGCACTTCCTAGGTAGTTTCAATGACATGGAAGCAACTTTCAAACGACTCCGAAGCACTTCCTAGGTAGTTTCAATAACATGGAAGCAACTTTGAAACGCCTCCGAAGCACTTCCTAGATAGTTTCAATGACATGGAAGCAACTTTGAAACGACTCCGAAGCACTTCCTAGGTAGTTTCAATGACATGGAAGCAACTTTGAAACGACTCCGAAGCACTTCCTAGGTAGTTTCAATGACATGGAAGCAACTTTGAAACGACTCCGAAGCACTTCCTTGGCAGTTTTAATGACATGGAAGCAACTTTGAAACGACTCCAAAGCACTTCCTAGGTAGTTTCAATGACATGGAAGCAACTTTCAAGCGACTCCGAAGCACTTCCTAGGTAGTTTCAATGACATGGAAGCAACTTTGAAACGACTCCGAAGCACTTCCTAGGTAGTTTCAATGATATGGAAGCAACTTTGAAACGACTCCGAAGCACTTACTTGGTAGTTTCAATGACATGGAAGCAACTTTGAAACGACTCCGAAGCACTTCCTAGGTAGTTTCAATGACATGGAAGCAACATTGAAACGACTCCGAAGCACTTCCTTGGTAGTTTCAATAACATGTAAGCAACTTTGAAACGACTCCGAAGCACTTCCTAGATAGTTTCAATGACATGGAAGCAACTTTGAAACGACTCCGAAGCACTTCCTTGGTAGTTTCAATGACATGGAAGCAACTTTCAAACGACTCCGAAGCACTTCCTAGGTAGTTTCAATGACATGGAAGCAACTTCAAAACGACTTCGAAGCACTTCCTTGGTAGTTTCAATAACATGTAAGCAACTTTGAAACGACTCCGAAGCACTTCCTTGGCAGTTTTAATGACATGGAAGCAGCTTTCAAACGACTCCGAAGCACTTCCTAGATAGTTTCAATGACATGGAAGCAACTTTGAAACGACTCCGAAGCACTTCCTTGGCAGTTTTAATGACATTGAAGCAACTTTCAAACGACTCCGAAGCACTTCCTAGGTAGTTTCAATGACATGGAAGCAACTTTGATACGACTCCGAAGCACTTCCTAGGTAGTTTCAATGACATGGAAGCAACTTTCAAACGACTCCGAAGCACTTCCTAGGTAGTTTCAATGACATGGAAGCAACTTTGAAACGACTCCGAAGCACTTCCTTGGCAGTTTTAATGACATGGAAGCAACTTTGAAACGACTCCGAAGCACTTCCTAGATAGTTTCAATGACATGGAAGCAACTTTCAAACGACTCCGAAGCACTTCCTAGGTAGTTTCAACGACATGGAAGCAACTTTGAAACGACTCCGAAGCACTTCTTAGAGAGTTTCAATGACATGGAAGCAACTTTGAAACGACTCCGGAGCACTTCCTAGGTAGTTTCAATGACATGGAAGCTACTTTGAAACGACTCCGAAGCGCTTCCAAGGTAGTTTCAATGACATGGAAGCAACTTTCAAACGACTCCGAAGCACTCTCTAGGTAGTTTCAATGACGTGGAAGCAACTTTCAAACGACTCCGAAGCACTTCCTAGGTAGTTTCAATGACATGGAAGCAACTTTGAAACGACTCCGAAGCACTTCCTAGGTAGTTTCAATGACATGGAAGCAACTTTGAAACGACTCCGAAGCACTTCCTTGGTAGTTTCAATGACATGGAAGCAACTTTGAAACGACTCCGAAGCACTTCCTTGGCAGTTTTAATGACATGGAAGCAACTTTCAAACGACTCCGAAGCACTTCCTAGGTAATTTCAATGACATAGAAGCAACTTTCAAACGACTTCGAAGCACTTCCTAGGTAGTTTCAATGACATGGAAGCAACTTTCAAACGACTCATAAGCACTTCCTAGATAGTTTCAATGACATGGAAGCAACTTTGAAACGACTCCGAAGCACTTCCTTGGCAGTTTTAATGACATGGAAGCAACTTTGAAACGACTCCAAAGCACTTCCTAGGTAGTTTCAATGACATGGAAGCAACTTTCAAACGACTCCGAAGCACTTCCTAGATAGTTTCAATGACATGGAAGCAACTTTGAAACGACTCCGAAGCACTTCCTAGGTAGTTTCAATTACATGGAAGCAACTTTCAAATGACTCCGAAGCACTTCCTAGGTAGTTTCAATGACATGGAAGCAACTTTCAAACGACTCATAAGCACTTCCTAGGTAGTTTCAATGACATGGAAGCAACTTTGAAACGACTCCGAAGCACTTCCTAGGTAGTTTCAATAACATGGAAGCAACTTTGAAACGCCTCCGAAGCACTTCCTAGGTAGTTTCAATGACATAGAAGCAACTTTCAAACGACTTCGAAGCACTTCCTAGGTAGTTTCAATGACATGGAAGCAACTTTCAAACGACTCATAAGCACTTCCTAGATAGTTTCAATGACATGGAAGCAACTTTGAAACGACTCCTAAGCACTTCCTTGGCAGTTTTAATGACATGGAAGCAACTTTGAAACGACTCCAAAGCACTTCCTAGGTAGTTTCAATGACATGGAAGCAACTTTCAAACGACTCCGAAGCACTTCCTAGATAGTTTCAATGACATGGAAGCAACTTTGAAACGACTCCGAAGCACTTCCTAGGTAGTTTCAATGACATGGAAGCAACTTTCAAATGACTCCGAAGCACTTCCTAGGTAGTTTCAATGACATGGAAGCAACTTTCAAACGATTCATAAGCACTTCCTAGGTAGTTTCAATGACATGGAAGCATTTTTGAAACGACTCCGAAGCACTTCCTAGGTAGTTTCAATAACATGGAAGCAACTTTGAAACGCCTCCGAAGCACTTCCTAGATAGTTTCAATGACATGGAAGCAACTTTGAAACGACTCCGAAGCACTTCCTAGATAGTTTCAATGACATGGAAGCAACTCTGAAACGACTCCGAAGCACTTCCTAGGTAGTTTCAATGACATGGAAGCAACTTTGAAACGACTTCGAAGCACTTCCTTGGTAGTTTCAATGACATGGAAGCAACTTTGAAACGATTCCGAAGCACTTCCTAGGTAGTTTCAATAACATGGAAGCAACTTTGAAACGACTCCGAAGCACTTCCTAGCTGGTTTCAATGACATAGAAGCAACTTTCAAATGACTCCGAAGCACTTCCTAGGTAGTTTCAATGACATGGAAGCAACTTTGAAACGACTCCGAAGCACTTCCTTGGCAGTTTTAATGACATGGAAGCAACTTTGAAACGACTCCAAAGCACTTCCTAGGTAGTTTCAATGACATAGAAGCAACTTTCAAATGACTCCGAAGCACTTCCTAGGTAGTTTCAATGACATGGAAGCAACTTTGAAACGACTCCGAAGCACTTCCTTGGCAGTTTTAATGACATGGAAGCAACTTTGAAACGACTCCAAAGCACTTCCTAGGTAGTTTCAATGACATAGAAGCAACTTTCAAATGACTCCGAAGCACTTCCTAGGTAGTTTCAATGACATGGAAGCAACTTTGAAACGACTCCGAAGCACTTCCTTGGCAGTTTTAATGACATGGAAGCAACTTTGAAACGACTCCAAAGCACTTCCTAGGTAGTTTTAATGACATGGAAGCAACTTTCAAACGATTTCGAAGCACTTCCTAGGTAGTTTCAATGACATGGAAGCAGTTTTCAAACGATTTCGAAGCACTTCCTTGGTAGTTTCATTGACATGGAAGAAACTTTCAAACGACTCCGAAGCACTTCCTAGATAGTTTCAATGACATGGAAGCAACTTTGAAACGACTCCGAAGCACTTCCTAGGTGGTTTCAATGACATGGAAGCAACTTTGAAACGACTCCGAAGCACTTCCTAGCTGGTTTCAATGACATTGAAGCAACTTTGAAACGACTCCGAAGCACTTCCTAGGTGGTTTCAATGACATGGAAGCAACTTTGAAACGACTCCGAAGCACTTTCTTGGTAGTTTCAATGACATGGAAGCAACTTTGAAACGACTCCGAAGCACTTCCTAGGTAGTTTCAATGACATAGAAGCAACTTTCAAACGACTCCGAAGCACTTCCTAGGTAGTTTCAATGACATGAAAGCAACTTTCAAACGACTCCGAAGCACTTCCTAGGTAGATTCAATGACATGGAAGCTACTTTCAAACGACTTCGAAGCACTTCCTAGGTAGTTTCAATGACATGGAAGCAACTTTGAAACGACTCCGAAGCACTTCCTAGGTGGTTTCAATGACATGGAAGCAACTTTGAAACGACTCCGAAGCACTTCCTAGGTGGTTTCAATGACATTGAAGCAACTTTGAAACGACTCCGAAGCACTTCCTAGGTGGTTTCAATGACATGGAAGCAACTTTGAAACGACTCCGAAGCACTTCCTAGGTGGTTTCAATGACATTGAAGCAACTTTGAAACGACTCCGAAGCACTTCCTAGGTGGTTTCAATGACATGGAAGCAACTTTGAAACGACTCCGAAGCACTTTCTTGGTAGTTTCAATGACATGGAAGCAACTTTGAAACGACTCCGAAGCACTTCCTAGGTAGTTTCAATGACAAGGAAGCAACTTTCAAACGACTCCGAAGCACTTCCTAGGTAGTTTCAATGACATGGAAGCAACTTTGAAACGACTCCGAAGCACTTCCTAGGTGGTTTCAATGACATGGAAGCAACTTTGAAACGACTCCGAAGCACTTCCTAGGTGGTTTCAATGACATTGAAGCAACTTTGAAACGACTCCGAAGCACTTCCTAGGTGGTTTCAATGACATGGAAGCAACTTTGAAACGACTCCGAAGCACTTCCTAGGTGGTTTCAATGACATTGAAGCAACTTTGAAACGACTCCGAAGCACTTCCTAGGTGGTTTCAATGACATGGAAGCAACTTTGAAACGACTCCGAAGCACTTCCTAGGTGGTTTCAATGACATTGAAGCAACTTTGAAACGACTCCGAAGCACTTCCTAGGTGGTTTCAATGACATGGAAGCTATTTTCAAACGACTCCGAAGCACTTCCTAGGTAGTTTCAATGACATGGAAGCAACTTTCAAACGACTCCGAAGCACTTCCTAGGTGGTTTCAATGACATTGAAGCAACTTTGAAACGACTCCGAAGCACTTCCTAGGTAGTTTCAATGACATTTGAGCTACTTTCATACGACTTCGAAGCACTTCCTAGGTAGTTTCAATGACATGAAAGCAACTTTCAAACGACTCCGAAGCACTTCCTAGGTAGTTTCAATGACATGGAAGCAACTTTCAAACGACTCCGAAGCACTTCCTAGGTAGTTTCAATGACATGGAAGCTACTTTCAAACGACTTCGAAGCACTTCCTAGGTAGTTTCAATGACATGGAAGCTATTTTCAAACGACTCCGAAGCACTTCCTAGGTGGTTTCAATGACATGTAAGCAACTTTCAAACGACTTCGAAGCACTTCCTAGGTAGTTTCAATGACATGGAAGCAACTTTGAAACGACTCCAAAGCACTTCCTAGGTAGTTTCAATGACATGGAAGCAACTTTGAAACGACTCCGAAGCACTTCCTTGGCAGTTTTAATGACATGGAAGCAACTTTCAAACGACTCCGAAGCACTTCCTGGATAGTTTCAATGACATGGAAGCAACTTTGAAACGACTCCGAAGCACTTCCTAGGTAGTTTCAATGACATGAAAGCAACTTTCAAACGACTCCGAAGCACTTCCTAGGTAGTTTCAATGACATGGAAGCAACTTTCAAACGACTCCGAAGCACTTCCTAGGTAGTTTCAATGACATGGAAGCTACTTTCAAACGACTTCGAAGCACTTCCTAGGTAGTTTCAATGACATGGAAGCTACTTTCAAACGACTTCGAAGCACTTCCTAGGTAGTTTCAATGACATGGAAGCAACTTTGAAACGACTCCGAAGCACTTCCTAGGTGGTTTCAATGACATGGAAGCAACTTTGAAACGACTCCGAAGCACTTCCTAGGTGGTTTCAATGACATTGAAGCAACTTTGAAACGACTCCGAAGCACTTCCTAGGTGGTTTCAATGACATGGAAGCAACTTTGAAACGACTCCGAAGCACTTCCTAGGTGGTTTCAATGACATTGAAGCAACTTTGAAACGACTCCGAAGCACTTCCTAGGTAGTTTCAATGACATGGAAGCAACTTTCAAACGACTCCGAAGCACTTCCTAGGTAGTTTCAATGACATGGAAGCAACTTTCAAACGACTCCGAAGCACTTCCTAGGTAGTTTCAATGACATGGAAGCTATTTTAAAACGACTCCGAAGCACTTCCTAGGTAGTTTCAATGACATGGAAGCAACTTTCAAATGACTTCGAAGCACTTCCTAGGTAGTTTCAATGACATGGAAGCTACTTTCAAACGACTTCGAAGCACTTCCTAGGTAGTTTCAATGACATGGAAGCAACTTTGAAACGACTCCAAAGCACTTCCTAGGTGGTTTCAATGACATGGAAGCAACTTTGAAACGACTCCGAAGCACTTCCTAGGTAGTTTCAATGACATGGAAGCAACTTTCAAACGACTCCGAAGCACTTCCTAGGTAGTTTCAATGACATGGAAGCTATTTTAAAACGACTCCGAAGCACTTCCTAGGTAGTTTCAATGACATGGAAGCAACTTTCAAATGACTTCGAAGCACTTCCTAGGTAGTTTCAATGACATGGAAGCTACTTTCAAACGACTTCGAAGCACTTCCTAGGTAGTTTCAATGACATGTAAGCAACTTTCAAACGACTTCGAAGCACTTCCTAGGTAGTTTCAATGACATGGAAGCAACTTTGAAACGACTCCAAAGCACTTCCTAGGTAGTTTCAATGACATAGAAGCAACTTTCAAGCGACTTCGAAGCACTTCCTAGGTAGTTTCAATGACATGAAAGCAACTTTCAAACGACTCCGAAGCACTTCCTAGGTAGTTTCAATGACATGAAAGCAACTTTCAAACGACTCCGAAGCACTTCCTAGATAGTTTCAATGACATGGAAGCAACTTTGAAATGACTCCGAAGCACTTCCTAGATAGTTTCAATGACATGGAAGCAACTTTGAAACGACTCCGAAGCACTTCCTAGGTAGTTTCAATGACATGGAAGCAACTTTCAAACGACTCCGAAGCACTTCCTAGGTAGTTTCAATGACATGGAAGCAACTTTGATACGACTCCGAAGCACTTCCTAGGTAGTTTCAATGACATGGAAGCAACTTTCAAACGACTCCGAAGCACTTCCTAGGTAGTTTCAATGACATGGAAGCAACTTTCAAACGCCTCCGAAGCACTTCCTAGGTAGTTTCAATGACATGGAAGCAACTTTGATACGACTCCGAAGCACTTCCTAGGTAGTTTCAATGACATGGAAGCAACTTTCAAACGACTCCGAAGCACTTCCTAGGTAGTTTCAATGACATGGAAGCTACTTTCAAACGACTTCGAAGCACTTCCTAGGTAGTTTCAATGACATGGAAGCTATTTTCAAACGACTCCGAAGCACTTCCTAGGTGGTTTCAATGACATGTAAGCAACTTTCAAACGACTTCGAAGCACTTCCTAGGTAGTTTCAATGACATGGAAGCAACTTTGAAACGACTCCAAAGCACTTCCTAGGTAGTTTCAATTACATGGAAGCAACTTTGAAACGACTCCGAAGCACTTCCTTGGCAGTTTTAATGACATGGAAGCAACTTTCAAACGACTCCGAAGCACTTCCTAGATAGTTTCAATGACATGGAAGCAACTTTGAAACGACTCCGAAGCACTTCCTAGGTAGTTTCAATGACATGAAAGCAACTTTCAAACGACTCCGAAGCACTTCCTAGGTAGTTTCAATGACATGGAAGCTATTTTCAAACGACTCCGAAGCACTTCCTAGGTAGTTTCAATGACATGGAAGCTACTTTCAAACGACTTCGAAGCACTTCCTAGGTAGTTTCAATGACATGGAAGCAACTTTGAAACGACTCCGAAGCACTTCCTAGGTGGTTTCAATGACATGGAAGCAACTTTGAAACGACTCCGAAGCACTTCCTAGGTGGTTTCAATGACATTGAAGCAACTTTGAAACGACTCCGAAGCACTTCCTAGGTGGTTTCAATGACATGGAAGCAACTTTGAAACGACTCCGAAGCACTTCCTAGGTGGTTTCAATGACATTGAAGCAACTTTGAAACGACTCCGAAGCACTTCCTAGGTGGTTTCAATGACATGGAAGCAACTTTGAAACGACTCCGAAGCACTTCCTAGGTAGTTTCAATGACATGGAAGCAACTTTCAAACGACTCCGAAGCACTTCCTAGGTAGTTTCAATGACATGGAAGCTATTTTAAAACGACTCCGAAGCACTTCCTAGGTAGTTTCAATGACATGGAAGCAACTTTCAAATGACTTCGAAGCACTTCCTAGGTAGTTTCAATGACATGGAAGCTACTTTCAAACGACTTCGAAGCACTTCCTAGGTAGTTTCAATGACATGGAAGCTACTTTCAAATGACTTCGAAGCACTTCCTAGGTAGTTTCAATGACATGGAAGCAACTTTCAAACGACTCCGAAGCACTTCCTAGGTAGTTTCAATGACATGGAAGCTACTTTCAAACGACTTCGAAGCACTTCCTAGGTAGTTTCAATGACATGGAAGCTATTTTCAAACGACTCCGAAGCACTTCCTAGGTAGTTTCAATGACATGGAAGCTACTTTCAAACGACTTCGAAGCACTTCCTAGGTAGTTTCAATGACATGGAAGCTACTTTCAAATGACTTCGAAGCACTTCCTAGGTAGTTTCAATGACTTGGAAGCTACTTTCAAACGACTTCGAAGCACTTCCTAGGTAGTTTCAATGACATGGAAGCAACTTTCAAGCGACTTCAAAGCACTTCCTAGGTAGTTTCAATGACATGGAAGCTACTTTCAAACGACTTCGAAGCACTTCCTAGGTAGTTTCAATGACATGGAAGCTACTTTCAAACGACTTCGAAGCACTTCCTAGGTAGTTTCAATGACATGGAAGCAACTTTGAAACGACTCCGAAGCACTTCCTAGATAGTTTCAATGACATGGAAGCAACTTTGAAATGACTCCGAAGCACTTCCTAGATAGTTTCAATGACATGGAAGCAACTTTGAAACGACTCCGAAGCACTTCCTAGATAGTTTCAATGACATGGAAGCTACTTTCAAACGACTTCGAAGCACTTTCCAGGTAGTTACAATGACATGGAAGCAACTTTGAAACGACTCCGCAGCACTTCCTAGGTAGTTTCAATAACATGGAAGCAACTTTGAAACGACTACGAAGCACTTCCTAGATAGTTTCAATGACATGGAAGCAACTTTGTAACGACTACGAAGCACTTCCTAGGTAGTTTCAATAACATGGAAGCAACTTTGAAACGACTTCGAAGCACTTCCTAGATAGTTTCAATGACATGGAAGCAACTTTGAAATGACTCCGAAGCACTTCCTAGATAGTTTCAATGACATGGAAGCAACTTTGAAACGACTCCGAAGCACTTCCTAGATAGTTTCAATGACATGGAAGCTACTTTCAAACGACTTCGAAGCACTTTCCAGGTAGTTACAATGACATGGAAGCAACTTTGAAACGACTCCGCAGCACTTCCTAGGTAGTTTCAATAACATGGAAGCAACTTTGAAACGACTACGAAGCACTTCCTAGATAGTTTCAATGACATGGAAGCAACTTTGTAACGACTACGAAGCACTTCCTAGGTAGTTTCAATAACATGGAAGCAACTTTGAAACGACTTCGAAGCACTTCCTAGATAGTTTCAATGACATGGAAGCAACTTTGAAACGACTTCGAAGCACTTCCTAGATAGTTTCAATGACATGGAAGCAACTTTGAAACGACTCCGAAGCACTTCCTAGATAGTTTCAATGACATGGAAGCAACTTTCAAACGACTACGAAGCACTTCCTAGATAGTTTCAATGACATGGAAGCAACTTTGAAACGACTCCGAAGCACTTCCTAGGTAGTTTCAATGACATGGAAGCAACTTTGAAACGACTTCGAAGCACTTCCTAGATAGTTTCAATGACATGGAAGCAACTTTGAAACGACTCCGAAGCACTTTCTAGATAGTTTCAATGACATGGAAGCAACTTTGAAATGACTCCGAAGCACTTCCTAGATAGTTTCAATGACATGGAAGCAACTTTGAAACGACTACGAAGCACTTCCTAGATAGTTTCAATAACATGGAAGCAACTTTGAAACGACTCCGAAGCACTTCCTAGATAGTTTCAATGACATGGAAGCAACTTTGAAATGACTCCGAAGCACTTCCTAGATAGTTTCAATGACATGGAAGCAACTTTGAAACGACTCCGAAGCACTTCCTAGATAGTTTCAATGACATGGAAGCAACTTTCAAACGACTACGAAGCACTTCCTAGATAGTTTCAATGACATGGAAGCAACTTTGAAACGACTTCGAAGCACTTCCTAGGTAGTTTCAATGACATGGAAGCAACTTTGAAACGACTCCGAAGCACTTCCTAGATAGTTTCAATGACATGGAAGCAACTTTCAAACGACTACGAAGCACTTCCTAGATAGTTTCAATGACATGGAAGCAACTTTGAAATGACTCCGAAGCACTTCCTAGATAGTTTCAATGACATGGAAGCAACTTTGAAACGACTCCGAAGCACTTCCTAGATAGTTTCAATGACATGGAAGCTACTTTCAAACGACTTCGAAGCACTTCCTAGATAGTTTCAATGACATGGAAGCAACTTTGAAATGACTCCGAAGCACTTCCTAGATAGTTTCAATGACATGGAAGCAACTTTGAAACGACTTCGAAGCACTTCCTAGATAGTTTCAATGACATGGAAGCAACTTTGAAACGACTCCAAAGCACTTTCTAGATAGTTTCAATGACATGGAAGCAACTTTGAAATGACTCCGAAGCACTTCCTAGATAGTTTCAATGACATGAAAGCAACTTTGAAACGACTTCGAAGCACTTCCTAGATAGTTTCAATGACATGGAAGCAACTTTGAAACGACTTCGAAGCACTTCCTAGATAGTTTCAATGACATGGAAGCAACTTTGAAACGACTCCGAAGCACTTCCTAGGTAGTTTCAATGACATGGAAGCAACTTTGAAACGACTCCGAAGTACTTCCTAGATAGTTTCAATGACATGGAAGCAACTTTGAAACGACTTCGAAGCACTTCCTAGATAGTTTCAATGACATGGAAGCAACTTTCAAACGACTACGAAGCACTTCCTAGATAGTTTCAATGACATGGAAGCAACTTTGAAACGACTTCGAAGCACTTCCTAGGTAGTTTCAATGACATGGAAGCAACTTTGAAACGACTCCGAAGCACTTCCTAGGTAGTTTCAATGACATGGAAGCAACTTTGAAACGACTCCGAAGTACTTCCTAGATAGTTTCAATGACATGGAAGCAACTTTGAAACGACTTCGAAGCACTTCCTAGATAGTTTCAATGACATGGAAGCAACTTTCAAACGACTACGAAGCACTTCCTAGATAGTTTCAATGACATGGAAGCAACTTTGAAACGACTTCGAAGCACTTCCTAGGTAGTTTCAATGACATGGAAGCAACTTTGAAACGACTCCGAAGCACTTCCTAGATAGTTTCAATGACATGGAAGCAACTTTGAAACGACTCCGAAGTACTTCCTAGGTAGTTTCAATAACATGGAAGCAACTTTGAAACGACTTCGAAGCACTTCCTAGATAGTTTCAATGACATGGAAGCAACTTTGAAACGACTCCAAAGCACTTCCTAGATAGTTTCAATGACATGGAAGCAACTTTGAAATGACTCCGAAGCACTTCCTAGATAGTTTCAATGACATGAAAGCAACTTTGAAACGACTTCGAAGCACTTCCTAGATAGTTTCAATGACATGGAAGCAACTTTGAAACGACTTCGAAGCACTTCCTAGATAGTTTCAATGACATGGAAGCAACTTTGAAACGACTCCGAAGCACTTCCTAGGTAGTTTCAATGACATGGAAGCAACTTTGAAACGACTCCGAAGTACTTCCTAGATAGTTTCAATGACATGGAAGCAACTTTGAAACGACTTCGAAGCACTTCCTAGATAGTTTCAATGACATGGAAGCAACTTTCAAACGACTACGAAGCACTTCCTAGATAGTTTCAATGACATGGAAGCAACTTTGAAACGACTTCGAAGCACTTCCTAGATAGTTTCAATGACATGGAAGCAACTTTGAAACAACTCCGAAGCACTTCCTAGATAGTTTCAATGACATGGAAGCAACTTTGAAACGACTCCGAAGTACTTCCTAGGTAGTTTCAATAACATGGAAGCAACTTTGAAACGACTTCGAAGCACTTCCTAGATAGTTTCAATGACATGGAAGCAACTTTGAAACGACTTCGAAGCACTTCCTAGATAGTTTCAATGACATGGAAGCAACTTTGAAACGACTCCGAAGCACTTCCTAGGTAGTTTCAATGACATGGAAGCAACTTTGAAACGACTTCGAAGCACTTCCTAGATAGTTTCAATGACATGGAAGCTACTTTCAAACGACTTCGAAGCACTTCCTAGGTAGTTTCAATGACATGGAAGCAACTTTGAAATGACTCCGAAGCACTTTCTAGATAGTTTCAATGACATGGAAGCAACTTTGAAACGACTTCGAAGCACTTCCTAGATAGTTTCAATGACATGGAAGCAACTTTGAAACGACTCCAAAGCACTTCCTAGATAGTTTCAATGACATGGAAGCAACTTTCAAACGACTTCGAAGCACTTCCTAGGTAGTTTCAATGACATGGAAGCAACTTTGAAACGACTCCAAAGCACTTCCTAGATAGTTTCAATGACATGGAAGCAACTTTGAAATGACTCCGAAGCACTTCCTAGATAGTTTCAATGACATGGAAGCAACTTTGAAACGACTCCGAAGCACTTCCTAGATAGTTTCAATGACATGGAAGCAACTTTGAAATGACTCCGAAGCACTTCCTAGGTAGTTTCAATGACATGGAAGCAACTTTCAAACGACTCCGAAGCACTTCCTAGGTGTTTTCAATGACATGGAAGCAACTTTCAAACGACTTCGAAGCATTTCCTAGGTAGTTTCAATGACAAGGAAGCAACTTTCAAACGACTCCGAAGCACTTCCTAGGTAGTTTCAATGACATGGAAGCAACTTTGAAACGCCTCCGAAGCACTTCCTTGGTAGCTTCAATGACATGGAAGCAACTTTGAAACGACTCCGAAGCACTTCCTTGGTAGTTTCAATGACATGGAAGCAACTTTGAAACGACTCCGAAGCACTTCCTTGGTAGCTTCAATGACATGGAAGCAACATTTAAACGACTCCGAAGCACTTCCTTGGTAGTTTCAATGACATGGAAGCAACTTTGGAACGACTCCGAAGCACTTCCTAGGTAGTTTCAATGACATGGAAGCAACTTTGAAACGACTCCGAAGCACTTCCTTGGTAGTTTCAATGACATGGAAGCAACTTTGAAACGACTCCGAAGCACTTCCTAGGTAGTTTCAATGACATGGAAGCAACATTGAAACGACTCCGATGCACTTCCTTGGTAGTTTCAATGACATGGAAGCAACTTTGGAACGACTCCGAAGCACTTCCTAGGTAGTTTCAATGACATGGAAGCAACATTGAAACGACTCCGAAGCACTTCCTAGGTAGTTTCAATGACATGGAAGCAACATTGAAACGACTCCGAAGCACTTCCTTGGTAGTTTCAATGACATGGAAGCAACTTTGAAACGACTCCGAAGCACTTCCTTGGTAGCTTCAATGACATGGAAGCAACATTTAAACGACTCCGAAGCACTTCCTTGGTAGTTTCAATGACATGGAAGCAACTTTGGAACGACTCCGAAGCACTTCCTAGGTAGTTTCAATGACATGGAAGCAACTTTGAAACGACTCCGAAGCACTTCCTTGGTAGTTTCAATGACATGTAAGCAACTTTGAAACGACTCCGAAGCACTTCCTAGGTAGTTTCAATGACATGGAAGCAACATTGAAACGACTCCGATGCACTTCCTTGGTAGTTTCAATGACATGGAAGCAACTTTGGAACGACTCCGAAGCACTTCCTTGGTAGCTTCAATGACATGGAAGCAACTTTCAAGCGACTCCGAAGCACTTCCTTGGTAGCTTCAATGACATGGAAGCAACATTGAAACGACTCCGAAGCACTTCCTTGGTAGTTTCAATGACATGGAAGCAACTTTGGAACGACTCCGAAGCACTTCCTAGGTAGTTTCAATGACATGGAAGCAACATTGAAACGACTCCGAAGCACTTCCTAGGTAGTTTCAATGACATGGAAGCAACATTGAAACGACTCCGAAGCACTTCCTTGGTAGTTTCAATGACATGGAAGCAACTTTGAAACGACTCCGAAGCACTTCCTTGGTAGCTTCAATGACATGGAAGCAACATTTAAACGACTCCGAAGCACTTCCTAGGTAGTTTCAATGACATGGAAGCAACTTTGAAACGACTTCGAAGCACTTCCTAGGTAGTTTCAATGACATGGAAGCAACTTTGAAACGACTCCGAAGCACTTCCTTGGTAGTTTCAATGACATGGAAGCAACATTTAAACGACTCCGAAGCACTTCCTAGGTAGTTTCAATGACATGGAAGCAACTTTGGAACGACTCCGAAGCACTTCCTAGGTAGTTTCAATGACATGGAAGCAACATTTAAACGACTCCGAAGCACTTCCTAGGTAGTTTCAATGACATGGAAGCAACTTTGAAACGACTCCGAAGCACTTCCTTGGTAGTTTCAATGACATGGAAGCAACTTTGAAACGACTCCGAAGCACTTCCTAGGTAGTTTCAATGACATGGAAGCAACATTGAAACGACTCCGAAGCACTTCCTAGGTAGTTTCAATGACATGGAAGCAACTTTGAAACGACTCCGAAGCACTTCCTTGGTAGCTTCAATGACATGGAAGCAACATTTAAACGACTCCGAAGCACTTCCTAGGTAGTTTCAATGACATGGAAGCAACTTTGAAACGACTCCGAAGCACTTCCTTGGTAGTTTCAATGACATGGAAGCAACTTTGAAACGACTCCGAAGCACTTCCTTGGTAGTTTCAATGACATGGAAGCAACATTGAAACGACTCCGAAGCACTTCCTTGGTAGTTTCAATGACATGGAAGCAACTTTGAAACGACTCCGAAGCACTTCCTTGGTAGCTTCAATGACATGGAAGCAACATTGAAACGACTCCGAAGCACTTCCTCGGTAGTTTCAATGACATGGAAGCAACTTTGGAACGACTCCGAAGCACTTCCTTGGTAGCTTCAATGACATGGAAGCAACATTTAAACGACTCCGAAGCACTTCCTTGGTAGTTTCAATGACATGGAAGCAACTTTGGAACGACTCCGAAGCACTTCCTAGGTAGTTTCAATGACATGGAAGCAACATTGAAACGACTCCGAAGCACTTCCTTGGTAGTTTCAATGACATGGAAGCAACATTGAAACGACTCCGAAGCACTTCCTTGGTAGTTTCAATGACATGGAAGCAACATTGAAACGACTCCGAAGCACTTCCTTGGTAGTTTCAATGACATGGAAGCAACTTTGGAACGACTCCGAAGCACTTCCTTGGTAGCTTCAATGACATGGAAGCAACTTTCAAGCGACTCCGAAGCACTTCCTTGGTAGCTTCAATGACATGGAAGCAACATTTAAACGACTCCGAAGCACTTCCTAGGTAGTTTCAATGACATGGAAGCAACTTTGAAACGACTCCGAAGCACTTCCTTGGTAGTTTCAATGACATGGAAGCAACTTTGAAACGACTTCGAAGCACTTCCTAGGTAGTTTCAATGACATGGAAGCAACATTGAAACGACTGCGAAGCACGTCCTTGGTAGTTTCAATGACATGGAAGCAACTTTGAAACGACTCCGAAGCACTTCCTTGGTAGTTTCAATGACATGGAAGCAACTTTGGAACGACTCCGAAGCACTTCCTTGGTAGTTTCAATGACATGGAAGCAACATTGAAACGACTCCGAAGCACTTCCTTGGTAGTTTCAATGACATGGAAGCAACTTTGGAACGACTCCGAAGCACTTCCTTGGTAGTTTCAATGACATGGAAGCAACTTTGGAACGACTCCGAAGCACTTCCTTGGTAGCTTCAATGACATGGAAGCAACTTTCAAGCGACTCCGAAGCACTTCCTTGGTAGCTTCAATGACATGGAAGCAACATTTAAACGACTCCGAAGCACTTCCTAGGTAGTTTCAATGACATGGAAGCAACTTTGAAACGACTCCGAAGCACTTCCTTGGTAGTTTCAATGACATGGAAGCAACTTTGAAACGACTCCGAAGCACTTCCTAGGTAGTTTCAATGACATGGAAGCAACATTGAAACGACTCCGAAGCACTTCCTTGGTAGTTTCAATGACATGGAAGCAACTTTGGAACGACTCCGAAGCACTTCCTTGGTAGCTTCAATGACATGGAAGCAACTTTCAAGCGACTCCGAAGCACTTCCTTGGTAGCTTCAATGACATGGAAGCAACATTGAAACGACTCCGAAGCACTTCCTTGGTAGTTTCAATGACATGGAAGCAACTTTGGAACGACTCCGAAGCACTTCCTAGGTAGTTTCAATGACATGGAAGCAACTTTGAAACGACTCCGAAGCACTTCCTTGGTAGTTTCAATGACATGGAAGCAACTTTGAAACGACTCCGAAGCACTTCCTAGGTAGTTTCAATGACATGGAAGCAACATTGAAACGACTCCGAAGCACTTCCTTGGTAGTTTCAATGACATGGAAGCAACTTTGGAACGACTCCGAAGCACTTCCTTGGTAGCTTCAATGACATGGAAGCAACTTTCAAGCGACTCCGAAGCACTTCCTTGGTAGATTCAATGACATGGAAGCAACATTGAAACGACTCCGAAGCACTTCCTTGGTAGTTTCAATGACATGGAAGCAACTTTGAAACGACTCCGAAGCACTTCCTAGGTAGTTTCAATGACATGGAAGCAACTTTGAAACGACTCCGAAGCACTTCCTTGGTAGTTTCAATGACATGGAAGCAACTTTGGAACGACTCCGAAGCACTTCCTAGGTAGTTTCAATGACATGGAAGCAACATTGAAACGACTCCGAAGCACTTCCTTGGTAGTTTCAATGACATGGAAGCAACATTGAAACGACTCCGAAGCACTTCCTTGGTAGTTTCAATGACATGAAAGCAACTTTGGAACGACTCCGAAGCACTTCCTTGGTAGTTTCAATGACATGGAAGCAACTTTGGAACGACTCCGAAGCACTTCCTTGGTAGCTTCAATGACATGGAAGCAACTTTGAAACGACTCCGAAGCACTTCCTTGGTAGTTTCAATGACATGGAAGCAACTTTGGAACGACTCCGAAGCACTTCCTAGGTAGTTTCAATGACATGGAAGCAACTTTGAAACGACTCCGAAGCACTTCCTTGGTAGTTTCAATGACATGGAAGCAACATTTAAACGACTTCGAAGCACTTCCTAGGTAGTTTCAATGACATGGAAGCAACTTTGAAACGACTCCGAAGCACTTCCTTGGTAGTTTCAATGACATGGAAGCAACTTTGAAACGACTCCGAAGCACTTCCTAGGTAGTTTCAATGACATGGAAGCAACATTGAAACGACTCCGAAGCACTTCCTTGGTAGTTTCAATGACATGGAAGCAACTTTGAAACGACTCCGAAGCACTTCCTTGGTAGTTTCAATGACATGGAAGCAACTTTGGAACGACTCCGAAGCACTTCCTAGGTAGTTTCAATGACATGGAAGCAACTTTGAAACGACTCCGAAGCACTTCCTAGGTAGTTTCAATGACATGGAAGCAACTTTGAAACGACTCCGAAGCACTTCCTAGGTAGTTTCAATGACATGGAAGCAACTTTGAAACGACTCCGAAGCACTTCCTAGGTAGTTTCAATGACATGGAAGCAACTTTGAAACGACTCCGAAGCACTTCCTAGGTAGTTTCAATGACAAGGAAGCAACATTGAAACGACTGCGAAGCACTTCCTAGATAGTTTCAATGACATGGAAGCAACTTTGAAACGACTCCGAAGCACTTCCTTGGTAGTTTCAATGACATGGAAGCAACTTTGAAACGACTCCGAAGCACTTCCTAGGTAGTTTCAATGACATGAAAGAAACTTTGAAACGACTCCGAAGCACTTCCTTGGTAGTTTCAATGACATGGAAGCAACTTTGAAACGACTCCGAAGCACTTCCTAGGTAGTTTCAATGACAAGGAAGCAACATTGAAACGACTGCGAAGCACGTCCTTGGCAATTTCAATGACATGGAAGCAACTTTGAAACGACTCCGAAGCACTTCCTTGGTAGTTTCAATGACATGGAAGCAACTTTGAAACGACTCCGAAGCACTTCCTAGGTAGTTTCAATGACATGGAAGCAACATTGAAACGACTCCGAAGCACTTCCTTGGTAGTTTCAATGACATGGAAGCAACTTTGAAACGACTCCGAAGCACTTCCTTGGTAGTTTCAATGACATGGAAGCAACTTTGGAACGACTCCGAAGCACTTCCTAGCTAGTTTCAATGACATGGAAGCAACTTTGAAACGACTCCGAAGCACTTCCTAGGTAGTTTCAATGACATGGAAGCAACTTTGAAACGACTCCGAAGCACTTCCTAGGTAGTTTCAATGACATGGAAGCAACTTTGAAACGACTCCGAAGCACTTCCTAGGTAGTTTCAATGACATGGAAGCAACTTTGAAACGACTCCGAAGCACTTCCTAGGTAGTTTCAATGACATGGAAGCAACTTTGAAACGACTCCGAAGCACTTCCTAGATAGTTTCAATGACATGGAAGCAACTTTGAAACGACTCCGAAGCACTTCCTTGGTAGTTTCAATGACATGGAAGCAACTTTGAAACGACTCCGAAGCACTTCCTAGGTAGTTTCAATGACATGAAAGCAACTTTGAAACGACTCCGAAGCACTTCCTTGGTAGTTTCAATGACATGGAAGCAACTTTGAAACGACTCCGAAGCACTTCCTAGGTAGTTTCAATGACAAGGAAGCAACATTGAAACGACTGCGAAGCACGTCCTTGGCAATTTCAATGACATGGAAGCAACTTTGAAACGACTCCAAAGCACTTCCTTGGTAGTTTCAATGACATGGAAGCAACTTTGAAACGACTCCGAAGCACTTCCTTGGTAGTTTCAATGACATGGAAGCAACTTTGAAACGACTCCGAAGCACTTCCTTGGTAGTTTCAATGACATGGAAGCAACTTTGAAACGACTCCGAAGCACTTCATAGATAGTTTCAATGACATGGAAGCAACTTTGAAACGACTTCGAAGCACTTCCTAGGTAGTTTCAATGACATAGAAGCAACTTTGAAACGACTCCGAAGCACTTCCTTGGTAGTTTCAATGACATGGAAGCAACTTTCAAGCGACTCCGAAGCACTTCCTTGGTAGTTTCAATGACATGGAAGCAACTTTGAAACGACTCCGAAGCACTTCCTTGGTAGTTTCAATGACATGGAAGCAACTTTGAAACGACTCCGAAGCACTTCCTTGGTAGTTTCAATGACATAGAAGCAACTTTGAAACGACTCCGGAACACTTCCTTGGTAGTTTCAATGACATGGAAGCAACTTTGAAACGACTCCGAAGCACTTCCTTGGTAGTTTCAATGACATGGAAGCAACTTTGAAACGACTCCGAAGCACTTCCTTGGTAGTTTCAATGACATGGAAGCAACTTTGAAACGACTCCGAAGCACTTCCTTGGTAGTTTCAATGACATGGAAGCAACTTTGAAACGACTCCGAAGCACTTCATAGATAGTTTCAATGACATGGAAGCAACTTTGAAACGACTTCGAAGCACTTCCTAGGTAGTTTCAATGACATAGAAGCAACTTTGAAACGACTCCGAAGCACTTCCTTGGTAGTTTCAATGACATGGAAGCAACTTTGAAACGACTCCGAAGCACTTCCTTGGTAGTTTCAATGACATGGAAGCAACTTTGAAACGACTCCGAAGCACTTCCTTGGTAGTTTCAATGACATGGAAGCAACTTTGAAACGACTTCGAAGCACTTCCTAGGTAGTTTCAATGACATAGAAGCAACTTTGAAACGACTCCGAAGCACTTCCTAGGTAGTTTCAATGACATAGAAGCAACTTTGAAACGACTCCGAAGCACTTCCTTGGTAGTTTCAATGACATGGAAGCAACTTTGAAACGACTCCGAAGCACTTCCTTGGTAGTTTCAATGACATGGAAGCAACTTTGAAACGACTCCGAAGCACTTCCTTGGTAGTTTCAATGACATGGAAGCAACTTTGAAACGACTCCGAAGCACTTCCTAGATAGTTTCAATGACATGGAAGCAACTTTGAAACGACTTCGAAGCACTTCCTAGGTAGTTTCAATGACATAGAAGCAACTTTGAAACGACTCCGAAGCACTTCCTTGGTAGTTTCAATGACATGGAAGCAACTTTGAAACGACTCCGAAGCACTTCCTTGGTAGTTTCAATGACATGGAAGCAACTTTGAAACGACTCCGAAGCACTTCTTTGGTAGTTTCAATGACATGGAAGCAACATTGAAACGACTCCGAAGCACTTCCTTGGTAGTTTCAATGACATAGAAGCAACTTTGAAACGACTCCGGAACACTTCCTTGGTAGTTTCAATGACATGGAAGCAACTTTGAAACGACTCCGAAGCACTTCCTAGATAGTTTCAATGACATAGAAGCAACTTTGAAACGACTCCAAAGTACTTCCTAGATAGTTTCAATGACATAGAAGCAACTTTGAAACGACTCCGAAGCACTTCCTTGGTAGTTTCAATGACATGGAAACAACTTTGAAACGACTCCGAAGCACTTCCTTGGTAGTTTCAATGACATGGAAGCAACTTTGAAACGACTGCGAAGCACGTCCTTGCTAGTTTCAATGACATGGAAGCAACTTTGAAACGACTCCGAAGCACTTCCTTGGTAGTTTCAATGACATGGAAGCAACATTGAAACGACTCCGAAGCACTTCCTTGGTAGTTTCAATGACATGGAAGCAACATTGAAACGACTCCGAAGCACTTCCTTGGTAGTTTCAATGACATGGAAGCAACTTTGAAACGACTCCGAAGCACTTCCTAGGTAGTTTCAATGACATAGAAGCAACTTTGAAACGACTCCGAAGCACTTCCTTGGTAGTTTCAATGACATGGAAGCAACTTTGAAACGACTGCGAAGCACGTCCTTGGTAGTTTCAATGACATGGAAGCAACTTTGAAACGACTCCGAAGCACTTCCTTGGTAGTTTCAATGACATGGAAGCAACATTGAAACGACTCCGAAGCACTTCCTTGGTAGTTTCAATGACATGGAAGCAACTTTGAAACGACTCCGAAGCACTTCCTAGATAGTTTCAATGACATAGAAGCAACTTTGAAACGACTCCGAAGCACTTCCTAGGTAGTTTCAATGACATAGAAGCAACTTTGAAACGACTCCGAAGCACTTCCTAGGTAGTTTCAATGACATGGAAGCAACGTTGAAACGACTCCGAAGCACTTCCTAGATAGTTTCAATGACATAGAAGCAACTTTGAAACGACTCCGAAGCACTTCCTTGGTAGTTTCAATGACATGGAAGCAACTTTGAAACGACTTCGAAGCACTTCCTAGGTAGTTTCAATGACATGAAAGCAACTTTCAAACGACTCCGAAGCACTTCCTTGGTAGTTTCAATGACATGGAAGCAACATTGAAACGACTCCGAAGCACTTCCTTGGTAGTTTCAATGACATGGAAGCAACATTGAAACGACTCCGAAGCACTTCCTTGGTAGTTTCAATGACATGGAAGCAACGTTGAAACGACTCCGAAGCACTTCCTTGGTAGTTTCAATGACATAGAAGCAACTTTGAAACGACTCCGAAGCACTTCCTAGATAGTTTCAATGACATGGAAGCAACATTGAAACGACTCCGAAGCACTTCCTTGGTAGTTTCAATGACATGGAAGCAACTTTGAAACGACTCCGAAGCACTTCCTTGGTAGTTTCAATGACATGGAAGCAACATTGAAACGACTCCGAAGCACTTCCTTGGTAGTTTCAATGACATGGAAGCAACTTTGAAACGACTCCGAAGCACTTCCTAGATAGTTTCAATGACATAGAAGCAACTTTGAAACGACTCCGAAGCACTTCCTTGGTAGTTTCAATGACATGGAAGCAACGTTGAAACGACTCCGAAGCACTTCCTAGATAGTTTCAATGACATAGAAGCAACTTTGAAACGACTCCGAAGCACTTCCTTGGTAGTTTCAATGACATGGAAGCAACTTTGAAACGACTTCGAAGCACTTCCTAGGTAGTTTCAATGACATGAAAGCAACTTTCAAACGACTCCGAAGCACTTCCTTGGTAGTTTCAATGACATGGAAGCAACTTTGAAACGACTCCGAAGCACTTCCTTGGTAGTTTCAATGACATAGAAGCAACTTTGAAACGACTCCGGAACACTTCCTTGGTAGTTTCAATGACATGGAAGCAACTTTGAAACGACTCCGAAGCACTTCCTAGATAGTTTCAATGACATAGAAGCAACTTTGAAACGACTCCGAAGCACTTCCTAGGTAGTTTCAATGACATGGAAGCAACTTTGAAACGACTCCGAAGCACTTCCTTGGTAGTTTCAATGACATGGAAGCAACGTTGAAACGACTCCGAAGCACTTCCTTGGTAGTTTCAATGACATAGAAGCAACTTTGAAACGACTCCGAAGCACTTCCTTGGTAGTTTCAATGACATGGAAGCAACTTTGAAACGACTCCGAAGCACTTCCTAGATAGTTTCAATGACATAGAAGCAACTTTGAAACGACTCCGAAGCACTTCCTTGGTAGTTTCAATGACATGGAAGCAACTTTGAAACGACTTCGAAGCACTTCCTAGGTAGTTTCAATGACATGGAAGCAACTTTGAAACGACTCCGAAGCACTTCCTAGGTAGTTTCAATGACATGGAAGCAACGTTGAAACGACTCCGAAGCACTTCCCAGATAGTTTCAATGACATAGAAGCAACTTTGAAACGACTCCGAAGCACTTCCTTGGTAGTTTCAATGACATGGAAGCAACTTTGAAACGACTTCGAAGCACTTCCTAGGTAGTTTCAATGACATGGAAGCAACTTTGAAACGACTCCGAAGCACTTCCTTGGTAGTTTCAATGACATGGAAGCAACATTGAAACGACTCCGAAGCACTTCCTTGGTAGTTTCAATGACATGGAAGCAACATTGAAACGACTCCGAAGCACTTCCTTGGTAGTTTCAATGACATGGAAGCAACGTTGAAACGACTCCGAAGCACTTCCTTGGTAGTTTCAATGACATGGAAGCAACATTGAAACGACTCCGAAGCACTTCCTTGGTAGTTTCAATGACATAGAAGCAACTTTGAAACGACTCCGGAACACTTCCTTGGTAGTTTCAATGACATGGAAGCTACTTTCAAACGACTCCGAAGCACTTCCTTGGTAGTTTCAATGACATGGAAGCAACATTGAAACGACTCCGAAGCACTTCCTTGGTAGTTTCAATGACATGGAAGCAACTTTGAAACGACTCCGAAGCACTTCCTAGATAGTTTCAATGACATAGAAGCAACTTTGAAACGACTCCGAGGCACTTCCTTGGTAGTTTCAATGACATGGAAGCAACTTTGAAACGACTTCGAAGCACTTCCTAGGTAGTTTCAATGACATGGAAGCACCATTGAAACGACTCCGAAGCACTTCCTTGGTAGTTTCAATGACATAGAAGCAACTTTGAAACGACTCCGGAACACTTCCTTGGTAGTTTCAATGACATGGAAGCAACTTTGAAACGACTCCGGAACACTTCCTTGGTAGTTTCAATGACATGGAAGCAACTTTGAAACGACTCCGAAGCACTTCCTAGATAGTTTCAATGACATGGAAGCAACTTTGAAACGACTCCGAAGCACTTACTAGATAGTTTCAATGACATAGAAGCAACATTGAAACGACTCCGAAGCACTTCCTAGGTAGTTTCAATGACATAGAAGCAACTTTGAAACGACTCCGAAGCACTTCCTTGGTAGTTTCAATGACATGGAAGCAACTTTGAAACGACTGCGAAGCACGTCCTTGGTAGTTTCAATGACATGGAAGCAACTTTGAAACGACTCCGAAGCACTTCCTTGGTAGTTTCAATGACATGGAAGCAACTTTGAAACGACTTCGAAGCACTTCCTAGGTAGTTTCAATGACATGGAAGCACCATTGAAACGACTCCGAAGCACTTCCTTGGTAGTTTCAATGACATGGAAGCAACTTTGAAACGACTCCGAAGCACTTCCTTGGTAGTTTCAATGACATGGAAGCAACGTTGAAACGACTCCGAAGCACTTCCTTGGTAGTTTCAATGACATAGAAGCAACTTTGAAACGACTCCGAAGCACTTCCTTGGTAGTTTCAATGACATGGAAGCAACTTTGAAACGACTCCGAAGCACTTCCTAGATAGTTTCAATGACATGGAAGCAACATTGAAACGACTCCGAAGCACTTCCTTGGTAGTTTCAATGACATGGAAGCAACTTTGAAACGACTCCGAAGCACTTCCTAGATAGTTTCAATGACATAGAAGCAACTTTGAAACGACTCCGAGGCACTTCCTTGGTAGTTTCAATGACATAGAAGCAACTTTGAAACGACTCCGAAGCACTTCCTTGGTAGTTTCAATGACATGGAAGCAACGTTGAAACGACTCCGAAGCACTTCCTTGGTAGTTTCAATGACATGGAAGCAACTTTGAAACGACTCCGAAGCACTTCCTTGGTAGTTTCAATGACATGGAAGCAACTTTGAAACGACTCCGAAGCACTTCCTTGGTAGTTTCAATGACATGGAAGCAACTTTGAAACGACTCCGAAGCACTTCCTTGGTAGTTTCAATGACATGGAAGCAACTTTGAAACGACTCCGAAGCACTTCCTAGATAGTTTCAATGACATGGAAGCAACTTTGAAACGACTTCGAAGCACTTCCTAGGTAGTTTCAATGACATAGAAGCAACTTTGAAACGACTCCGAAGCACTTCCTTGGTAGTTTCAATGACATGGAAGCAACTTTGAAACGACTCCGAAGCACTTCCTTGGTAGTTTCAATGACATGGAAGCAACTTTGAAACGACTCCGAAGCACTTCCTTGGTAGTTTCAATGACATGGAAGCAACTTTGAAACGACTCCGAAGCACTTCCTAGATAGTTTCAATGACATGGAAGCAACTTTGAAACGACTTCGAAGCACTTCCTAGGTAGTTTCAATGACATAGAAGCAACTTTGAAACGACTCCGAAGCACTTCCTTGGTAGTTTCAATGACATGGAAGCAACTTTGAAACGACTCCGAAGCACTTCCTTGGTAGTTTCAATGACATAGAAGCAACTTTGAAACGACTCCGAAGCACTTCCTTGGTAGTTTCAATGACATGGAAGCACCATTGAAACGACTCCGAAGCACTTCCTTGGTAGTTTCAATGACATGGAAGCAACTTTGAAACGACTCCGAAGCACTTCCTTGGTAGTTTCAATGACATAGAAGCAACTTTGAAACGACTCCGAAGCACTTCCTTGGTAGTTTCAATGACATGGAAGCAACTTTGAAACGACTCCGAAGCACTTCCTTGGTAGTTTCAATGACATGGAAGCAACTTTGAAACGACTCCGAAGCACTTCCTAGATAGTTTCAATGACATGGAAGCAACTTTGAAACGACTTCGAAGCACTTCCTAGGTAGTTTCAATGACATAGAAGCAACTTTGAAACGACTCCGAAGCACTTCCTTGGTAGTTTCAATGACATGGAAGCAACTTTGAAACGACTCCGAAGCACTTCCTTGGTTGTTTCAATGACATGGAAGCAACTTTGAAACGACTCCGAAGCACTTCCTTGGTAGTTTCAATGACATGGAAGCAACATTGAAACGACTCCGAAGCACTTCCTTGGTATTTTAAATGACATCGAAGCAACTTTGAAACGACTCCGGAACACTTCCTTGGTAGTTTCAATGACATGGAAGCAACTTTGAAACGACTCCGAAGCACTTCCTAGATAGTTTCAATGACATAGAAGCAACTTTGAAACGACTCCAAAGTACTTCCTAGATAGTTTCAATGACATAGAAGCAACTTTGAAACGACTCCGAAGCACTTCCTTGGTAGTTTCAATGACATGGAAACAACTTTGAAACGACTCCGAAGCACTTCCTTGGTAGTTTCAATGACATGGAAGCAACTTTGAAACGACTGCGAAGCACGTCCTTGGTAGTTTCAATGACATGGAAGCAACTTTGAAACGACTCCGAAGCACTTCCTTGGTAGTTTCAATGACATGGAAGCAACATTGAAACGACTCCGAAGCACTTCCTTGGTAGTTTCAATGACATGGAAGCAACATTGAAACGACTCCGAAGCACTTCCTTGGTAGTTTCAATGACATGGAAGCAACTTTGAAACGACTCCGAAGCACTTCCTAGGTAGTTTCAATGACATAGAAGCAACTTTGAAACGACTCCGAAGCACTTCCTAGGTAGTTTCAATGACATGGAAGCAACTTTGAAACGACTCCGAAGCACTTCCTTGGCAGTTTTAATGACATGGAAGCAACTTTGAAACGACTCCAAAGCACTTCCTAGGTAGTTTCAATGACATGGAAGCAACTTTGAAACGACTGCGAAGCACGTCCTTGGTAGTTTCAATGACATGGAAGCAACTTTGAAACGACTTCGAAGCACTTCCTAGGTAGTTTCAATGACATAGAAGCAACTTTGAAACGACTCCGAAGCACTTCCTTGGTAGTTTCAATGACATAGAAGCAACTTTGAAACGACTCCGAAGCACTTCCTTGGTAGTTTCAATGACATAGAAGCAACTTTGAAACGACTCCGAAGCACTTCCTTGGTAGTTTCAATGACATGGAAGCACCATTGAAACGACTCCGAAGCACTTCCTTGGTAGTTTCAATGACATGGAAGCACCATTGAAACGACTCCGAAGCACTTCCTTGGTAGTTTCAATGACATGGAAGCAACTTTGAAACGACTCCGAAGCACTTCCTTGGTAGTTTCAATGACATGGAAGCAACTTTGAAACGACTCCGAAGCACTTCCTTGGTAGTTTCAATGACATGGAAGCAACTTTGAAACGACTCCGAAGCACTTCCTAGATAGTTTCAATGACATGGAAGCAACTTTGAAACGACTTCGAAGCACTTCCTAGGTAGTTTCAATGACATAGAAGCAACTTTGAAACGACTCCGAAGCACTTCCTTGGTAGTTTCAATGACATGGAAGCAACTTTGAAACGACTCCGAAGCACTTCCTTGGTAGTTTCAATGACATGGAAGCAACTTTGAAACGACTCCGAAGCACTTCCTTGGTAGTTTCAATGACATGGAAGCAACATTGAAACGACTCCGAAGCACTTCCTTGGTAGTTTCAATGACATAGAAGCAACTTTGAAACGACTCCGGAACACTTCCTTGGTAGTTTCAATGACATGGAAGCAACTTTGAAACGACTCCGAAGCACTTCCTAGATAGTTTCAATGACATAGAAGCAACTTTGAAACGACTCCAAAGTACTTCCTAGATAGTTTCAATGACATAGAAGCAACTTTGAAACGACTCCGAAGCACTTCCTTGGTAGTTTCAATGACATGGAAACAACTTTGAAACGACTCCGAAGCACTTCCTTGGTAGTTTCAATGACATGGAAGCAACTTTGAAACGACTGCGAAGCACGTCCTTGGTAGTTTCAATGACATGGAAGCAACTTTGAAACGACTCCGAAGCACTTCCTTGGTAGTTTCAATGACATGGAAGCAACATTGAAACGACTCCGAAGCACTTCCTTGGTAGTTTCAATGACATGGAAGCAACATTGAAACGACTCCGAAGCACTTCCTTGGTAGTTTCAATGACATGGAAGCAACTTTGAAACGACTCCGAAGCACTTCCTAGGTAGTTTCAATGACATAGAAGCAACTTTGAAACGACTCCGAAGCACTTCCTAGGTAGTTTCAATGACATGGAAGCAACTTTGAAACGACTCCGAAGCACTTCCTTGGCAGTTTTAATGACATGGAAGCAACTTTGAAACGACTCCAAAGCACTTCCTAGGTAGTTTCAATGACATGGAAGCAACTTTGAAACGACTGCGAAGCACGTCCTTGGTAGTTTCAATGACATGGAAGCAACTTTGAAACGACTCCGAAGCACTTCCTTGGTAGTTTCAATGACATGTAAGCAACATTGAAACGACTCCGAAGCACTTCCTTGGTAGTTTCAATGACATGGAAGCAACATTGAAACGACTCCGAAGCACTTCCTTGGTAGTTTCAATGACATGGAAGCAACTTTGAAACGACTCCGAAGCACTTCCTAGGTAGTTTCAATGACATAGAAGCAACTTTGAAACGACTCCGAAGCACTTCCTAGGTAGTTTCAATGACATAGAAGCAACTTTGAAACGACTCCGAAGCACTTCCTAGGTAGTTTCAATGACATGGAAGCAACTTTGAAACGACTCCGAAGCACTTCCTTGGCAGTTTTAATGACATGGAAGCAACTTTGAAACGACTCCGAAGCACTTCCTAGATAGTTTCAATGACATGGAAGCAACTTTGAAACGACTTCGAAGCACTTCCTAGGTAGTTTCAATGACATAGAAGCAACTTTGAAACGACTCCGAAGCACTTCCTTGGTAGTTTCAATGACATAGAAGCAACTTTGAAACGACTCCGAAGCACTTCCTTGGTAGTTTCAATGACATAGAAGCAACTTTGAAACGACTCCGAAGCACTTCCTTGGTAGTTTCAATGACATGGAAGCACCATTGAAACGACTCCGAAGCACTTCCTTGGTAGTTTCAATGACATGGAAGCACCATTGAAACGACTCCGAAGCACTTCCTTGGTAGTTTCAATGACATGGAAGCAACTTTGAAACGACTCCGAAGCACTTCCTTGGTAGTTTCAATGACATGGAAGCAACGTTGAAACGACTCCGAAGCACTTCCTAGATAGTTTCAATGACATAGAAGCAACTTTGAAACGACTCCGAAGCACTTCCTTGGTAGTTTCAATGACATGGAAGCAACTTTGAAACGACTTCGAAGCACTTCCTAGGTAGTTTCAATGACATGGAAGCAACTTTGAAACGACTCCGAAGCACTTCCTTGGTAGTTTCAATGACATGGAAGCAACATTGAAACGACTCCGAAGCACTTCCTTGGTAGTTTCAATGACATGGAAGCAACATTGAAACGACTCCGAAGCACTTCCTTGGTAGTTTCAATGACATGGAAGCAACGTTGAAACGACTCCGAAGCACTTCCTTGGTAGTTTCAATGACATAGAAGCAACTTTGAAACGACTCCGAAGCACTTCCTAGATAGTTTCAATGACATGGAAGCAACATTGAAACGACTCCGAAGCACTTCCTTGGTAGTTTCAATGACATGGAAGCAACTTTGAAACGACTCCGAAGCACTTCCTTGGTAGTTTCAATGACATGGAAGCAACATTGAAACGACTCCGAAGCACTTCCTTGGTAGTTTCAATGACATGGAAGCAACTTTGAAACGACTCCGAAGCACTTCCTAGATAGTTTCAATGACATAGAAGCAACTTTGAAACGACTCCGAAGCACTTCCTAGGTAGTTTCAATGACATAGAAGCAACTTTGAAACGACTCCGAAGCACTTCCTTGGTAGTTTCAATGACATGGAAGCAACGTTGAAACGACTCCGAAGCACTTCCTAGATAGTTTCAATGACATAGAAGCAACTTTGAAACGACTCCGAAGCACTTCCTTGGTAGTTTCAATGACATGGAAGCAACTTTGAAACGACTTCGAAGCACTTCCTAGGTAGTTTCAATGACATGAAAGCAACAAACGACTCCGAAGCACTTCCATGGTAGTTTCAATGACATGGAAGCAACTTTGAAACGACTCCGAAGCACTTCCTTGGTAGTTTCAATGACATAGAAGCAACTTTGAAACGACTCCGGAACACTTCCTTGGTAGTTTCAATGGACATGGAAGCAACTTTGAAACGACTCCGAAGCACTTCCTAGATAGTTTCAATGACATAGAAGCAACTTTGAAACGACTCCGAAGCACTTCCTAGGTAGTTTCAATGACATGGAAGCAACTTTGAAACGACTCCGAAAGCACTTCCTTGGTAGTTTCAATGACATGGAAGCAAACGTTGAAACGACTCCGAAGCACTTCCTTGGTAGTTTCAATGACATAGAAGCAACTTTGAAACGACTCCGAAGCACTTCCTTGGTAGTTTCAATGACATGGAAGCAACTTTGAAACGACTCCGAAGCACTTCCTAGATAGTTTCAATGACATAGAAGCAACTTTGAAACGACTCCGAAGCACTTCCTTGGTAGTTTCAATGACATAGAAGCAACTTTGAAACGACTCCGGAACACTTCCTTGGTAGTTTCAATGACATGGAAGCAACTTTGAAACGACTCCGGAACACTTCCTTGGTAGTTTCAATGACATGGAAGCAACATTGAAACGACTCCGAAGCACTTCCTTGGTAGTTTCAATGACATGGAAGCAACTTTGAAACGACTCCGAAGCACTTCCTAGATAGTTTCAATGACATAGAAGCAACTTTGAAACGACTCCGAGGCACTTCCTTGGTAGTTTCAATGACATAGAAGCAACTTTGAAACGACTCCGAAGCACTTCCTTGGTAGTTTCAATGACATGGAAGCAACGTTGAAACGACTCCGAAGCACTTCCTTGGTAGTTTCAATGACATAGAAGCAACTTTGAAACGACTCCGAAGCACTTCCTTGGTAGTTTCAATGACATAGAAGCAACTTTGAAACGACTCCGAAGCACTTCCTAGATAGTTTCAATGACATAGAAGCAACTTTGAAACGACTCCGAAGCACTTCCTTGGTAGTTTCAATGACATAGAAGCAACTTTGAAACGACTCCGGAACACTTCCTTGGTAGTTTCAATGACATGGAAGCTACTTTCAAACGACTCCGAAGCACTTCCTTGGTAGTTTCAATGACATGGAAGCAACATTGAAACGACTCCGAAGCACTTCCTTGGTAGTTTCAATGACATGGAAGCAACTTTGAAACGACTCCGAAGCACTTCCTAGATAGTTTCAATGACATAGAAGCAACTTTGAAACGACTCCGGGGCACTTCCTTGGTAGTTTCAATGACATGGAAGCAACTTTGAAACGACTTCGAAGCACTTCCTAGGTAGTTTCAATGACATGGAAGCACCATTGAAACGACTCCGAAGCACTTCCTTGGTAGTTTCAATGACATAGAAGCAACTTTGAAACGACTCCGGAACACTTCCTTGGTAGTTTCAATGACATGGAAGCAACTTTGAAACGACTCCGGAACACTTCCTTGGTAGTTTCAATGACATGGAAGCAACTTTGAAACGACTCCGAAGCACTTCCTAGATAGTTTCAATGACATGGAAGCAACTTTGAAACGACTCCGAAGCACTTACTAGATAGTTTCAATGACATAGAAGCAACATTGAAACGACTCCGAAGCACTTCCTAGGTAGTTTCAATGACATAGAAGCAACTTTGAAACGACTCCGAAGCACTTCCTTGGTAGTTTCAATGACATGGAAGCAACTTTGAAACGACTGCGAAGCACGTCCTTGGTAGTTTCAATGACATGGAAGCAACTTTGAAACGACTCCGAAGCACTTCCTTGGTAGTTTCAATGACATGGAAGCAACATTGAAACGACTCCGAAGCACTTCCTTGGTAGTTTCAATGACATAGAAGCAACTTTGAAACGACTCCGGAACACTTCCTTGGTAGTTTCAATGACATGGAAGCAACTTTGAAACGACTCCGAAGCACTTACTAGATAGTTTCAATGACATAGAAGCAACTTTGAAACGACTCCGAAGCACTTCCTAGGTAGTTTCAATGACATAGAAGCAACTTTGAAACGACTCCGAAGCACTTCCTTGGTAGTTTCAATGACATGGAAGCAACTTTGAAACGACTCCGAAGCACTTCCTAGGTAGTTTAAATGACATGGAAGCAACTTTGAAACGACTCCGAAGCACTTCCTAGATAGTTTCAATGACATAGAAGCAACTTTGAAACGACTCCGAAGCACTTCCTTGGTAGTTTCAATGACATAGAAGCAACTTTGAAACGACTCCGGAACACTTCCTTGGTAGTTTCAATGACATGGAAGCAACTTTGAAACGACTCCGAAACACTTCCTTGGTAGATTCAATGACATAGAAGCAACTTTGAAACGACTCCGAAGCACTTCCTTGGTAGTTTCAATGACATGGAAGCAACTTTGAAACGACTCCGGAACACTTCCTTGGTAGTTTCAATGACATGGAAGCTACTTTCAAACGACTCCGAAGCACTTCCTTGGTAGTTTCAATGACATGGAAGCAACATTGAAACGACTCCGAAGCACTTCCTTGGTAGTTTCAATGACATAGAAGCAACTTTGAAACGACTCCGGAACACTTCCTTGGTAGTTTCAATGACATGGAAGCAACTTTGAAACGACTCCGAAGCACTTACTAGATAGTTTCAATGACATCGAAGCAACATTGAAACGACTCCGAAGCACTTCCTAGGTAGTTTCAATGACATAGAAGCAACTTTGAAACGACTCCGAAGCACTTCCTTGGTAGTTTCAATGACATGGAAGCAACTTTGAAACGACTGCGAAGCACGTCCTTGGTAGTTTCAATGACATGGAAGCAACTTTGAAACGACTCCGAAGCACTTCCTTGGTAGTTTCAATGACATGGAAGCAACATTGAAACGACTCCGAAGCACTTCCTTGGTAGTTTCAATGACATAGAAGCAACTTTGAAACGACTCCGGAACACTTCCTTGGTAGTTTCAATGACATGGAAGCAACTTTGAAACGACTCCGAAGCACTTACTAGATAGTTTCAATGACATAGAAGCAACTTTGAAACGACTCCGAAGCACTTCCTAGGTAGTTTCAATGACATAGAAGCAACTTTGAAACGACTCCGGAACACTTCCTTGGTAGTTTCAATGACATGGAAGCAACTTTGAAACGACTCCGAAGCACTTACTAGATAGTTTAAATTACATCCAAGCAACATTGAAACGACTCCGAAGCACTTCCTAGGTAGTTTCAATGACATAGAAGCAACTTTGAAACGACTCCGAAGCACTTCCTTGGTAGTTTCAATGACATGGAAGCAACTTTGAAACGACTCCGAAGCACTTCCTTGGTAGTTTCAATGACATGGAAGCAACTTTGAAACGACTGCGAAGCACGTCCTTGGTAGTTTCAATGACATGGAAGCAACTTTGAAACGACTCCGAAGCACTTCCTTGGTAGTTTCAATGACATGGAAGCAACTTTGAAACGACTCCGAAGCACTTCCTTGGTAGTTTCAATGACATAGAAGCAACTTTGAAACGACTCCGGAACACTTCCTTGGTAGTTTCAATGACATGGAAGCTACTTTAAAACGACTCCGAAGCACTTCCTTGGTAGTTTCAATGACATGGAAGCAACATTGAAACGACTCCGAAGCACTTCCTTGGTAGTTTCAATGACATAGAAGCAACTTTGAAACGACTCCGGAACACTTCCTTGGTAGTTTCAATGACATGGAAGCAACTTTGAAACGACTCCGAAGCACTTACTAGATAGTTTCAATGACATAGAAGCAACATTGAAACGACTCCGAAGCACTTCCTAGGTAGTTTCAATGACATAGAAGCAACTTTGAAACGACTCCGAAGCACTTCCTTGGTAGTTTCAATGACATGGAAGCAACTTTGAAACGACTGCGAAGCACGTCCTTGGTAGTTTCAATGACATGGAAGCAACTTTGAAACGACTCCGAAGCACTTCCTTGGTAGTTTCAATGACATGGAAGCAACATTGAAACGACTCCGAAGCACTTCCTTGGTAGTTTCAATGACATAGAAGCAACTTTGAAACGACTCCGGAACACTTCCTTGGTAGTTTCAATGACATGGAAGCAACTTTGAAACGACTCCGAAGCACTTACTAGATAGTTTCAATGACATAGAAGCAACTTTGAAACGACTCCGAAGCACTTCCTAGGTAGTTTCAATGACATAGAAGCAACTTTGAAACGACTCCGAAGCACTTCCTTGGTAGTTTCAATGACATGGAAGCAACTTTGAAACGACTCCGAAGCACTTCCTAGGTAGTTTCAATGACATGGTAGCAACTTTGAAACGACTCCGAAGCACTTCCTTGGTAGTTTCAATGACATGGAAGCAAACATTGAAACGACTCCGAAGCACTTCCTTGGTAGTTTCAATGACATAGAAGCAACTTTGAAACGACTCCGGAACACTTCCTTGGTAGTTTCAATGACATGGAAGCAACTTTGAAACGACTCCGAAGCACTTCCTAGGTAGTTTCAATGACATGGAAGCAACTTTGAAACGACTCCGAAGCACTTCCTTGGTAGTTTCAATGACATGGAAGCAACATTGAAACGACTCCGAAGCACTTCCTTGGTAGTTTCAATGACATAGAAGCAACTTTGAAACGACTCCGGAACACTTCCTTGGTAGTTTCAATGACATGGAAGCAACTTTGAAACGACTCCGAAGCACTTCCTAGATAGTTTCAATGACATAGAAGCAACTTTGAAACGACTCCGAAGCACTTCCTTGGTAGTTTCAATGATATGGAAGCAACTTTGAAACGACTCCGAAGCACTTCCTAGGTAGTTTCAATGACATGGAAGCAACTTTGAAACGACTCCGAAGCACTTCCTTGGTAGTTTCAATGACATGGAAGCAACTTTGAAACGACTGCGAAGCACGTCCTTGGTAGTTTCAATGACATGGAAGCAACTTTGAAACGACTCCGAAGCACTTCCTTGGTAGTTTCAATGACATAGAAGCAACTTTGAAACGACTCCGAAGCACTTCCTTGGTAGTTTCAATGACATGGAAGCAACTTTGAAACGACTGCGAAGCACGTCCTTGGTAGTTTCAATGACATGGAAGCAACATTGAAACGACTCCGAAGCACTTCCTTGGTAGTTTCAATGACAAAGAAGCAACATTGAAACGACTCCGAAGCACTTCCTTGGTAGTTTCAATGACATGGAAGCAACTTTGAAACGACTCCGAAGCACTTCCTTGGTAGTTTCAATGACATGGAAGCAACATTGAAACGACTCCGAAGCACTTCCTTGGTAGTTTCAATGACAAGGAAGCAACTTTGAAACGACTCCGAAGCACTTCCTAGGTAGTTTCAATGACATGGAAGCAACTTTGAAACGACTCCGAAGCACTTCCTAGATAGTTTCAATGACATGGAAGCAACTTTTAAACGACTCCGAAGCACTTCCTTGGTAGTTTCAATGACATGGAAGCAACTTTGAAACGACTCCGAAGCACTTCCTAGATAGTTTCAATGACATAGAAGCAACTTTGAAACGACTCCGAAGCACTTCCTTGGTAGTTTCAATGACATGGAAGCAACATTGAAACGACTCCGAAGCACTTCCTAGGTAGTTTCAATGACATGGAAGCAACTTTGAAACGACTCCGAAGCACTTCCTTGGTAGTTTCAATGACATGGAAGCAACTTTGAAACGACTCCGAAGCACTTCCTTGGTAGTTTCAATGACATGGAAGCAACTTTGAAACGACTCCGAAGCACTTCCTAGGTAGTTTCAATGACATGGAAGCAACTTTGAAACGACTCCGAAGCACTTCCTAGGTAGTTTCAATGACATGGAAGCAACTTTGAAACGACTCCGAAGCACTTCCTAGGTAGTTTCAATGACATGGAAGCAACTTTGAAACGACTCCGAAGCACTTCCTTGGTAGTTTCAATGACATGGAAGCAACTTTGAAACGACTCCGAAGCACTTCCTAGATAGTTTCAATGACATGGAAGCAACTTTGAAACGACTCCGAAGCACTTCCTTGGTAGTTTCAATGACATGGAAGCAACTTTGAAACGACTGCGAAGCACGTCCTTGGTAGTTTCAATGACATGGAAGCAACATTGAAACGACTCCGAAGCACTTCCTTGGTAGTTTCAATGACAAAGAAGCAACATTGAAACGACTCCGAAGCACTTCCTTGGTAGTTTCAATGACATGGAAGCAACTTTGAAACGACTCCGAAGCACTTCCTTGGTAGTTTCAATGACATGGAAGCAACATTGAAAAGACTCCGAAGCACTTCCTTGGTAGTTTCAATGACAAGGAAGCAACTTTGAAACGACTCCGAAGCACTTCCTAGGTAGTTTCAATGACATGGAAGCAACTTTGAAACGACTCCGAAGCACTTCCTAGATAGTTTCAATGACATGGAAGCAACTTTGAAACGACTCCGAAGCACTTCCTAGATAGTTTCAATGACATGGAAGCAACTTTGAAACGACTCCGAAGCACTTCCTAGATAGTTTCAATGACATAGAAGCAACTTTGAAACGACTCCGAAGCACTTCCTTGGAATGGAAGCAACTTTGAAACGACTCCGAAGCACTTCCTTGGTAGTTTCAATGACATAGAAGCAACTTTGAAACGACTCCGAAGCACTTCCTTGGTAGTTTCAATGACATAGAAGCAACTTTGAAACGACTCCGAAGCACTTCCTTGGTAGTTTCAATGACATGGAAGCAACTTTGAAACGACTGCGAAGCACTTCCTAGATAGTTTCAATGACATAGAAGCAACTTTGAAACGACTCCGAAGCACTTCCTTGGAATGGAAGCAACTTTGAAACGACTCCGAAGCACTTCCTTGGTAGTTTCAATGACATAGAAGCAACTTTGAAACGACTCCGGAACACTTCCTTGGTAGTTTCAATGACATGGAAGCAACTTTGAAACGACTCCGAAGCACTTCCTTGGTAGTTTCAATGACATAGAAGCAACTTTGAAACGACTCCGAAGCACTTCCTTGGTAGTTTCAATGACATGGAAGCAACTTTGAAACGACTCCGAAGCACTTCCTTGGTAGTTTCAATGACATAGAAGCAACTTTGAAACGACTCCGAAGCACTTCCTTGGTAGTTTCAATGACATAGAAGCAACTTTGAAACGACTCCGAAGCACTTCCTTGGTAGTTTCAATGACATAGAAGCAACTTTGAAACGACTCCGAAGCACTTCCTTGGTAGTTTCAATGACATAGAAGCAACTTTGAAACGACTCCGAAGCACTTCCTTGGTAGTTTCAATGACATGGAAGCAACTTTGAAACGACTGCGAAGCACGTCCTTGGTAGTTTCAATGACATGGAAGCAACATTGAAACGACTCCGAAGCACTTCCTTGGTAGTTTCAATGACATGGAAGCAACTTTGAAACGACTGCGAAGCACTTCCTAGATAGTTTCAATGACATAGAAGCAACTTTGAAACGACTCCGAAGCACTTCCTTGGAATGGAAGCAACTTTGAAACGACTCCGAAGCACTTCCTTGGTAGTTTCAATGACATAGAAGCAACTTTGAAACGACTCCGGAACACTTCCTTGGTAGTTTCAATGACATGGAAGCAACTTTGAAACGACTCCGAAGCACTTCCTTGGTAGTTTCAATGACATGGAAGCAACTTTGAAACGACTGCGAAGCACTTCCTAGATAGTTTCAATGACATAGAAGCAACTTTGAAACGACTCCGAAGCACTTCCTTGGAATGGAAGCAACTTTGAAACGACTCCGAAGCACTTCCTTGGTAGTTTCAATGACATAGAAGCAACTTTGAAACGACTCCGAAGCACTTCCTTGGTAGTTTCAATGACATAGAAGCAACTTTGAAACGACTCCGAAGCACTTCCTTGGTAGTTTCAATGACATAGAAGCAACTTTGAAACGACTCCGAAGCACTTCCTTGGTAGTTTCAATGACATAGAAGCAACTTTGAAACGACTCCGAAGCACTTCCTTGGTAGTTTCAATGACATGGAAGCAACTTTGAAACGACTGCGAAGCACGTCCTTGGTAGTTTCAATGACATGGAAGCAACATTGAAACGACTCCGAAGCACTTCCTTGGTAGTTTCAATGACATGGAAGCAACTTTGAAACGACTGCGAAGCACTTCCTAGATAGTTTCAATGACATAGAAGCAACTTTGAAACGACTCCGAAGCACTTCCTTGGAATGGAAGCAACTTTGAAACGACTCCGAAGCACTTCCTTGGTAGTTTCAATGACATAGAAGCAACATTGAAACGACTCCGAAGCACTTCCTTGGTAGTTTCAATGACATAGAAGCAACTTTGAAACGACTCCGAAGCACTTCCTTGGTAGTTTCAATGACATGGAAGCAACTTTGAAACGACTGCGAAGCACTTCCTAGATAGTTTCAATGACATAGAAGCAACTTTGAAACGACTCCGAAGCACTTCCTTGGAATGGAAGCAACTTTGAAACGACTCCGAAGCACTTCCTTGGTAGTTTCAATGACATAGAAGCAACTTTGAAACGACTCCGGAACACTTCCTTGGTAGTTTCAATGACATGGAAGCAACTTTGAAACGACTCCGAAGCACGTCCTTGGTAGTTTCAATGACATGGAAGCAACATTGAAACGACTCCGAAGCACTTCCTTGGTAGTTTCAATGACATAGAAGCAACTTTGAAACGACTCCGAAGCACTTCCTTGGTAGTTTCAATGACATGGAAGCAACTTTGAAACGACTCCGAAGCACTTCCTTGGTAGTTTCAATGACATAGAAGCAACTTTGAAACGACTCCGAAGCACTTCCTTGGTAGTTTCAATGACATAGAAGCAACTTTGAAACGACTCCGAAGCACTTCCTTGGTAGTTTCAATGACATAGAAGCAACTTTGAAACGACTCCGAAGCACTTCCTTGGTAGTTTCAATGACATGGAAGCAACTTTGAAACGACTGCGAAGCACGTCCTTGGTAGTTTCAATGACATGGAAGCAACATTGAAACGACTCCGAAGCACTTCCTTGGTAGTTTCAATGACATGGAAGCAACTTTGAAACGACTCCGAAGCACTTCCTAGGTAGTTTCAATGACATGGAAGCAACTTTGAAACGACTCCGAAGCACTTCCTTGGTAGTTTCAATGACATGGAAGCAACTTTGAAACGACTGCGAAGCACGTCCTTGGTAGTTTCAATGACATGGAAGCAACATTGAAACGACTCCGAAGCACTTCCTTGGTAGTTTCAATGACAAAGAAGCAACATTGAAACGACTCCGAAGCACTTCCTTGGTAGTTTCAATGACATGGAAGCAACTTTGAAACGACTCCGAAGCACTTCCTTGGTAGTTTCAATGACATGGAAGCAACTTTGAAACGACTCCGAAGCACTTCCTAGATAGTTTCAATGACAAAGAAGCAACTTTGAAACGACTCCGAAGCACTTCCTAGATAGTTTCAATGACAAAGAAGCAACTTTGAAACGACTCCGAAGCACTTCCATGGTAGTTTCAATGACATAGAAGCAACTTTGAAACGACTCCGATGCACTTCCTTGGTAGTTTCAATGACATAGAAGCAACTTTGAAACGACTCCGAAGCACTTCCTTGGTAGTTTCAATGACATGGAAGCAACTTTGAAACGACTGCGAAGCACGTCCTTGGTAGTTTCAATGACATGGAAGCAACATTGAAACGACTCCGAAGCACTTCCTTGGTAGTTTCAATGACAAGGAAGCAACTTTGAAACGACTCCGAAGCACTTCCTAGGTAGTTTCAATGACATGGAAGCAACTTTGAAACGACTCCGAAGCACTTCCTTGGTAGTTTCAATGACATGGAAGCAACTTTGAAACGACTGCGAAGCACGTCCTTGGTAGTTTCAATGACATGGAAGCAACATTGAAACGACTCCGAAGCACTTCCTTGGTAGTTTCAATGACAAAGAAGCAACATTGAAACGACTCCGAAGCACTTCCTTGGTAGTTTCAATGACATGGAAGCAACTTTGAAACGACTCCGAAGCACTTCCTTGGTAGTTTCAATGACAAAGAAGCAACATTGAAACGACTCCGAAGCACTTCCTAGGTAGTTTCAATGACATGGAAGCAACTTTGAAACGACTCCGAAGCACTTCCTTGGTAGTTTCAATGACATAGAAGCAACTTTGAAACGACTCCGAAGCACTTCCTTGGTAGTTTCAATGACATGGAAGCAACTTTGAAACGACTCCGAAGCACTTCCTTGGTAGTTTCAATGACATAGAAGCAACTTTGAAACGACTCCGAAGCACTTCCTTGGTAGTTTCAATGACATAGAAGCAACTTTGAAACGACTCCGAAGCACTTCCTTGGTAGTTTCAATGACATAGAAGCAACTTTGAAACGACTGCGAAGCACGTCCTTGGTAGTTTCAATGACATGGAAGCAACTTTGAAACGACTCCGAAGCACGTCCTTGGTAGTTTCAATGACATGGAAGCAACATTGAAACGACTCCGAAGCACTTCCTTGGTAGTTTCAATGACAAAGAAGCAACATTGAAACGACTCCGAAGCACTTCCTTGGTAGTTTCAATGACAAAGAAGCAACATTGAAACGACTCCGAAGCACTTCCTTGGTAGTTTCAATGACAAGGAAGCAACTTTGAAACGACTCCGAAGCACTTACTAGATAGTTTCAATGACATAGAAGCAACTTTGAAACGACTCCGAAGCACTTCCTAGATAGTTTCAATGACATGGAAGCAACTTTGAAACGACTGCGAAGCACGTCCTTGGTAGTTTCAATGACATGGAAGCAACTTTGAAACGACTCCGAAGCACTTCCTAGGTAGTTTCAATGACATGGAAGCAACTTTGAAACGACTCCGAAGCACTTCCTAGATAGTTTCAATGACATGGAAGCAACTTTGAAACGACTCCGAAGCACTTCCTTGGTAGTTTCAATGACATGGAAGCAACTTTGAAACGACTCCGAAGCACTTCCTTGGTAGTTTCAATGACATAGAAGCAACTTTGAAACGACTCCGAAGCACTTCCTTGGTAGTTTCAATGACATAGAAGCAACTTTGAAACGACTCCGAAGCACTTCCTTGGTAGTTTCAATGACATAGAAGCAACTTTGAAACGACTGCGAAGCACGTCCTTGGTAGTTTCAATGACATGGAAGCAACTTTGAAACGACTCCGAAGCACGTCCTTGGTAGTTTCAATGACATGGAAGCAACATTGAAACGACTCCGAAGCACTTCCTTGGTAGTTTCAATGACAAAGAAGCAACATTGAAACGACTCCGAAGCACTTCCTTGGTAGTTTCAATGACAAAGAAGCAACATTGAAACGACTCCGAAGCACTTCCTTGGTAGTTTCAATGACAAGGAAGCAACTTTGAAACGACTCCGAAGCACTTACTAGATAGTTTCAATGACATAGAAGCAACTTTGAAACGACTCCGAAGCACTTCCTAGATAGTTTCAATGACATGGAAGCAACTTTGAAACGACTGCGAAGCACGTCCTTGGTAGTTTCAATGACATGGAAGCAACTTTGAAACGACTCCGAAGCACTTCCTAGGTAGTTTCAATGACATGGAAGCAACTTTGAAACGACTCCGAAGCACTTCCTTGGTAGTTTCAATGACATGGAAGCAACTTTGAAACGACTGCGAAGCACGTCCTTGGTAGTTTCAATGACATGGAAGCAACTTTGAAACGACTCCGAAGCACTTCCTTGGTAGTTTCAATGACATAGAAGCAACTTTGAAAAGACTCCGAAGCACTTCCTTGGTAGTTTCAATGACATGGAAGCAACTTTGAAACGACTGCGAAGCACGTCCTTGGTAGTTTCAATGACATGGAAGCAACATTGAAACGACTCCGAAGCACTTCCTTGGTAGTTTCAATGACAAAGAAGCAACATTGAAACGACTCCGAAGCACTTCCTTGGTAGTTTCAATGACATGGAAGCAACTTTGAAACGACTCCGAAGCACTTCCTAGATAGTTTCAATGACATGGAAGCAACTTTGAAACGACTCCGAAGCACTTCCTTGGTAGTTTCAATGACATGGAAGCAACTTTGAAACGACTCCGAAGCACTTCCTAGATAGTTTCAATGACATAGAAGCAACTTTGAAACGACTCCGAAGCACTTCCTTGGTAGTTTCAATGACAAGGAAGCAACTTTGAAACGACTCCGAAGCACTTCCTTGGTAGTTTCAATGACATGGAAGCAACTTTGAAACGACTCCGAAGCACTTCCTTGGTAGTTTCAATGACATGGAAGCAACTTTGAAACGACTGCGAAGCACGTCCTTGGTAGTTTCAATGACATGGAAGCAACATTGAAACGACTCCGAAGCACTTCCTAGGTAGTTTCAATGACATGGAAGCAACTTTGAAACGACTCCGAAGCACTTCCTTGGTAGTTTCAATGACATGGAAGCAACTTTGAAACGACTGCGAAGCACGTCCTTGGTAGTTTCAATGACATGGAAGCAACATTGAAACGACTCCGAAGCACTTCCTTGGTAGTTTCAATGACAAAGAAGCAACATTGAAACGACTCCGAAGCACTTCCTTGGTAGTTTCAATGACATGGAAGCAACTTTGAAACGACTCCGAAGCACTTCCTTGGTAGTTTCAATGACATGGAAGCAACATTGAAAAGACTCCGAAGCACTTCCTTGGTAGTTTCAATGACAAGGAAGCAACTTTGAAACGACTCCGAAGCACTTCCTAGGTAGTTTCAATGACATGGAAGCAACTTTGAAACGACTCCGAAGCACTTCCTAGATAGTTTCAATGACATGGAAGCAACTTTGAAACGACTCCGAAGCACTTCCTTGGTAGTTTCAATGACATGGAAGCAACTTTGAAACGACTCCGAAGCACTTCCTAGATAGTTTCAATGACATAGAAGCAACTTTGAAACGACTCCGAAGCACTTCCTTGGTAGTTTCAATGACATGGAAGCAACTTTGAAACGACTCCGAAGCACTTCCTAGATAGTTTCAATGACATGGAAGCAACTTTGAAACGACTCCGAAGCACTTCCTTGGTAGTTTCAATGACATGGAAGCAACTTTGAAACGACTCCGAAGCACTTCCTAGATAGTTTCAATGACATAGAAGCAACTTTGAAACGACTCCGAAGCACTTCCTTGGTAGTTTCAATGACATGGAAGCAACATTGAAACGACTCCGAAGCACTTCCTTGGTAGTTTCAATGACATGGAAGCAACTTTGAAACGACTCCGAAGCACTTCCTTGGTAGTTTCAATGACATAGAAGCAACTTTGAAACGACTCCGAAGCACTTCCTTGGTAGTTTCAATGACATAGAAGCAACTTTGAAACGACTCCGAAGCACTTCCTTGGTAGTTTCAATGACATGGAAGCAACTTTGAAACGACTGCGAAGCACGTCCTTGGTAGTTTCAATGACATGGAAGCAACTTTGAAACGACTCCGAAGCACTTCCTTGGTAGTTTCAATGACATAGAAGCAACTTTGAAACGACTCCGAAGCACTTCCTTGGTAGTTTCAATGACATAGAAGCAACTTTGAAACGACTCCGAAGCACTTCCTTGGTAGTTTCAATGACATAGAAGCAACTTTGAAACGACTCCGAAGCACTTCCTTGGTAGTTTCAATGACATGGAAGCAACTTTGAAACGACTGCGAAGCACGTCCTTGGTAGTTTCAATGACATGGAAGCAACATTGAAACGACTCCGAAGCACTTCCTTGGTAGTTTCAATGACATGGAAGCAACTTTGAAACGACTCCGAAGCACTTCCTAGATAGTTTCAATGACATAGAAGCAACTTTGAAACGACTCCGAAGCACTTCCTTGTTAGTTTCAATGACAAGGAAGCAACTTTGAAACGACTCCGAAGCACTTCCTAGGTAGTTTCAATGACATGGAAGCAACTTTGAAACGACTCCGAAGCACTTCCTTGGTAGTTTCAATGACATGGAAGCAACTTTGAAACGACTGCGAAGCACGTCCTTGGTAGTTTCAATGACATGGAAGCAACATTGAAACGACTCCGAAGCACTTCCTTGGTAGTTTCAATGACAAAGAAGCAACATTGAAACGACTCCGAAGCACTTCCTTGGTAGTTTCAATGACATAGAAGCAACTTTGAAACGACTCCGAAGCACTTCCTTGGTAGTTTCAATGACATAGAAGCAACTTTGAAACGACTCCGAAGCACTTCCTTGGTAGTTTCAATGACATGGAAGCAACTTTGAAACGACTGCGAAGCACGTCCTTGGTAGTTTCAATGACATGGATGCAACATTGAAACGACTCCGAAGCACTTCCTTGGTAGTTTCAATGACATGGAAGCAACTTTGAAACGACTCCGAAGCACTTCCTAGATAGTTTCAATGACATAGAAGCAACTTTGAAACGACTCCGAAGCACTTCCTTGGTAGTTTCAATGACATGGAAGCAACTTTGAAACGACTCCGAAGCACTTCCTTGGTAGTTTCAATGACAAAGAAGCAACATTGAAACGACTCCGAAGCACTTCCTTGGTAGTTTCAATGACATAGAAGCAACTTTGAAACGACTCCGAAGCACTTCCTTGGTAGTTTCAATGACATGGAAGCAACTTTGAAACGACTCCGAAGCACTTCCTAGATAGTTTCAATGACATAGAAGCAACTTTGAAACGACTCCGAAGCACTTCCTTGGTAGTTTCAATGACAAGGAAGCAACTTTGAAACGACTCCGAAGCACTTCCTAGGTAGTTTCAATGACATGGAAGCAACTTTGAAACGACTCCGAAGCACTTCCTTGGTAGTTTCAATGACATGGAAGCAACTTTGAAACGACTCCGAAGCACTTCCTTGGTAGTTTCAATGACATAGAAGCAACTTTGAAACGACTCCGAAGCACTTCCTTGGTAGTTTCAATGACATGGAAGCAACTTTGAAACGACTGCGAAGCACGTCCTTGGTAGTTTCAATGACATGGAAGCAACATTGAAACGACTCCGAAGCACTTCCTTGGTAGTTTCAATGACAAAGAAGCAACATTGAAACGACTCCGAAGCACTTCCTTGGTAGTTTCAATGACATAGAAGCAACTTTGAAACGACTCCGAAGCACTTCCTTGGTAGTTTCAATGACATAGAAGCAACTTTGAAACGACTCCGAAGCACTTCCTTGGTAGTTTCAATGACATGGAAGCAACTTTGAAACGACTGCGAAGCACGTCCTAGGTAGTTTCAATGACATGGATGCAACATTGAAACGACTCCGAAGCACTTCCTTGGTAGTTTCAATGACATGGAAGCAACTTTGAAACGACTCCGAAGCACTTCCTAGATAGTTTCAATGACATAGAAGCAACTTTGAAACGACTCCGAAGCACTTCCTTGGTAGTTTCAATGACATAGAAGCAACATTGAAACGACTCCGAAGCACTTCCTTGGTAGTTTCAATGACAAAGAAGCAACATTGAAACGACTCCGAAGCACTTCCTTGGTAGTTTCAATGACATAGAAGCAACTTTGAAACGACTCCGAAGCACTTCCTTGGTAGTTTCAATGACATGGAAGCAACTTTGAAACGACTCCGAAGCACTTCCTAGATAGTTTCAATGACATAGAAGCAACTTTGAAACGACTCCGAAGCACTTCCTTGGTAGTTTCAATGACAAGGAAGCAACTTTGAAACGACTCCGAAGCACTTCCTAGGTAGTTTCAATGACATGGAAGCAACTTTGAAACGACTCCGAAGCACTTCCTTGGTAGTTTCAATGACATGGAAGCAACTTTGAAACGACTCCGAAGCACTTCCTTGGTAGTTTCAATGACATAGAAGCAACTTTGAAACGACTCCGAAGCACTTCCTTGGTAGTTTCAATGACATGGAAGCAACTTTGAAACGACTGCGAAGCACGTCCTTGGTAGTTTCAATGACATGGAAGCAACATTGAAACGACTCCGAAGCACTTCCTTGGTAGTTTCAATGACAAAGAAGCAACATTGAAACGACTCCGAAGCACTTCCTTGGTAGTTTCAATGACATGGAAGCAACTTTGAAACGACTCCGAAGCACTTCCTAGATAGTTTCAATGACATGGAAGCAACTTTGAAACGACTCCGAAGCACTTCCTTGGTAGTTTCAATGACATGGAAGCAACTTTGAAACGACTCCGAAGCACTTCCTAGATAGTTTCAATGACATAGAAGCAACTTTGAAACGACTCCGAAGCACTTCCTTGGTAGTTTCAATGACAAGGAAGCAACTTTGAAACGACTCCGAAGCACTTCCTAGGTAGTTTCAATGACATGGAAGCAACTTTGAAACGACTCCGAAGCACTTCCTTGGTAGTTTCAATGACATGGAAGCAACTTTGAAACGACTGCGAAGCACGTCCTTGGTAGTTTCAATGACATGGAAGCAACATTGAAACGACTCCGAAGCACTTCCTTGGTAGTTTCAATGACAAAGAAGCAACATTGAAACGACTCCGAAGCACTTCCTTGGTAGTTTCAATGACATGGAAGCAACTTTGAAACGACTCCGAAGCACTTCCTTGGTAGTTTCAATGACATGGAAGCAACATTGAAAAGACTCCGAAGCACTTCCTTGGTAGTTTCAATGACAAGGAAGCAACTTTGAAACGACTCCGAAGCACTTCCTAGGTAGTTTCAATGACATGGAAGCAACTTTGAAACGACTCCGAAGCACTTCCTAGATAGTTTCAATGACATGGAAGCAACTTTGAAACGACTCCGAAGCACTTCCTTGGTAGTTTCAATGACATGGAAGCAACTTTGAAACGACTCCGAAGCACTTCCTAGATAGTTTCAATGACATAGAAGCAACTTTGAAACGACTCCGAAGCACTTCCTTGGTAGTTTCAATGACATGGAAGCAACTTTGAAACGACTCCGAAGCACTTCCTAGATAGTTTCAATGACATGGAAGCAACTTTGAAACGACTCCGAAGCACTTCCTTGGTAGTTTCAATGACATGGAAGCAACTTTGAAACGACTCCGAAGCACTTCCTAGATAGTTTCAATGACATAGAAGCAACTTTGAAACGACTCCGAAGCACTTCCTTGGTAGTTTCAATGACATGGAAGCAACTTTGAAACGACTCCGAAGCACTTCCTAGATAGTTTCAATGACATAGAAGCAACTTTGAAACGACTCCGAAGCACTTCCTTGGTAGTTTCAATGACATGGAAGCAACTTTGAAACGACTCCGAAGCACTTCCTTGGTAGTTTCAATGACATGGAAGCAACATTGAAACGACTCCGAAGCACTTCCTTGGTAGTTTCAATGACATGGAAGCAACTTTGAAACGACTCCGAAGCACTTCCTTGGTAGTTTCAATGACATAGAAGCAACTTTGAAACGACTCCGAAGCACTTCCTTGGTAGTTTCAATGACATGGAAGCAACTTTGAAACGACTGCGAAGCACGTCCTTGGTAGTTTCAATGACATGGAAGCAACTTTGAAACGACTCCGAAGCACTTCCTTGGTAGTTTCAATGACATAGAAGCAACTTTGAAACGACTCCGAAGCACTTCCTTGGTAGTTTCAATGACATAGAAGCAACTTTGAAACGACTCCGAAGCACTTCCTTGGTAGTTTCAATGACATAGAAGCAACTTTGAAACGACTCCGAAGCATCTCCTTGGTAGTTTCAATGACATGGAAGCAACTTTGAAACGACTGCGAAGCACGTCCTTGGTAGTTTCAATGACATGGAAGCAACTTTGAAACGACTGCGAAGCACGTCCTTGGTAGTTTCAATGACATGGAAGCAACATTGAAACGACTCCGAAGCACTTCCTTGGTAGTTTCAATGACATGGAAGCAACTTTGAAACGACTCCGAAGCACTTCCTAGATAGTTTCAATGACATGGAAGCAACTTTGAAACGACTCCGAAGCACTTCCTTGGTAGTTTCAATGACATAGAAGCAACTTTGAAACGACTCCGAAGCACTTCCTAGGTAGTTTCAATGACATAGAAGCAACTTTGAAACGACTCCGAAGCACTTCCTTGGTAGTTTCAATGACATGGAAGCAACTTTGAAACGACTGCGAAGCACGTCCTTGGTAGTTTCAATGACATGGAAGCAACATTGAAACGACTCCGAAGCACTTCCTTGGTAGTTTCAATGACATGGAAGCAACTTTGAAACGACTCCGAAGCACTTCCTAGATAGTTTCAATGACATAGAAGCAACTTTGAAACGACTCCGAAGCACTTCCTTGGTAGTTTCAATGACAAGGAAGCAACTTTGAAACGACTCCGAAGCACTTCCTAGGTAGTTTCAATGACATGGAAGCAACTTTGAAACGACTCCGAAGCACTTCCTTGGTAGTTTCAATGACATGGAAGCAACTTTGAAACGACTGCGAAGCACGTCCTTGGTAGTTTCAATGACATGGAAGCAACTTTGAAACGACTCCGAAGCACTTCCTTGGTAGTTTCAATGACATAGAAGCAACTTTGAAAAGACTCCGAAGCACTTCCTTGGTAGTTTCAATGACATAGAAGCAACTTTGAAACGACTCCGAAGCACTTCCTTGGTAGTTTCAATGACATGGAAGCAACTTTGAAACGACTGCGAAGCACGTCCTTGGTAGTTTCAATGACATGGAAGCAACATTGAAACGACTCCGAAGCACTTCCTTGGTAGTTTCAATGACAAAGAAGCAACATTGAAACGACTCCGAAGCACTTCCTTGGTAGTTTCAATGACATGGAAGCAACTTTGAAACGACTCCGAAGCACTTCCTAGATAGTTTCAATGACATGGAAGCAACTTTGAAACGACTCCGAAGCACTTCCTTGGTAGTTTCAATGACATGGAAGCAACTTTGAAACGACTCCGAAGCACTTCCTAGATAGTTTCAATGACATAGAAGCAACTTTGAAACGACTCCGAAGCACTTCCTTGGTAGTTTCAATGACAAGGAAGCAACTTTGAAACGACTCCGAAGCACTTCCTAGGTAGTTTCAATGACATGGAAGCAACTTTGAAACGACTCCGAAGCACTTCCTTGGTAGTTTCAATGACATGGAAGCAACTTTGAAACGACTGCGAAGCACGTCCTTGGTAGTTTCAATGACATGGAAGCAACTTTGAAACGACTCCGAAGCACTTCCTTGGTAGTTTCAATGACATAGAAGCAACTTTGAAACGACTCCGAAGCACTTCCTTGGTAGTTTCAATGACATAGAAGCAACTTTGAAACGACTCCGAAGCACTTCCTTGGTAGTTTCAATGACATGGAAGCAACTTTGAAACGACTGCGAAGCACGTCCTTGGTAGTTTCAATGACAAGGAAGCAACTTTGAAACGACTCCGAAGCACTTCCTAGGTAGTTTCAATGACATGGAAGCAACTTTAAAACGACTCCGAAGCACTTCCTTGGTAGTTTCAATGACATGGAAGCAACTTTGAAACGACTGCGAAGCACGTCCTTGGTAGTTTCAATGACATGGAAGCAACATTGAAACGACTCCGAAGCACTTCCTTGGTAGTTTCAATGACAAAGAAGCAACATTGAAACGACTCCGAAGCACTTCCTTGGTAGTTTCAATGACATGGAAACAACTTTGAAACGACTCCGAAGCACTTCCTTGGTAGTTTCAATGACATGGAAGCAACATTGAAAAGACTCTGAAGCACTTCCTTGGTAGTTTCAATGACAAGGAAGCAACTTTGAAACGACTCCGAAGCACTTCCTAGGTAGTTTCAATGACATGGAAGCAACTTTGAAACGACTCCGAAGCACTTCCTAGATAGTTTCAATGACATGGAAGCAACTTTGAAACGACTCCGAAGCACTTCCTTGGTAGTTTCAATGACATGGAAGCAACTTTGAAACGACTCCGAAGCACTTCCTAGATAGTTTCAATGACATAGAAGCAACTTTGAAACGACTCCGAAGCACTTCCTTGGTAGTTTCAATGACATGGAAGCAACTTTGAAACGACTTCGAAGCACTTCCTTGGTAGTTTCAATGACATGGAAGCAACTTTGAAACGACTCCGAAGCACTTCCTTGGTAGTTTCAATGACATGGAAGCAACTTTGTAACGACTCCGAAGCACTTCCTTGGTAGTTTCAATGACATAGAAGCAACTTTGAAACAACTCCGAAGCACTTCCTTGGTAGTTTCAATGACATAGAAGCAACTTTGAAACGACTCCGAAGCACTTCCTTGGTAGTTTCAATGACATGGAAGCAACTTTGAAACGACTGCGAAGCACGTCCTTGGTAGTTTCAATGACATGGAAGCAACTTTGAAACGACTCCGAAGCACTTCCTTGGTAGTTTCAATGACATAGAAGCAACTTTGAAACGACTGCGAAGCACTTCCTTGGTAGTTTCAATGACATGGAAGCAACTTTGAAACGACTTCGAAGCACTTCCCAGGTAGTTTCAATGACATGGAAGCAACTTTGAAACGACTCCGAAGCATTTCCTAGGTAGTTTCAATGACATGGAAGCAACTTTGAAACGACTCCGAAGCACTTCCTTGGTAGTTTCAATGACATGGAAGCAACTTTGAAACGACTGCGAAGCACGTCCTTGGTAGTTTCAATGACATGGAAGCAACTTTGAAACGACTCCGAAGCACTTCCTTGGTAGTTTCAATGACATAGAAGCAACTTTGAAAAGACTCCGAAGCACTTCCTTGGTAGTTTCAATGACATGGAAGCAACTTTGAAACGACTCCGAAGCATTTCCTAGGTAGTTTCAATGACATGGAAGCAACTTTGAAACGACTCCGAAGCACTTCCTTGGTAGTTTCAATGACATGGAAGCAACTTTGAAACGACTCCGAAGCACTTCCTAGATAGTTTCAATGACATAGAAGCAACTTTGAAACGACTCCGAAGCACTTCCTTGGTAGTTTCAATGACATGGAAGCAACTTTGAAACGACTCTGAAGCACTTCCATGGTAGTTTCAATGACATGGAAGCAACTTTGAAACGACTTCGAAGCACTTCCCAGGTAGTTTCAATGACATGGAAGCAACTTTGAAACGACTCCGAAGCATTTCCTAGGTAGTTTCAATGACATGGAAGCAACTTTGAAACGACTCCGAAGCACTTCCTTGGTAGTTTCAATGACATGGAAGCAACTTTGAAACGACTCCGAAGCACTTCCTAGATAGTTTCAATGACATAGAAGCAACTTTGAAACGACTCCGAAGCACTTCCTTGGTAGTTTCAATGACATGGAAGCAACTTTGAAACGAATCCGAAGCACTTCCTTGGTAGTTTCAATGACATAGAAGCAACTTTGAAACGACTCCGAAGCACTTCCTTGGTAGTTTCAATGACATAGAAGCAACTTTGAAACGACTCCGAAGCACTTCCTTGGTAGTTTCAATGACATGGAAGCAACTTTGAAACGACTCCGAAGCACTTCCTTGGTAGTTTCAATGACATAGAAGCAACTTTGAAACGACTCCGAAGCACTTCCTTGGTAGTTTCAATGACATAGAAGCAACTTTGAAACGACTCCGAAGCACTTCCTTGGTAGTTTCAATGACATGGAAGCAACTTTGAAACGACTGCGAAGCACGTCCTTGGTAGTTTCAATGACATGGAAGCAACTTTGAAACGACTCTGAAGCACTTCCATGGTAGTTTCAATGACATGGAAGCAACTTTGAAAAGACTTCGAAGCACTTCCCAGGTAGTTTCAATGACATGGAAGCAACTTTGAAACGACTCCGAAGCATTTCCTAGGTAGTTTCAATGACATGGAAGCAACTTTGAAACGACTCCGAAGCACTTCCTTGGTAGTTTCAATGACATGGAAGCAACTTTGAAACGACTCCGAAGCACTTCCTTGGTAGTTTCAATGACATGGAAGCAACTTTGAAACGACTCCGAAGCACTTCCTTGGTAGTTTCAATGACATGGAAGCAACTTTGAAACGACTGCGAAGCACGTCCTTGGTAGTTTCAATGACATGGAAGCAACTTTGAAACGACTCCGAAGCACTTCCTAGATAGTTTCAATGACAAAGAAGCAACTTTGAAACGACTCCGAAGCACTTCCTAGATAGTTTCAATGACAAAGAAGCAACTTTGAAACGACTCCGAAGCACTTCCATGGTAGTTTCAATGACATAGAAGCAACTTTGAAACGACTCCGAAGCACTTCCTTGGTAGTTTCAATGACATAGAAGCAACTTTGAAACGACTCCGAAGCACTTCCTTGGTAGTTTCAATGACATGGAAGCAACTTTGAAACGACTGCGAAGCACGTCCTTGGTAGTTTCAATGACATGGAAGCAACTTTGAAACGACTCCGAAGCACTTCCTTGGTAGTTTCAATGACATAGAAGCAACTTTGAAACGACTCCGAAGCACTTCCTTGGTAGTTTCAATGACATAGAAGCAACTTTGAAACGACTCCGAAGCACTTCCTTGGTAGTTTCAATGACATAGAAGCAACTTTGAAACGACTCCGAAGCACTTCCTTGGTAGTTTCAATGACATGGAAGCAACTTTGAAACGACTGCGAAGCACTTCCTAGGTAGTTTCAATGACAAAGAAGCAACTTTGAAACGACTCCGAAGCACTTCCTTGGTAGTTTCAATGACATAGAAGCAACTTTGAAACGACTGCGAAGCACGTCCTTGGTAGTTTCAATGACATGGAAGCAACTTTGAAACGACTCCGAAGCACTTCCTTGGTAGTTTCAATGACATAGAAGCAACTTTGAAACGACTCCGAAGCACTTCCTAGGTAGTTTCAATGACATGGAAGCAACTTTGAAACGACTCCGAAGCACTTGCTTGGTAGTTTAAATGACATGGAAGCAACTTTGAAACGACTGCGAAGCACGTCCTTGGTAGTTTCAATGACATGGAAGCAACTTTGAAACGACTCCGAAGCACTTCCTTGGTAGTTTCAATGACATAGAAGCAACTTTGAAAAGACTCCGAAGCACTTCCTTGGTAGTTTCAATGACATAGAAGCAACTTTGAAACGACTCCGAAGCACTTCCTTGGTAGTTTCAATGACATGGAAGCAACTTTGAAACGACTGCGAAGCACGTCCTTGGTAGTTTCAATGACATGGAAGCAACATTGAAACGACTCCGAAGCACTTCCTTGGTAGTTTCAATGACAAAGAAGCAACATTGAAACGACTCCGAAGCACTTCCTTGGTAGTTTCAATGACATGGAAGCAACTTTGAAACGACTCCGAAGCACTTCCTAGATAGTTTCAATGACATGGAAGCAACTTTGAAACGACTCCGAAGCACTTCCTTGGTAGTTTCAATGACATGGAAGCAACTTTGAAACGACTCCGAAGCACTTCCTAGATAGTTTCAATGACATAGAAGCAACTTTGAAACGACTCCGAAGCACTTCCTTGGTAGTTTCAATGACATAGAAGCAACTTTGAAACGACTGCGAAGCACTTCCTTGGTAGTTTCAATGACATGGAAGCAACTTTGAAACGACTCCGAAGCACTTCCTTGGTAGTTTCAATGACATAGAAGCAACTTTGAAACGACTCCGAAGCACTTCCTTGGTAGTTTCAATGACATAGAAGCAACTTTGAAACGACTCCGAAGCACTTCCTTGGTAGTTTCAATGACAAGGAAGCAACTTTGAAACGACTCCGAAGCACTTCCTAGGTAGTTTCAATGACATGGAAGCAACTTTGAAACGACTCCGAAGCACTTCCTAGATAGTTTCAATGACATGGAAGCAACTTTGAAACGACTCCGAAGCACTTCCTTGGTAGTTTCAATGACATGGAAGCAACTTTGAAACGACTCCGAAGCACTTCCTAGATAGTTTCAATGACATAGAAGCAACTTTGAAACGACTCCGAAGCACTTCCTTTGTAGTTTCAATGACATGGAAGCAACATTGAAACGACTCCGAAGCACTTCCTTGGTAGTTTCAATGACATGGAAGCAACTTTGAAACGACTCCGAAGCACTTCCTAGGTAGTTTCAATGACATAGAAGCAACTTTGAAACGACTCCGAAGCACTTCCTTGGTAGTTTCAATGACATAGAAGCAACTTTGAAACGACTCCGAAGCACTTCCTAGGTAGTTTCAATGACATGGAAGCAACTTTGAAACGACTCCGAAGCACTTCCTTGGTAGTTTCAATGACATGGAAGCAACTTTGAAACGACTCCGAAGCACTTCCTTGGTAGTTTCAATGACATGGAAGCAACTTTGAAACGACTCCGAAGCACTTCCTAGATAGTTTCAATGACATAGAAGCAACTTTGAAACGACTCCGAAGCACTTCCTTGGTAGTTTCAATGACATAGAAGCAACTTTGAAACGACTCCGAAGCACTTCCTTGGTAGTTTCAATGACATAGAAGCAACTTTGAAACGACTCCGAAGCACTTCCTTGGTAGTTTCAATGACATAGAAGCAACTTTGAAACGACTCCGAAGCACTTCCTAGATAGTTTCAATGACATAGAAGCAACTTTGAAACGACTCCGAAGCACTTCCTAGGTAGTTTCAATGACATGGAAGTAACTTTCAAACGACTCCGAAGCACTTCCTTGGTAGTTTCAATGACATGGAAGCAACTTTGAAACGACTCCGAAGCACTTCCTTGGTAGTTTCAATGACATGGAAGCAACTTTGAAACGACTCCGAAGCACTTCCTTGGTAGTTTCAATGACATAGAAGCAACTTTGAAACGACTCCGAAGCACTTCCTTGGTAGTTTCAATGACATGGAAGCAACTTTGAAACGACTCCGAAGCACTTCCTTGGTAGTTTCAATGACATAGAAGCAACTTTGAAACGACTCCGAAGCACTTCCTAGGTAGTTTCAATGACATGGAAGCAACTTTGAAACGACTCCGAAGCACTTCCTAGATAGTTTCAATGACATGGAAGCAACTTTGAAACGACTCCGAAGCACTTCCTTGGTAGTTTCAATGACATAGAAGCAACTTTGAAACGACTCCGAAGCACTTCCTAGATAGTTTCAATGACATGGAAGCAACTTTGAAACGACTCCGAAGCACTTCCTAGGTAGTTTCAATGACATGGAAGTAACTTTCAAACGACTCCGAAGCACTTCCTTGGTAGTTTCAATGACATAGAAGCAACTTTGAAACGACTCCGAAGCACTTCCTAGATAGTTTCAATGACATAGAAGCAACTTTGAAACGACTCCGAAGCACTTCCTAGGTAGTTTCAATGACATGGAAGCAACTTTGAAACGACTCCGAAGCACTTCCTTGGTAGTTTCAATGACATAGAAGCAACTTTGAAACGACTCCGAAGCACTTCCTTGGTAGTTTCAATGACATAGAAGCAACTTTGAAACGACTCCGAAGCACTTCCTAGATAGTTTCAATGACATGGAAGCAACTTTGAAACGACTCCGAAGCACTTCCTAGGTAGTTTCAATGACATGGAAGTAACTTTCAAACGACTCCGAAGCAGTTCCTTGGTAGTTTCAATGACATGGAAGCAACTATGAAACGACTCCGAAGCACTTCCATGGTAGTTTCAATGACATGGAAGCAACTTTGAAACGACTCCGAAGCACTTCCTTGGTAGTTTCAATGACATGGAAGCAACTTTGAAACGACTGCGAAGCACGTCCTTGGTAGTTTCAATGACATGGAAGCAACTTTGAAACGACTCCGAAGCACTTCCTAGGTAGTTTCAATGACAAAGAAGCAACTTTGAAACGACTCCGAAGCACTTCCATGGTAGTTTCAATGACATGGAAGCAACTTTGAAACGACTCCGAAGCACTTCCTTGGTAGTTTCAATGACATAGAAGCAACTTTGAAACGACTCCGAAGCACTTCCTTGGTAGTTTCAATGACATGGAAGCAACTTTGAAACGACTGCGAAGCACGTCCTTGGTAGTTTCAATGACAAGGAAGCAACTTTGAAACGACTCCGAAGCACTTCCTAGGTAGTTTCAATGACATGGAAGCAACTTTGAAACGACTCCGAAGCACTTCCTTGGTAGTTTCAATGACATGGAAGCAACTTTGAAACGACTGCGAAGCACGTCCTTGGTAGTTTCAATGACATGGAAGCAACTTTGAAACGACTCCGAAGCACTTCCTTGGTAGTTTCAATGACATGGAAACAACTTTGAAACGACTCCGAAGCACTTCCTTGGTAGTTTCAATGACATGGAAGCAACATTGAAAAGACTCTGAAGCACTTCCTTGGTAGTTTCAATGACAAGGAAGCAACTTTGAAACGACTCCGAAGCACTTCCTAGGTAGTTTCAATGACATGGAAGCAACTTTGAAACGACTCCGAAGCACTTCCTAGATAGTTTCAATGACATGGAAGTAACTTTCAAACGACTCCGAAGCAGTTCCTTGGTAGTTTCAATGACATGGAAGCAACTATGAAACGACTCCGAAGCACTTCCATGGTAGTTTCAATGACATGGAAGCAACTTTGAAACGACTCCGAAGCACTTCCTTGGTAGTTTCAATGACATGGAAGCAACTTTGAAACGACTGCGAAGCACGTCCTTGGTAGTTTCAATGACATGGAAGCAACTTTGAAACGACTCCGAAGCACTTCCTTGGTAGTTTCAATGACATGGAAGCAACTTTGAAACGACTCCGAAGCACTTCCATGGTAGTTTCAATGACATGGAAGCAACTTTGAAACGACTCCGAAGCACTTCCTAGATAGTTTCAATGACATAGAAGCAACTTTGAAACGACTCCGAAGCACTTCCTAGATAGTTTCAATGACATGGAAGCAACTTTGAAACGACTCCGAAGCACTTCCTAGGTAGTTTCAATGACATGGAAGTAACTTTCAAACGACTCCGAAGCAGTTCCTTGGTAGTTTCAATGACATGGAAGCAACTATGAAACGACTCCGAAGCACTTCCATGGTAGTTTCAATGACATGGAAGCAACTTTGAAACGACTCCGAAGCACTTCCTTGGTAGTTTCAATGACATGGAAGCAACTTTGAAACGACTCCGAAGCACTTCCTTGGTAGTTTCAATGACATGGAAGCAACTTTGAAACGACTCCGAAGCACTTCCTAGGTAGTTTCAATGACATGGAAGCAACTTTGAAACGACTCCGAAGCACTTCCTAGATAGTTTCAATGACATGGAAGTAACTTTCAAACGACTCCGAAGCAGTTCCTTGGTAGTTTCAATGACATGGAAGCAACTATGAAACGACTCCGAAGCACTTCCATGGTAGTTTCAATGACATGGAAGCAACTTTGAAACGACTCCGAAGCACTTCCTTGGTAGTTTCAATGACATGGAAGCAACTTTGAAACGACTGCGAAGCACGTCCTTGGTAGTTTCAATGACATGGAAGCAACTTTGAAACGACTCCGAAGCACTTCCTAGGTAGTTTCAATGACAAAGAAGCAACTTTGAAACGACTCCGAAGCACTTCCATGGTAGTTTCAATGACATGGAAGCAACTTTGAAACGACTCCGAAGCACTTCCTAGATAGTTTCAATGACATAGAAGCAACTTTGAAACGACTCCGAAGCACTTCCTAGATAGTTTCAATGACATGGAAGCAACTTTGAAACGACTCCGAAGCACTTCCTAGGTAGTTTCAATGACATGGAAGTAACTTTCAAACGACTCCGAAGCAGTTCCTTGGTAGTTTCAATGACATGGAAGCAACTATGAAACGACTCCGAAGCACTTCCATGGTAGTTTCAATGACATGGAAGCAACTTTTAAACGACTCCGAAGCACTTCCTTGGTAGTTTCAATGACATGGAAGCAACTTTGAAACGACTGCGAAGCACGTCCTTGGTAGTTTCAATGACATGGAAGCAACTTTGAAACGACTCCGAAGCACTTCCTTGGTAGTTTCAATGACATGGAAGCAACTTTGAAACGACTGCGAAGCACGTCCTTGGTAGTTTCAATGACATGGAAGCAACTTTGAAACGACTCCGAAGCACTTCCTAGGTAGTTTCAATGACAAAGAAGCAACTTTGAAACGACTCCGAAGCACTTCCATGGTAGTTTCAATGACATGGAAGCAACTTTGAAACGACTCCGAAGCACTTCCTTGGTAGTTTCAATGACATAGAAGCAACTTTGAAACGACTCCGAAGCACTTCCTTGGTAGTTTCAATGACATGGAAGCAACTTTGAAACGACTGCGAAGCACGTCCTTGGTAGTTTCAATGACAAGGAAGCAACTTTGAAACGACTCCGAAGCACTTCCTAGGTAGTTTCAATGACATGGAACCAACTTTGAAACGACTCCGAAGCACTTCCTTGGTAGTTTCAATGACATGGAAGCAACTTTGAAACGACTGCGAAGCACGTCCTTGGTAGTTTCAATGACATGGAAGCAACATTGAAACGACTCCGAAGCACTTCCTTGGTAGTTTCAATGACAAAGAAGCAACATTGAAACGACTCCGAAGCACTTCCTTGGTAGTTTCAATGACATGGAAACAACTTTGAAACGACTCCGAAGCACTTCCTTGGTAGTTTCAATGACATGGAAGCAACATTGAAAAGACTCTGAAGCACTTCCTTGGTAGTTTCAATGACAAGGAAGCAACTTTGAAACGACTCCGAAGCACTTCCTAGATAGTTTCAATGACATGGAAGCAACTTTGAAACGACTCCGAAGCACTTCCTAGGTAGTTTCAATGACATGGAAGTAACTTTCAAACGACTCCGAAGCAGTTCCTTGGTAGTTTCAATGACATGGAAGCAACTATGAAACGACTCCGAAGCACTTCCATGGTAGTTTCAATGACATGGAAGCAACTTTGAAACGACTCCGAAGCACTTCCTTGGTAGTTTCAATGACATGGAAGCAACTTTGAAACGACTGCGAAGCACGTCCTTGGTAGTTTCAATGACATGGAAGCAACTTTGAAACGACTCCGAAGCACTTCCTTGGTAGTTTCAATGACATGGAAGCAACTTTGAAACGACTCCGAAGCACTTCCTAGGTAGTTTCAATGACATGGAAGCAACTTTGAAACGACTCCGAAGCACTTCCTAGGTAGTTTCAATGACAAAGAAGCAACTTTGAAACGACTCCGAAGCACTTCCATGGTAGTTTCAATGACATGGAAGCAACTTTGAAACGACTCCGAAGCACTTCCTTGGTAGTTTCAATGACATAGAAGCAACTTTGAAACGACTCCGAAGCACTTCCTTGGTAGTTTCAATGACATGGAAGCAACTTTGAAACGACTGCGAAGCACGTCCTTGGTAGTTTCAATGACATGGAAGCAACTTTGAAACGACTCCGAAGCACTTCCTTGGTAGTTTCAATGACATAGAAGCAACTTTGAAAAGACTCCGAAGCACTTCCTTGGTAGTTTCAATGACATGGAAGCAACTTTGAAACGACTCCGAAGCATTTCCTAGGTAGTTTCAATGACATAGAAGCAACTTTGAAAAGACTCCGAAGCACTTCCTTGGTAGTTTCAATGACATGGAAGCAACTTTGAAACGACTCCGAAGCATTTCCTAGGTAGTTTCAATGACATGGAAGCAACTTTGAAACGACTCCGAAGCATTTCCTAGGTAGTTTCAATGACATGGAAGCAACTTTGAAACGACTCCGAAGCACTTCCTTGGTAGTTTCAATGACATGGAAGCAACTTTGAAACGACTTCGAAGCACTTCCCAGGTAGTTTCAATGACATGGAAGCAACTTTGAAACGACTCCGAAGCATTTCCTAGGTAGTTTCAATGACATGGAAGCAACTTTGAAACGACTGCGAAGCACGTCCTTGGTAGTTTCAATGACATGGAAGCAACTTTGAAACGACTCCGAAGCACTTCCTTGGTAGTTTCAATGACATAGAAGCAACTTTGAAAAGACTCCGAAGCACTTCCTTGGTAGTTTCAATGACATGGAAGCAACTTTGAAACGACTCCGAAGCATTTCCTAGGTAGTTTCAATGACATAGAAGCAACTTTGAAAAGACTCCGAAGCACTTCCTTGGTAGTTTCAATGACATGGAAGCAACTTTGAAACGACTCCGAAGCATTTCCTAGGTAGTTTCAATGACATGGAAGCAACTTTGAAACGACTCCGAAGCATTTCCTAGGTAGTTTCAATGACATGGAAGCAACTTTGAAACGACTGCGAAGCACGTCCTTGGTAGTTTCAATGACATGGAAGCAACTTTGAAACGACTCCGAAGCACTTCCTTGGTAGTTTCAATGACATAGAAGCAACTTTGAAAAGACTCCGAAGCACTTCCTTGGTAGTTTCAATGACATGGAAGCAACTTTGAAACGACTCCGAAGCATTTCCTAGGTAGTTTCAATGACATAGAAGCAACTTTGAAAAGACTCCGAAGCACTTCCTTGGTAGTTTCAATGACATGGAAGCAACTTTGAAACGACTCCGAAGCATTTCCTAGGTAGTTTCAATGACATGGAAGCAACTTTGAAACGACTCCGAAGCACTTCCTTGGTAGTTTCAATGACATGGAAGCAACTTTGAAACGACTCCGAAGCACTTCCTAGATAGTTTCAATGACATAGAAGCAACTTTGAAACGACTCCGAAGCACTTCCTTGGTAGTTTCAATGACATGGAAGTAACTTTCAAACGACTCCGAAGCACTTCCTTGGTAGTTTCAATGACATGGAAGCAACTTTGAAACGACTTCGAAGCACTTCCCAGGTAGTTTCAATGACATGGAAGCAACTTTGAAACGACTCCGAAGCATTTCCTTGGTAGTTTCAATGACATGGAAGCAACTTTGAAACGACTCCGAAGCACTTCCTTGGTAGTTTCAATGACATAGAAGCAACTTTGAAACGACTCCGAAGCACTTCCTTGGTAGTTTCAATGACATAGAAGCAACTTTGAAACGACTCCGAAGCACTTCCTTGGTAGTTTCAATGACATGGAAGCAACTTTGAAACGACTCCGAAGCACTTCCTTGGTAGTTTCAATGACATAGAAGCAACTTTGAAACGACTCCGAAGCACTTCCTTGGTAGTTTCAATGACATGGAAGCAACTTTGAAACGACTGCGAAGCACGTCCTTGGTAGTTTCAATGACATGGAAGCAACATTGAAACGACTCCGAAGCACTTCCTTGGTAGTTTCAATGACAAAGAAGCAACTTTGAAACGACTCCGAAGCATTTCCTAGGTAGTTTCAATGACATGGAAGCAACTTTGAAACGACTCCGAAGCACTTCCTTGGTAGTTTCAATGACATGGAAGCAACTTTGAAACGACTCCGAAGCACTTCCTAGATAGTTTCAATGACATAGAAGCAACTTTGAAACGACTCCGAAGCACTTCCTTGGTAGTTTCAATGACATGGAAGCAACTTTGAAACGACTCTGAAGCACTTCCATGGTAGTTTCAATGACATGGAAGCAACTTTGAAACGACTTCGAAGCACTTCCCAGGTAGTTTCAATGACATGGAAGCAACTTTGAAACGACTCCGAAGCATTTCCTAGGTAGTTTCAATGACATGGAAGCAACTTTGAAACGACTCCGAAGCACTTCCTTGGTAGTTTCAATGACATGGAAGCAACTTTGAAACGACTCCGAAGCACTTCCTAGATAGTTTCAATGACATAGAAGCAACTTTGAAACGACTCCGAAGCACTTCCTTGGTAGTTTCAATGACATGGAAGCAACTTTGAAACGACTCCGAAGCACTTCCTTGGTAGTTTCAATGACATAGAAGCAACTTTGAAACGACTCCGAAGCACTTCCTTGGTAGTTTCAATGACATAGAAGCAACTTTGAAACGACTCCGAAGCACTTCCTTGGTAGTTTCAATGACATGGAAGCAACTTTGAAACGACTCCGAAGCACTTCCTTGGTAGTTTCAATGACATAGAAGCAACTTTGAAACGACTCCGAAGCACTTCCTTGGTAGTTTCAATGACATAGAAGCAACTTTGAAACGACTTCGAAGCACTTCCCAGGTAGTTTCAATGACATGGAAGCAACTTTGAAACGACTCCGAAGCATTTCCTAGGTAGTTTCAATGACATGGAAGCAACTTTGAAACGACTCCGAAGCACTTCCTTGGTAGTTTCAATGACATGGAAGCAACTTTGAAACGACTCCGAAGCACTTCCTAGATAGTTTCAATGACATAGAAGCAACTTTGAAACGACTCCGAAGCACTTCCTTGGTAGTTTCAATGACATGGAAGCAACTTTGAAACGACTTCGAAGCACTTCCTAGGTAGTTTCAATGACATGGAAGCAACTTTGAAACGACTCCGAAGCACTTCCTTGGTAGTTTCAATGACATGGAAGCAACTTTGAAACGACTCCGAAGCACTTCCTAGATAGTTTCAATGACATAGAAGCAACTTTGAAACGACTCCGAAGCACTTCCTTGGTAGTTTCAATGACATGGAAGCAACTTTGAAACGACTCCGAAGCACTTCCTTGGTAGTTTCAATGACATAGAAGCAACTTTGAAACGACTCCGAAGCACTTCCTTGGTAGTTTCAATGACATAGAAGCAACTTTGAAACGACTCCGAAGCACTTCCTTGGTAGTTTCAATGACATGGAAGCAACTTTGAAACGACTCCGAAGCACTTCCTTGGTAGTTTCAATGACATAGAAGCAACTTTGAAACGACTCCGAAGCACTTCCTTGGTAGTTTCAATGACATAGAAGCAACTTTGAAACGACTCCGAAGCACTTCCTTGGTAGTTTCAATGACATGGAAGCAACTTTGAAACGACTCCGAAGCATTTCCTAGGTAGTTTCAATGACATAGAAGCAACTTTGAAAAGACTCCGAAGCACTTCCTTGGTAGTTTCAATGACATGGAAGCAACTTTGAAACGACTCCGAAGCATTTCCTAGGTAGTTTCAATGACATGGAAGCAACTTTTAAACGACTCCGAAGCACTTCCTTGGTAGTTTCAATGACATGGAAGCAACTTTGAAACGACTCCGAAGCACTTCCTAGATAGTTTCAATGACATAGAAGCAACTTTGAAACGACTCCGAAGCACTTCCTTGGTAGTTTCAATGACATGGAAGCAACTTTGAAACGACTCCGAAGCACTTCCTAGATAGTTTCAATGACATAGAAGCAACTTTGAAACGACTCCGAAGCACTTCCTTGGTAGTTTCAATGACATGGAAGCAACTTTGAAACGACTCCGAAGCACTTCCTAGATAGTTTCAATGACATAGAAGCAACTTTGAAACGACTCCGAAGCACTTCCTTGGTAGTTTCAATGACATGGAAGCAACTTTGAAACGACTCCGAAGCACTTCCTTGGTAGTTTCAATGACATAGAAGCAACTTTGAAACGACTCCGAAGCACTTCCTTGGTAGTTTCAATGACATAGAAGCAACTTTGAAACGACTCCGAAGCACTTCCTAGGTAGTTTCAATGACATGGAAGCAACTTTCAAACGACTCCGAAGCACTTCCTAGGTAGTTTCAATGACATGGAAGCAACTTTGAAACGACTCCGAAGCACTTCCTTGGTAGTTTCAATGACATGGAAGCAACTTTGAAACGACTCCGAAGCACTTCCTAGGTAGTTTAAATGACATGGAAGCCACTTTCAAACGACTCCGAAGCACTTCTAGGTAGTTTCAATGACATGAAAGCAACTTTCAAACGACTTCGAAGCACTTCCGAGGTAGTTTCAATGACATGGAAGCAACTTTCAAACGACTCCGAAGCACTTCCTAGGTAGTTTCAATGACATGGAAGCAACTTTGAAACGACTCCGAAGCACTTCCTTGGTAGTTTCAATGACATGGAAGCAACTTTGAAACGACTCCGAAGCACTTCCTTGGTAGTTTCAATGACATGGAAGCAACTTTGAAACGACTCCGAAGCACTTCCTAGATAGTTTCAATGACATAGAAGCAACTTTGAAACGACTCCGAAGCACTTCCTTGGTAGTTTCAATGACATGGAAGCAACTTTGAAACGACTCCGAAGCACTTCCTAGATAGTTTCAATGACATAGAAGCAACTTTGAAACGACTCCGAAGCACTTCCTTGGTAGTTTCAATGACATGGAAGCAACTTTGAAACGACTCCGAAGCACTTCCTAGGTAGTTTCAATGACATGGAAGCCACTTTCAAACGACTCCGAAGCACTTCTAGGTAGTTTCAATGACATGAAAGCAACTTTCAAACGACTTCGAAGCACTTCCGAGGTAGTTTCAATGACATGGAAGCAACTTTCAAACGACTCCGAAGCACTTCCTAGGTAGTTTCAATGACATGGAAGCAACTTTCAAACGACTCCGAAGCACTTCCTAGATAGTTTCAATGACATAGAAGCAACTTTGAAACGACTCCGAAGCACTTCCTTGGTAGTTTCAATGACATAGAAGCAACTTTGAAACGACTCCGAAGCACTTCCTTGGTAGTTTCAATGACATGGAAGCAACTTTCAAACGACTCCGAAGCACTTCCTAGGTAGTTTCAATGACATGGAAGCAACTTTGAAACGACTCCGAAGCACTTCTAGGTAGTTTCAATGACATGAAAGCAACTTTCAAACGACTTCGAAGCACTTCCTTGGTAGTTTCAATGACATGGAAGCAACTTTGAAACGACTCCGAAGCACTTCCTTGGTAGTTTCAATGACATGGAAGCAACTTTGAAACGACTCCGAAGCACTTCCTAGATAGTTTCAATGACATAGAAGCAACTTTGAAACGACTCCGAAGCACTTCCTTGGTAGTTTCAATGACATGGAAGCAACTTTGAAACGACTCCGAAGCACTTCCTAGATAGTTTCAATGACATAGAAGCAACTTTGAAACGACTCCGAAGCACTTCCTTGGTAGTTTCAATGACATGGAAGCAACTTTGAAACGACTCCGAAGCACTTCCTAGGTAGTTTCAATGACATGGAAGCCACTTTCAAACGACTCCGAAGCACTTCTAGGTAGTTTCAATGACATGAAAGCAACTTTCAAACGACTTCGAAGCACTTCCGAGGTAGTTTCAATGACATGGAAGCAACTTTGAAACGACTCCGAAGCACTTCCTTGGTAGTTTCAATGACATGGAAGCAACTTTGAAACGACTCCGAAGCACTTCCTAGATAGTTTCAATGACATAGAAGCAACTTTGAAACGACTCCGAAGCACTTCCTTGGTAGTTTCAATGACATAGAAGCAACTTTGAAACGACTCCGAAGCACTTCCTTGGTAGTTTCAATGACATGGAAGCAACTTTCAAACGACTCCGAAGCACTTCCTAGGTAGTTTCAATGACATGGAAGCAACTTTGAAACGACTCCGAAGCACTTCCTTGGTAGTTTCAATGACATGGAAGCAACTTTGAAACGACTCCGAAGCACTTCCTAGGTAGTTTCAATGACATGGAAGCCACTTTCAAACGACTCCGAAGCACTTCTAGGTAGTTTCAATGACATAGAAGCAACTTTGAAACGACTCCGAAGCACTTCCTTGGTAGTTTCAATGACATGGAAGCAACTTTGAAACGACTCCGAAGCACTTCCTTGGTAGTTTCAATGACATGGAAGCAACTTTGAAACGACTCCGAAGCACTTCCTAGATAGTTTCAATGACATAGAAGCAACTTTGAAACGACTCCGAAGCACTTCCTTGGTAGTTTCAATGACATGGAAGCAACTTTGAAACGACTCCGAAGCACTTCCTAGATAGTTTCAATGACATAGAAGCAACTTTGAAACGACTCCGAAGCACTTCCTTGGTAGTTTCAATGACATGGAAGCAACTTTGAAACGACTCCGAAGCACTTCCTAGATAGTTTCAATGACATAGAAGCAACTTTGAAACGACTCCGAAGCACTTCCTTGGTAGTTTCAATGACATGGAAGCAACTTTGAAACGACTCCGAAGCACTTCCTAGGTAGTTTCAATGACATGGAAGCCACTTTCAAACGACTCCGAAGCACTTCTAGGTAGTTTCAATGACATGAAAGCAACTTTCAAACGACTTCGAAGCACTTCCGAGGTAGTTTCAATGACATGGAAGCAACTTTCAAACGACTCCGAAGCACTTCCTAGGTAGTTTCAATGACATGGAAGCAACTTTGAAACGACTCCGAAGCACTTCCTTGGTAGTTTCAATGACATGGAAGCAACTTTGAAACGACTCCGAAGCACTTCCTAGATAGTTTCAATGACATAGAAGCAACTTTGAAACGACTCCGAAGCACTTCCTTGGTAGTTTCAATGACATGGAAGCAACTTTGAAACGACTCCGAAGCATTTCCTAGGTAGTTTCAATGACATGGAAGCAACTTTGAAACGACTCCGAAGCACTTCCTTGGTAGTTTCAATGACATGGAAGCAACTTTGAAACGACTCCGAAGCACTTCCTAGATAGTTTCAATGACATAGAAGCAACTTTGAAACGACTCCGAAGCACTTCCTTGGTAGTTTCAATGACATGGAAGCAACTTTGAAACGACTCCGAAGCACTTCCTTGGTAGTTTCAATGACATAGAAGCAACTTTGAAACGACTCCGAAGCACTTCCTTGGTAGTTTCAATGACATAGAAGCAACTTTGAAACGACTCCGAAGCACTTCCTTGGTAGTTTCAATGACATGGAAGCAACTTTGAAACGACTCCGAAGCACTTCCTTGGTAGTTTCAATGACATAGAAGCAACTTTGAAACGACTCCGAAGCACTTCCTTGGTAGTTTCAATGACATAGAAGCAACTTTGAAACGACTCCGAAGCACTTCCTTGGTAGTTTCAATGACATGGAAGCAACTTTGAAACGACTGCGAAGCACGTCCTTGGTAGTTTCAATGACATGGAAGCAACTTTGAAACGACTCTGAAGCACTTCCATGGTAGTTTCAATGACATGGAAGCAACTTTGAAAAGACTTCGAAGCACTTCCCAGGTAGTTTCAATGACATGGAAGCAACTTTGAAACGACTCCGAAGCATTTCCTAGGTAGTTTCAATGACATGGAAGCAACTTTGAAACGACTCCGAAGCACTTCCTTGGTAGTTTCAATGACATGGAAGCAACTTTGAAACGACTCCGAAGCACTTCCTAGATAGTTTCAATGACATAGAAGCAACTTTGAAACGACTCCGAAGCACTTCCTTGGTAGTTTCAATGACATAGAAGCAACTTTGAAACGACTCCGAAGCACTTCCTTGGTAGTTTCAATGACATGGAAGCAACTTTGAAACGACTGCGAAGCACGTCCTTGGTAGTTTCAATGACATGGAAGCAACTTTGAAACGACTCCGAAGCACTTCCTTGGTAGTTTCAATGACATAGAAGCAACTTTGAAACGACTCCGAAGCACTTCCTTGGTAGTTTCAATGACATGGAAGCAACTTTGAAACGACTGCGAAGCACGTCCTTGGTAGTTTCAATGACATGGAAGCAACTTTGAAACGACTCCGAAGCACTTCCTTGGTAGTTTCAATGACATAGAAGCAACTTTGAAACGACTCCGAAGCACTTCCTTGGTAGTTTCAATGACATAGAAGCAACTTTGAAACGACTCCGAAGCACTTCCTTGGTAGTTTCAATGACATAGAAGCAACTTTGAAACGACTCCGAAGCACTTCCTTGGTAGTTTCAATGACATGGAAGCAACTTTGAAACGACTGCGAAGCACGTCCTTGGTAGTTTCAATGACATGGAAGCAACATTGAAACGACTCCGAAGCACTTCCTTGGTAGTTTCAATGACATAGAAGCAACTTTGAAACGACTCCGAAGCACTTCCTTGGTAGTTTCAATGACAAGGAAGCAACTTTGAAACGACTCCGAAGCACTTCCTTGGTAGTTTCAATGACATGGAAGCAACTTTGAAACGACTGCGAAGCACGTCCTTGGTAGTTTCAATGACATGGAAGCAACATTGAAACGACTCCGAAGCACTTCCTTGGTAGTTTCAATGACAAAGAAGCAACATTGAAACGACTCCGAAGCACTTCCTTGGTAGTTTCAATGACATGGAAGCAACTTTGAAACGACTCCGAAGCACTTCCTAGATAGTTTCAATGACATGGAAGCAACTTTGAAACGACTCCGAAGCACTTCCTTGGTAGTTTCAATGACATGGAAGCAACTTTGAAACGACTCCGAAGCACTTCCTAGATAGTTTCAATGACATAGAAGCAACTTTGAAACGACTCCGAAGCACTTCCTTGGTAGTTTCAATGACATAGAAGCAACTTTGAAACGACTGCGAAGCACGTCCTTGGTAGTTTCAATGACATAGAAGCAACTTTGAAACGACTCCGAAGCACTTCCTAGGTAGATTCAATGACATGGAAGCAACTTTGAAACGACTCCGAAGCATTTCCTAGGTAGTTTCAATGACATGGAAGCAACTTTGAAACGACTCCGAAGCATTTCCTAGGTAGTTTCAATGACATGGAAGCAACTTTGAAACGACTCCGAAGCACTTCCTAGATAGTTTCAATGACATGGAAGCAACTTTGAAACGACTCCGAAGCACTTCCTTGGTAGTTTCAATGACATGGAAGCAACATTGAAACGACTCCGAAGCACTTCCTTGGTAGTTTCAATGACATAGAAGCAACTTTGAAACGACTCCGAAGCACTTCCTTGGTAGTTTCAATGACATGGAAGCAACTTTGAAACGACTGCGAAGCACGTCCTTGGTAGTTTCAATGACATGGAAGCAACTTTGAAACGACTCCGAAGCACTTCCTTGGTAGTTTCAATGACATAGAAGCAACTTTGAAAAGACTCCGAAGCACTTCCTTGGTAGTTTCAATGACATAGAAGCAACTTTGAAACGACTCCGAAGCACTTCCTTGGTAGTTTCAATGACATGGAAGCAACTTTGAAACGACTGCGAAGCACGTCCTTGGTAGTTTCAATGACATGGAAGCAACATTGAAACGACTCCGAAGCACTTCCTTGGTAGTTTCAATGACAAAGAAGCAACATTGAAACGACTCCGAAGCACTTCCTTGGTAGTTTCAATGACATGGAAGCAACTTTGAAACGACTCCGAAGCACTTCCTAGATAGTTTCAATGACATGGAAGCAACTTTGAAACGACTCCGAAGCACTTCCTTGGTAGTTTCAATGACATGGAAGCAACTTTGAAACGACTCCGAAGCACTTCCTAGATAGTTTCAATGACATAGAAGCAACTTTGAAACGACTCCGAAGCACTTCCTTGGTAGTTTCAATGACATAGAAGCAACTTTGAAACGACTGCGAAGCACGTCCTTGGTAGTTTCAATGACATGGAAGCAACATTGAAACGACTCCGAAGCACTTCCTTGGTAGTTTCAATGACATAGAAGCAACTTTGAAACGACTCCGAAGCACTTCCTTGGTAGTTTCAATGACAAGGAAGCAACTTTGAAACGACTCCGAAGCACTTCCTTGGTAGTTTCAATGACATGGAAGCAACTTTGAAACGACTGCGAAGCACGTCCTTGGTAGTTTCAATGACATGGAAGCAACATTGAAACGACTCCGAAGCACTTCCTTGGTAGTTTCAATGACAAAGAAGCAACATTGAAACGACTCCGAAGCACTTCCTTGGTAGTTTCAATGACATGGAAGCAACTTTGAAACGACTCCGAAGCACTTCCTAGATAGTTTCAATGACATGGAAGCAACTTTGAAACGACTCCGAAGCACTTCCTTGGTAGTTTCAATGACATGGAAGCAACTTTGAAACGACTCCGAAGCACTTCCTAGATAGTTTCAATGACATAGAAGCAACTTTGAAACGACTCCGAAGCACTTCCTTGGTAGTTTCAATGACATGGAAGCAACTTTGAAACGACTGCGAAGCACGTCCTTGGTAGTTTCAATGACATGGAAGCAACATTGAAACGACTCCGAAGCACTTCCTTGGTAGTTTCAATGACATAGAAGCAACTTTGAAACGACTCCGAAGCACTTCCTTGGTAGTTTCAATGACAAGGAAGCAACTTTGAAACGACTCCGAAGCACTTCCTTGGTAGTTTCAATGACATGGAAGCAACTTTGAAACGACTGCGAAGCACGTCCTTGGTAGTTTCAATGACATGGAAGCAACATTGAAACGACTCCGAAGCACTTCCTTGGTAGTTTCAATGACAAAGAAGCAACATTGAAACGACTCCGAAGCACTTCCTTGGTAGTTTCAATGACATGGAAGCAACTTTGAAACGACTCCGAAGCACTTCCTAGATAGTTTCAATGACATGGAAGCAACTTTGAAACGACTCCGAAGCACTTCCTTGGTAGTTTCAATGACATGGAAGCAACTTTGAAACGACTCCGAAGCACTTCCTAGATAGTTTCAATGACATAGAAGCAACTTTGAAACGACTCCGAAGCACTTCCTTGGTAGTTTCAATGACATAGAAGCAACTTTGAAACGACTGCGAAGCACGTCCTTGGTAGTTTCAATGACATGGAAGCAACTTTGAAACGACTCCGAAGCACTTCCTTGGTAGTTTCAATGACATAGAAGCAACTTTGAAACGACTCCGAAGCACTTCCTTGGTAGTTTCAATGACATAGAAGCAACTTTGAAACGACTCCGAAGCACTTCCTAGGTAGATTCAATGACATGGAAGCAACTTTGAAACGACTCCGAAGCATTTCCTAGGTAGTTTCAATGACATGGAAGCAACTTTGAAACGACTGCGAAGCACGTCCTTGGTAGTTTCAATGACATGGAAGCAACTTTGAAACGACTCCGAAGCACTTCCTTGGTAGTTTCAATGACATAGAAGCAACTTTGAAACGACTCCGAAGCACTTCCTTGGTAGTTTCAATGACATAGAAGCAACTTTGAAACGACTCCGAAGCACTTCCTTGGTAGTTTCAATGACATAGAAGCAACTTTGAAACGACTCCGAAGCACTTCCTTGGTAGTTTCAATGACATGGAAGCAACTTTGAAACGACTGCGAAGCACGTCCTTGGTAGTTTCAATGACATGGAAGCAACTTTGAAACGACTCCGAAGCACTTCCTTGGTAGTTTCAATGACATAGAAGCAACTTTGAAAAGACTCCGAAGCACTTCCTTGGTAGTTTCAATGACATAGAAGCAACTTTGAAACGACTCCGAAGCACTTCCTTGGTAGTTTCAATGACATGGAAGCAACTTTGAAACGACTGCGAAGCACGTCCTTGGTAGTTTCAATGACATGGAAGCAACATTGAAACGACTCCGAAGCACTTCCTTGGTAGTTTCAATGACAAAGAAGCAACATTGAAACGACTCCGAAGCACTTCCTTGGTAGTTTCAATGACATGGAAGCAACTTTGAAACGACTCCGAAGCACTTCCTAGATAGTTTCAATGACATGGAAGCAACTTTGAAACGACTCCGAAGCACTTCCTTGGTAGTTTCAATGACATGGAAGCAACTTTGAAACGACTCCGAAGCACTTCCTAGATAGTTTCAATGACATAGAAGCAACTTTGAAACGACTCCGAAGCACTTCCTTGGTAGTTTCAATGACATAGAAGCAACTTTGAAACGACTGCGAAGCACGTCCTTGGTAGTTTCAATGACATGGAAGCAACTTTGAAACGACTCCGAAGCACTTCCTTGGTAGTTTCAATGACATAGAAGCAACTTTGAAACGACTCCGAAGCACTTCCTTGGTAGTTTCAATGACATAGAAGCAACTTTGAAACGACTCCGAAGCACTTCCTAGGTAGATTCAATGACATGGAAGCAACTTTGAAACGACTCCGAAGCATTTCCTAGGTAGTTTCAATGACATGGAAGCAACTTTGAAACGACTCCGAAGCATTTCCTAGGTAGTTTCAATGACATGGAAGCAACTTTGAAACGACTCCGAAGCACTTCCTAGATAGTTTCAATGACATGGAAGCAACTTTGAAACGACTCCGAAGCACTTCCTTGGTAGTTTCAATGACATGGAAGCAACATTGAAACGACTCCGAAGCACTTCCTTGGTAGTTTCAATGACAAAGAAGCAACATTGAAACGACTCCGAAGCACTTCCTTGGTAGTTTCAATGACAAGGAAGCAACTTTGAAACGACTCCGAAGCACTTCCTAGGTAGTTTCAATGACATGGAAGCAACTTTGAAACGACTCCGAAGCACTTCCTAGATAGTTTCAATGACATGGAAGCAACTTTGAAACGACTCCGAAGCACTTCCTTGGTAGTTTCAATGACATGGAAGCAACTTTGAAACGACTCCGAAGCACTTCCTAGATAGTTTCAATGACATAGAAGCAACTTTGAAACGACTCCGAAGCACTTCCTTGGTAGTTTCAATGACATGGAAGCAACATTGAAACGACTCCGAAGCACTTCCTTGGTAGTTTCAATGACATGGAAGCAACTTTGAAACGACTCCGAAGCACTTCCTAGGTAGTTTCAATGACATAGAAGCAACTTTGAAACGACTCCGAAGCACTTCCTTGGTAGTTTCAATGACATAGAAGCAACTTTGAAACGACTCCGAAGCACTTCCTAGGTAGTTTCAATGACATGGAAGCAACTTTGAAACGACTCCGAAGCACTTCCTTGGTAGTTTCAATGACATGGAAGCAACTTTGAAACGACTCCGAAGCACTTCCTTGGTAGTTTCAATGACATGGAAGCAACTTTGAAACGACTCCGAAGCACTTCCTAGATAGTTTCAATGACATAGAAGCAACTTTGAAACGACTCCGAAGCACTTCCTAGGTAGTTTCAATGACATGGAAGTAACTTTCAAACGACTCCGAAGCACTTCCTTGGTAGTTTCAATGACATAGAAGCAACTTTGAAACGACTCCGAAGCACTTCCTTGGTAGTTTCAATGACATAGAAGCAACTTTGAAACGACTCCGAAGCACTTCCTTGGTAGTTTCAATGACATAGAAGCAACTTTGAAACGACTCCGAAGCACTTCCTTGGTAGTTTCAATGACATAGAAGCAACTTTGAAACGACTCCGAAGCACTTCCTTGGTAGTTTCAATGACATAGAAGCAACTTTGAAACGACTCCGAAGCACTTCCTAGATAGTTTCAATGACATAGAAGCAACTTTGAAACGACTCCGAAGCACTTCCTTGGTAGTTTCAATGACATAGAAGCAACTTTGAAACGACTCCGAAGCACTTCCTTGGTAGTTTCAATGACATAGAAGCAACTTTGAAACGACTCCGAAGCACTTCCTTGGTAGTTTCAATGACATAGAAGCAACTTTGAAACGACTCCGAAGCACTTCCTAGATAGTTTCAATGACATAGAAGCAACTTTGAAACGACTCCGAAGCACTTCCTAGGTAGTTTCAATGACATGGAAGTAACTTTCAAACGACTCCGAAGCACTTCCTTGGTAGTTTCAATGACATGGAAGCAACTTTGAAACGACTCCGAAGCACTTCCTTGGTAGTTTCAATGACATGGAAGCAACTTTGAAACGACTCCGAAGCACTTCCTTGGTAGTTTCAATGACATAGAAGCAACTTTGAAACGACTCCGAAGCACTTCCTTGGTAGTTTCAATGACATGGAAGCAACTTTGAAACGACTCCGAAGCACTTCCTTGGTAGTTTCAATGACATAGAAGCAACTTTGAAACGACTCCGAAGCACTTCCTAGGTAGTTTCAATGACATGGAAGCAACTTTGAAACGACTCCGAAGCACTTCCTAGATAGTTTCAATGACATGGAAGCAACTTTGAAACGACTCCGAAGCACTTCCTTGGTAGTTTCAATGACATGGAAGCAACTTTGAAACGACTCCGAAGCACTTCCTAGATAGTTTCAATGACATAGAAGCAACTTTGAAACGACTCCGAAGCACTTCCTAGATAGTTTCAATGACATGGAAGCAACTTTGAAACGACTCCGAAGCACTTCCTAGGTAGTTTCAATGACATGGAAGTAACTTTCAAACGACTCCGAAGCAGTTCCTTGGTAGTTTCAATGACATGGAAGCAACTATGAAACGACTCCGAAGCACTTCCATGGTAGTTTCAATGACATGGAAGCAACTTTGAAACGACTCCGAAGCACTTCCTTGGTAGTTTCAATGACATGGAAGCAACTTTGAAACGACTCCGAAGCACTTCCATGGTAGTTTCAATGACATGGAAGCAACTTTGAAACGACTTCGAAGCACTTCGTTGGTAGTTTCAATGACATGGAAGCAACTTTGAAACGACTCCGAAGCACTTCCTGGGTAGTTTCAATGACATGGAAGCAACTATGAAACGACTCCGAAGCACTTCCTAGGTAGTTTCAATGACATGGAAGCAACTTTGAAACGACTCCGAAGCACTTCCTAGGTAGTTTCAATGACATGGAAGCAACTTTCAAACGACTCCGAAGCACTTCCTAGGTAGTTTCAATGACATGGAAGCAACTTTCAAACGACTTCGAAGCACTTCCTAGGTAGTTTCAATGACATGGAAGCAACTTTCAAACGACTTCGAAGCACTTCCTAGGTAGTTTCAATGACATGGAAGCAACTTTCAAACGACTTCGAAGCACTTCCTAGGTAGTTTCAATGACATGGAAGCAACTTTCAAACGACTTCGAAGCACTTCCTAGGTAGTTTCAATGACATGGAAGCAACTTTGAAACGACTCCGAAGCACTTCCATGGTAGTTTCAATGACATGGAAGCAACTTTGAAACGACTCCGAAGCACTTCCTTGGTAGTTTCAATGACATGGAAGCAACTTTGAAACGATTTCGAAGCACTTCCTAGGTAGTTTCAATGACATGGAAGCAACTTTGAAACGACTCCGAAGCACTTCCATGGTAGTTTCAATGACATGGAAGCAACTTTGAAACGACTCCGAAGCACTTCCATGGTAGTTTCAATGACATGGAAGCAACTTTGAAACGATTTCGAAGCACTTCCTAGGTAGTTTCAATGACATGGAAGCAACTTTGAAACGACTCCGAAGCACTTCCTTGGTAGTTTCAATGACATGGAAGCAACTTTGAAACGACTCCGAAGCACTTCCTAGGTAGTTTCAATGACATGGAAGCAACTTTGAAACGACCCCGAAGCACTTCCTAGGTAGTTTCAATGGCATGGAAGCATCTTTGAAACGACTCCGAAGCACTTCCTAGGTAGTTTCAATGACATGGAAGCAACTTTGAAACGACTCCGAAGCACTTCCCAGGTAGTTTCAATGACATGGAAGCAACTTTGAAACGACTCCGAAGCACTTCCTAGGTAGTTTCAATGACATGGAAGCAACTTTCAAACGACTTCGAAGCACTTCCTAGGTAGTTTCAATGACATGGAAGCAACTTTGAAACGACTCCGAAGCACTTCCATGGTAGTTTCAATGACATGGAAGCAACTTTGAAACGACTCCGAAGCACTTCCTTGGTAGTTTCAATGACATGGAAGCAACTTTGAAACGATTTCGAAGCACTTCCTAGGTAGTTTCAATGACATGGAAGCAACTTTGAAACGACTCCGAAGCACTTCCATGGTAGTTTCAATGACATGGAAGCAACTTTGAAACGACTCCGAAGCACTTCCATGGTAGTTTCAATGACATGGAAGCAACTTTGAAACGAATTCGAAGCACTTCCTAGGTAATTTCAATGACATGGAAGCAACTTTGAAACGACTCCGAAGCACTTCCTTGGTAGTTTCAATGACATGGAAGCAACTTTGAAACGACTCCGAAGCACTTCCCAGGTAGTTTCAATGACATGGAAGCAACTTTGAAACGACTCCGAAGCACTTCCATGGTAGTTTCAATGACATGGAAGCAACTTTGAAACGATTTCGAAGCACTTCCTAGGTAGTTTCAATGACATGGAAGCAACTTTGAAACGACTCCGAAGCACTTCCTTGGTAGTTTCAATGACATGGAAGCAACTTTGAAACGACTCCGAAGCACTTCCTAGGTAGTTTCAATGACATGGAAGCAACTTTGAAACGACCCCGAAGCACTTCCTAGGTAGTTTCAATGGCATGGAAGCATCTTTGAAACGACTCCGAAGCACTTCCTAGGTAGTTTCAATGACATGGAAGCAACTTTGAAACGACTCCGAAGCACTTCCCAGGTAGTTTCAATGACATGGAAGCAACTTTGAAAAGACTCCGAAGCACTTCCTAGGTAGTTTCAATGACATGGAAGCAACTTTCAAACGACTTCGAAGCACTTCCTAGGTAGTTTCAATGACATGGAAGCAACTTTCAAACGACTTCGAAGCACTTCCTAGGTAGTTTCAATGACATGGAAGCAACTTTGAAACGACTCCGAAGCACTTCCATGGTAGTTTCAATGACATGGAAGCAACTTTGAAACGACTCCGAAGCACTTCCTTGGTAGTTTCAATGACATGGAAGCAACTTTGAAACGATTTCGAAGCACTTCCTAGGTAGTTTCAATGACATGGAAGCAACTTTGAAACGACTCCGAAGCACTTCCATGGTAGTTTCAATGACATGGAAGCAACTTTGAAACGACTCCGAAGCACTTCCATGGTAGTTTCAATGACATGGAAGCAACTTTGAAACGATTTCGAAGCACTTCCTAGGTAATTTCAATGACATGGAAGCAACTTTGAAACGACTCCGAAGCACTTCCTTGGTAGTTTCAATGACATGGAAGCAACTTTGAAACGACTCCGAAGCACTTCCCAGGTAGTTTCAATGACATGGAAGCAACTTTGAAACGACTCCGAAGCACTTCCATGGTAGTTTCAATGACATGGAAGCAACTTTGAAACGACTCCGAAGCACTTCCTAGGTAGTTTCAATGACATGGAAGCATCTTTGAAACGACTCCGAAGCACTTCCTAGGTAGTTTCAATGACATGGAAGCATCTTTGAAACGACTCCGAAGCACTTCCTAGGTAGTTTCAATGACATGGAAGCATCTTTGAAACGACTCCGAAGCACTTCGTTGGTAGTTTCAATGACATGGAAGCAACTTTGAAACGACTCCGAAGCACTTCCTTGGTAGTTTCAATGACATGGAAGCAACTTTGAAACGACTCCGAAGCACTTCCTAGGTAGTTTCAATGGCATGGAAGCATCTTTGAAACGACTCCGAAGCACTTCCTAGGTAGTTTCAATGGCATGGAAGCAACTTTGAAACGACTCCGAAGCACTTCCTTGGTAGTTTCAATGACATGGAAGCAACTTTGAAACGACTCCGAAGCACTTCCTAGGTAGTTTCAATGACATGGAAGCAACTTTGAAACGACCCCGAAGCACTTCCTAGGTAGTTTCAATGGCATGGAAGCATCTTTGAAACGACTCCGAAGCACTTCCTAGGTAGTTTCAATGACATGGAAGCAACTTTGAAACGACTCCGAAGCACTTCCTTGGTAGTTTCAATGACATGGAAGCAACTTTGAAACGACTCCGAAGCACTTCCTTGGCAGTTTCAATGACATGGAAGCAACTTTGAAACGACTCCGAAGCACTTTCTAGGTAGTTTCAATGACATGGAAGCAACTTTGAAACGACTCCGAAGCACTTTCTAGGTAGTTTCAATGACATGGAAGCAACTTTGAAACGACTCCAAAGCACTTCCTAGGTAGTTTCAATGACATGGAAGCAACTTTGAAACGACTCCGAAGCAATTGCTAGGTAGTTTCAATGACATGGAAGCAACTTTCAAACGACTCCAAAGCACTTCCTAGGTAGTTTCAATGACAAGGAAGCAACTTTGAAACGACTCCAAAGCACTTCCTAGGTAGTTTCAATGACAAGGAAGCAACTTTGAAACGACTCCAAAGCACTTCCTAGGTAGTTTCAATGACATGGAAGCAACTTTGAAACGACTCCGAAGCACTTCCTTGGTAGTTTCAATGACATGGAAGCAACTTTTAAACGACTCCGAAGCACTTCCTAGATAGTTTCAATGACATGGAAGCAACTTTGAAACGCCTCCGAAGCACTTCCTAGGTAGTTTCAATGACATGGAAGCAACTTTGAAACGACTTTGAAGCACTTCCTAGGTAGTTTCAATGACATGGAAGCAACTTTGAAACGACTCCGAAGCACTTTCTAGGTAGTTTCAATGACATGGAAGCAACTTTGAAACGACTCCGAAGCACTTCCTAGGTAGTTTCAATGACATGGAAGCAACTTTGAAACGACTCCGAAGCACTTTCTAGGTAGTTTCAATGACATGGAAGCAACTTTGAAACGACTCCGAAGCACTTTCTAGGTAGTTTCAATGACATGGAAGCAACTTTGAAACGACTCCGAAGCACTTCCTTGGTAGTTTCAATGACATGGAAGCAACTTTGAAAAGACTCCGAAGCACTTCCTAGGTAGTTTCAATGACATGGAAGCAACTTTGAAACGACTCCGAAGCACTTTCTAGGTAGTTTCAATGACATGGAAGCAACTTTGAAACGACTCCAAAGCACTTCCTAGGTAGTTTCAATGACAAGGAAGCAACTTTGAAACGACTCCAAAGCACTTCCTAGGTAGTTTCAATGACATGGAAGCAACTTTGAAACGACTCCGAAGCACTTCCTTGGTAGTTTCAATGACATGGAAGCAACTTTTAAACGACTCCGAAGCACTTCCTAGATAGTTTCAATGACATGGAAGCAACTTTGAAACGACTCCGAAGCACTTCCTAGGTAGTTTCAATGACATGGAAGCAACATTGAAACGACTCCGAAGCACTTCCTAGGTAGTTTCAATGACATGGAAGCAACTTTGAAACGACTCCGAAGCACTTTCTAGGTAGTTTCAATGACATGGAAGCAACTTTGAAACGACTCCAAAGCACTTCCTAGGTAGTTTCAATGACATGGAAGCAACTTTGAAACGACTCCGAAGCACTTCCTTGGTAGTTTCAATGACATGGAAGCAACTTTTAAACGACTCCGAAGCACTTCCTAGATAGTTTCAATGACATGGAAGCAACTTTGAAACGACTCCGAAGCACTTTCTAGGTAGTTTCAATGACATGGAAGCAACTTTCAAACGACTCCAAAGCACTTCCTAGGTAGTTTCAATGACAAGGAAGCAACTTTGAAACGACTCCAAAGCACTTCCTAGGTAGTTTCAATGACAAGGAAGCAACTTTGAAACGACTCCAAAGCACTTCCTAGGTAGTTTCAATGACATGGAAGCAACTTTGAAACGACTCCGAAGCACTTTCTAGGTAGTTTCAATGACATGGAAGCAACTTTGAAACGACTCCGAAGCACTTTCTAGGTAGTTTCAATGACATGGAAGCAACTTTGAAACGACTCCAAAGCACTTCCTAGGTAGTTTCAATGACAAGGAAGCAACTTTGAAACGACTCCAAAGCACTTCCTAGGTAGTTTCAATGACATGGAAGCAACTTTGAAACGACTCCGAAGCACTTCCTTGGTAGTTTCAATGACATGGAAGCAACTTTTAAACGACTCCGAAGCACTTCCTAGATAGTTTCAATGACATGGAAGCAACTTTGAAACGACTCCGAAGCACTTCCTAGGTAGTTTCAATGACATGGAAGCAACTTTGAAACGACTCCGAAGCACTTCCTAGGTAGTTTCAATGACATGGAAGCAACTTTGAAACGACTCCGAAGAACTTTCTAGGTAGTTTCAATGACATGGAAGCAACTTTGAAACGACTCCAAAGCACTTCCTAGGTAGTTTCAATGACATGGAAGCAACTTTGAAACGACTCCGAAGCACTTCCTTGGTAGTTTCAATGACATGGAAGCAACTTTTAAACGACTCCGAAGCACTTCCTAGATAGTTTCAATGACATGGAAGCAACTTTGAAACGACTCCGAAGCACTTTCTAGGTAGTTTCAATGACATGGAAGCAACTTTCAAACGACTCCGAAGCACTTCCTAGGTAGTTTCAATGACAAGGAAGCAACTTTGAAACGACTCCAAAGCACTTCCTAGGTAGTTTCAATGACAAGGAAGCAACTTTGAAACGACTCCAAAGCACTTCCTAGGTAGTTTCAATGACATGGAAGCAACTTTGAAACGACTCCGAAGCACTTCCTAGGTAGTTTCAATGACATGGAAGCAACTTTGAAACGACTCCGAAGCACTTCCTAGGTAGTTTCAATGACATGGAAGCAACTTTGAAACGACTCCGAAGCACTTTCTAGGTAGTTTCAATGACATGGAAGCAACTTTGAAACGACTCCAAAGCACTTCCTAGGTAGTTTCAATGACATGGAAGCAACTTTGAAACGACTCCGAAGCACTTCCTTGGTAGTTTCAATGACATGGAAGCAACTTTTAAACGACTCCGAAGCACTTCCTAGATAGTTTCAATGACATGGAAGCAACTTTGAAACGACTCCGAAGCACTTTCTAGGTAGTTTCAATGACATGGAAGCAACTTTGAAACGACTCCGAAGCACTTCCTTGGTAGTTTCAATGACATGGAAGCAACTTTTAAACGACTCCGAAGCACTTCCTAGATAGTTTCAATGACATGGAAGCAACTTTGAAACGACTCCGAAGCACTTTCTAGGTAGTTTCAATGACATGGAAGCAACTTTCAAACGACTCCAAAGCACTTCCTAGGTAGTTTCAATGACAAGGAAGCAACTTTGAAACGACTCCAAAGCACTTCCTAGGTAGTTTCAATGACAAGGAAGCAACTTTGAAACGACTCCAAAGCACTTCCTAGGTAGTTTCAATGACAAGGAAGCAACTTTGAAACGACTCCAAAGCACTTCCTAGGTAGTTTCAATGACATGGAAGCAACTTTGAAACGACTCCGAAGCACTTCCTAGGTAGTTTCAATGACATGGAAGCAACTTTCAAACGACTCCAAAGCACTTCCTAGGTAGTTTCAATGACAAGGAAGCAACTTTGAAACGACTCCAAAGCACTTCCTTGGTAGTTTCAATGACATGGAAGCAACTTTGAAACGACTCCGAAGCACTTCCTAGATAGTTTCAATGACATGGAAGCAACTTTGAAACGACTCCGAAGCACTTTCTAGGTAGTTTCAATGACATGGAAGCAACTTTCAAACGACTCCAAAGCACTTCCTAGGTAGTTTCAATGACAAGGAAGCAACTTTGAAACGACTCCGAAGCACTTCCTTGGTAGTTTCAATGACATGGAAGCAACTTTTAAACGACTCCGAAGCACTTCCTAGATAGTTTCAATGACATGGAAGCAACTTTGAAACGACTCCGAAGCACTTCCTAGGTAGTTTCAATGACATGGAAGCAACTTTGAAACGACTCCGAAGCACTTCCTAGGTAGTTTCAATGACATGGAAGCAACTTTGAAACGACTCCGAAGCACTTTCTAGGTAGTTTCAATGACATGGAAGCAACTTTGAAACGACTCCGAAGCACTTTCTAGGTAGTTTCAATGACATGGAAGCAACTTTGAAACGACTCCAAAGCACTTCCTAGGTAGTTTCAATGACATGGAAGCAACTTTGAAACGACTCCGAAGCACTTCCTTGGTAGTTTCAATGACATGGAAGCAACTTTGAAAAGACTCCGAAGCACTTCCTAGGTAGTTTCAATGACATGGAAGCAACTTTGAAACGACTCCGAAGCACTTCCTTGGTAGTTTCAATGACATGGAAGCAACTTTGAAACGACTCCGAAGCACTTCCTTGGTAGTTTCAATGACATGGAAGCAACTTTGAAACGACTCCGAAGCATTTCCTAGGTAGTTTCAATGACATAGAAGCAACTTTGAAACGACTCCGAAGCACTTCCTAGGTAGTTTCAATGACATGGAAGCAACTTTGAAACGACTCCAAAGCACTTCCTAGGTAGTTTCAATGACATGGAAGCAACTTTGAAACGACTCCGAAGCACTTTCTAGGTAGTTTCAATGACATGGAAGCAACTTTGAAACGACTCCGAAGCACTTTCTAGGTAGTTTCAATGACATGGAAGCAACTTTGAAACGACTCCGAAGCACTTCCTTGGTAGTTTCAATGACATGGAAGCAACTTTGAAACGACTCCGAAGCACTTCCTAGATAGTTTCAATGACATGGAAGCAACTTTGAAACGACTCCGAAGCACTTTCTAGGTAGTTTCAATGACATGGAAGCAACTTTGAAACGACTCCGAAGCACTTCCTTGGTAGTTTCAATGACATGTAAGCAACTTTTAAACGACTCCGAAGCACTTCCTAGATAGTTTCAATGACATGGAAGCAACTTTGAAACGACTCCGAAGCACTTCCTAGGTAGTTTCAATGACATGGAAGCAACTTTGAAACGACTCCGAAGCACTTCCTAGGTAGTTTCAATGACATGGAAGCAACTTTGAAACGACTCCGAAGCACTTCCTTGGTAGTTTCAATGACATGGAAGCAACTTTTAAACGACTCCGAAGCACTTCCTAGATAGTTTCAATGACATGGAAGCAACTTTTAAACGACTCCGAAGCACTTCCTAGATAGTTTCAATGACATGGAAGCAACTTTGAAACGACTCCGAAGCACTTCCTAGGTAGTTTCAATGACATGGAAGCAACTTTGAAACGACTCCAAAGCACTTCCTAGGTAGTTTCAATGACATGGAAGCAACTTTGAAACGACTCCGAAGCACTTCCTTGGTAGTTTCAATGACATGGAAGCAACTTTGAAAAGACTCCGAAGCACTTCCTAGGTAGTTTCAATGACATGGAAGCAACTTTGAAACGACTCCGAAGCACTTCCTTGGTAGTTTCAATGACATGGAAGCAACTTTGAAAAGACTCCGAAGCACTTCCTAGGTAGTTTCAATGACATGGAAGCAACTTTGAAACGACTCCGAAGCACTTCCTTGGTAGTTTCAATGACATGGAAGCAACTTTGAAACGACTCCGAAGCACTTCCTTGGTAGTTTCAATGACATGGAAGCAACTTTTAAACGACTCCGAAGCACTTCCTAGATAGTTTCAATGACATGGAAGCAACTTTGAAACGACTCCGAAGCACTTCCTAGGTAGTTTCAATGACATGGAAGCAACTTTGAAACGACTCCAAAGCACTTCCTAGGTAGTTTCAATGACATGGAAGCAACTTTGAAACGACTCCGAAGCACTTCCTTGGTAGTTTCAATGACATGGAAGCAACTTTGAAACGACTCCGAAGCACTTTCTAGGTAGTTTCAATGACATGGAAGCAACTTTGAAACGACTCCGAAGCACTTCCTTGGTAGTTTCAATGACATGGAAGCAACTTTTAAACGACTCCGAAGCACTTCCTAGATAGTTTCAATGACATGGAAGCAACTTTGAAACGACTCCGAAGCACTTCCTTGGTAGTTTCAATGACATGGAAGCAACTTTGAAAAGACTCCGAAGCACTTCCTAGGTAGTTTCAATGACATGGAAGCAACTTTGAAACGACTCCGAAGCACTTCCTTGGTAGTTTCAATGACATGGAAGCAACTTTGAAAAGACTCCGAAGCACTTCCTAGGTAGTTTCAATGACATGGAAGCAACTTTGAAACGACTCCGAAGCACTTCCTTGGTTGTTTCAATGACATGGAAGCAACTTTTAAACGACTCCGAAGCACTTCCTTGGTAGTTTCAATGACATGGAAGCAACTTTGAAACGACTCCGAAGCACTTTCTAGGTAGTTTCAATGACATGGAAGCAACTTTGAAACGACTCCGAAGCACTTTCTAGGTAGTTTCAATGACATGGAAGCAACTTTGAAACGACTCCGAAGCACTTCCTTGGTAGTTTCAATGACATGGAAGCAACTTTGAAACGACTCCGAAGCACTTCCTAGATAGTTTCAATGACATGGAAGCAACTTTGAAACGACTCCGAAGCACTTTCTAGGTAGTTTCAATGACATGGAAGCAACTTTGAAACGACTCCGAAGCACTTCCTTGGTAGTTTCAATGACATGGAAGCAACTTTTAAACGACTCCGAAGCACTTCCTAGATAGTTTCAATGACATGGAAGCAACTTTGAAACGACTCCGAAGCACTTCCTTGGTAGTTTCAATGACATGGAAGCAACTTTGAAAAGACTCCGAAGCACTTCCTAGGTAGTTTCAATGACATGGAAGCAACTTTGAAACGACTCCGAAGCACTTCCTTGGTAGTTTCAATGACATGGAAGCAACTTTGAAACGACTCCGAAGCACTTCCTTGGTAGTTTCAATGACATGGAAGCAACTTTGAAACGACTCCGAAGCACTTCCTTGGTAGTTTCAATGACATGGAAGCAACTTTGAAACGACTCCGAAGCACTTCCTTGGTAGTTTCAATGACATGGAAGCAACTTTGAAACGACTCCGAAGCACTTCCTAGGTAGTTTCAATGACATGGAAGCAACTTTGAAACGACTCCAAAGCACTTCCTAGGTAGTTTCAATGACATGGAAGCAACTTTGAAACGACTCCGAAGCACTTTCTAGGTAGTTTCAATGACATGGAAGCAACTTTGAAACGACTCCGAAGCACTTTCTAGGTAGTTTCAATGACATGGAAGCAACTTTGAAACGACTCCGAAGCACTTCCTTGGTAGTTTCAATGACATGGAAGCAACTTTGAAACGACTCCGAAGCACTTCCTAGATAGTTTCAATGACATGGAAGCAACTTTGAAACGACTCCGAAGCACTTTCTAGGTAGTTTCAATGACATGGAAGCAACTTTGAAACGACTCCGAAGCACTTCCTAGATAGTTTCAATGACATGGAAGCAACTTTGAAACGACTCCGAAGCACTTCCTTGGTAGTTTCAATGACATGGAAGCAACTTTGAAAAGACTCCGAAGCACTTCCTTGGTAGTTTCAATGACATGGAAGCAACTTTGAAACGACTCCGAAGCACTTCCTAGATAGTTTCAATGACATGGAAGCAACTTTGAAACGACTCCGAAGCACTTCCTTGGTAGTTTCAATGACATGGAAGCAACTTTTAAACGACTCCGAAGCACTTCCTAGATAGTTTCAATGACATGGAAGCAACTTTGAAACGACTCCGAAGCACTTCCTAGGTAGTTTCAATGACATGGAAGCAACTTTGAAACGACTCCGAAGCACTTCCTAGATAGTTTCAATGACATGGAAGCAACTTTGAAACGACTCCGAAGCACTTCCTTGGTAGTTTCAATGACATGGAAGCAACTTTTAAACGACTCCGAAGCACTTCCTAGATAGTTTCAATGACATGGAAGCAACTTTGAAACGACTCCGAAGCACTTCCTAGGTAGTTTCAATGACATGGAAGCAACTTTGAAACGACTCCAAAGCACTTCCTTGGTAGTTTCAATGACATGGAAGCAACTTTGAAACGACTCCGAAGCACTTTCTAGGTAGTTTCAATGACATGGAAGCAACTTTGAAACGACTCCGAAGCACTTTCTAGGTAGTTTCAATGACATGGAAGCAACTTTGAAACGACTCCGAAGCACTTCCTTGGTAGTTTCAATGACATGGAAGCAACTTTGAAACGACTCCGAAGCACTTCCTAGATAGTTTCAATGACATGGAAGCAACTTTGAAACGACTCCGAAGCACTTTCTAGGTAGTTTCAATGACATGGAAGCAACTTTGAAACGACTCCGAAGCACTTTCTAGGTAGTTTCAATGACATGGAAGCAACTTTGAAACGACTCCAAAGCACTTCCTAGGTAGTTTCAATGACATGGAAGCAACTTTGAAACGACTCCGAAGCACTTCCTTGGTAGTTTCAATGACATGGAAGCAACTTTGAAAAGACTCCGAAGCACTTCCTAGGTAGTTTCAATGACATGGAAGCAACTTTGAAACGACTCCGAAGCACTTCCTTGGTAGTTTCAATGACATGGAAGCAACTTTGAAACGACTCCGAAGCACTTCCTTGGTAGTTTCAATGACATGGAAGCAACTTTGAAACGACTCCGAAGCATTTCCTAGGTAGTTTCAATGACATAGAAGCAACTTTGAAACGACTCCGAAGCACTTCCTAGGTAGTTTCAATGACATGGAAGCAACTTTGAAACGACTCCAAAGCACTTCCTAGGTAGTTTCAATGACATGGAAGCAACTTTGAAACGACTCCGAAGCACTTTCTAGGTAGTTTCAATGACATGGAAGCAACTTTGAAACGACTCCGAAGCACTTTCTAGGTAGTTTCAATGACATGGAAGCAACTTTGAAACGACTCCGAAGCACTTCCTTGGTAGTTTCAATGACATGGAAGCAACTTTGAAACGACTCCGAAGCACTTCCTAGATAGTTTCAATGACATGGAAGCAACTTTGAAACGACTCCGAAGCACTTTCTAGGTAGTTTCAATGACATGGAAGCAACTTTGAAACGACTCCGAAGCACTTCCTTGGTAGTTTCAATGACATGGAAGCAACTTTTAAACGACTCCGAAGCACTTCCTAGATAGTTTCAATGACATGGAAGCAACTTTGAAACGACTCCGAAGCACTTCCTAGGTAGTTTCAATGACATGGAAGCAACTTTGAAACGACTCCGAAGCACTTCCTAGGTAGTTTCAATGACATGGAAGCAACTTTGAAACGACTCCGAAGCACTTCCTTGGTAGTTTCAATGACATGGAAGCAACTTTTAAACGACTCCGAAGCACTTCCTAGATAGTTTCAATGACATGGAAGCAACTTTGAAACGACTCCGAAGCACTTCCTAGGTAGTTTCAATGACATGGAAGCAACTTTGAAACGACTCCGAAGCACTTCCTAGGTAGTTTCAATGACATGGAAGCAACTTTGAAACGACTCCGAAGCACTTTCTAGGTAGTTTCAATGACATGGAAGCAACTTTGAAACGACTCCGACGCACTTTCTAGGTAGTTTCAATGACATGGAAGCAACTTTGAAACGACTCCAAAGCACTTCCTAGGTAGTTTCAATGACATGGAAGCAACTTTGAAACGACTCCGAAGCACTTCCTTGGTAGTTTCAATGACATGGAAGCAACTTTGAAAAGACTCCGAAGCACTTCCTAGGTAGTTTCAATGACATGGAAGCAACTTTGAAACGACTCCGAAGCACTTCCTTGGTAGTTTCAATGACATGGAAGCAACTTTGAAACGACTCCGAAGCACTTCCTTGGTAGTTTCAATGACATGGAAGCAACTTTTAAACGACTCCGAAGCACTTCCTAGATAGTTTCAATGACATGGAAGCAACTTTGAAACGACTCCGAAGCACTTCCTAGGTAGTTTCAATGACATGGAAGCAACTTTGAAACGACTCCAAAGCACTTCCTAGGTAGTTTCAATGACATGGAAGCAACTTTGAAACGACTCCGAAGCACTTTCTAGGTAGTTTCAATGACATGGAAGCAACTTTGAAACGACTCCGAAGCACTTTCTAGGTAGTTTCAATGACATGGAAGCAACTTTGAAACGACTCCGAAGCACTTCCTTGGTAGTTTCAATGACATGGAAGCAACTTTGAAACGACTCCGAAGCACTTCCTAGATAGTTTCAATGACATGGAAGCAACTTTGAAACGACTCCGAAGCACTTTCTAGGTAGTTTCAATGACATGGAAGCAACTTTGAAACGACTCCGAAGCACTTCCTTGGTAGTTTCAATGACATGGAAGCAACTTTTAAACGACTCCGAAGCACTTCCTAGATAGTTTCAATGACATGGAAGCAACTTTGAAACGACTCCGAAGCACTTCCTAGGTAGTTTCAATGACATGGAAGCAACTTTGAAACGACTCCGAAGCACTTCCTAGGTAGTTTCAATGACATGGAAGCAACTTTGAAACGACTCCGAAGCACTTCCTAGATAGTTTCAATGACATGGAAGCAACTTTGAAACGACTCCGAAGCACTTTCTAGGTAGTTTCAATGACATGGAAGCAACTTTTAAACGACTCCGAAGCACTTCCTAGATAGTTTCAATGACATGGAAGCAACTTTTAAACGACTCCGAAGCACTTCCTAGATAGTTTCAATGACATGGAAGCAACTTTGAAACGACTCCGAAGCACTTCCTAGGTAGTTTCAATGACATGGAAGCAACTTTGAAACGACTCCAAAGCACTTCCTAGGTAGTTTCAATGACATGGAAGCAACTTTGAAACGACTCCGAAGCACTTCCTTGGTAGTTTCAATGACATGGAAGCAACTTTGAAAAGACTCCGAAGCACTTCCTAGGTAGTTTCAATGACATGGAAGCAACTTTGAAACGACTCCGAAGCACTTCCTTGGTAGTTTCAATGACATGGAAGCAACTTTGAAACGACTCCGAAGCACTTCCTAGATAGTTTCAATGACATGGAAGCAACTTTGAAACGACTCCGAAGCACTTTCTAGGTAGTTTCAATGACATGGAAGCAACTTTCAAACGACTCCAAAGCACTTCCTAGGTAGTTTCAATGACAAGGAAGCAACTTTGAAACGACTCCAAAGCACTTCCTAGGTAGTTTCAATGACAAGGAAGCAACTTTGAAACGACTCCGAAGCACTTTCTAGGTAGTTTCAATGACATGGAAGCAACTTTGAAACGACTCCGAAGCACTTCCTTGGTAGTTTCAATGACATGGAAGCAACTTTTAAACGACTCCGAAGCACTTCCTAGATAGTTTCAATGACATGGAAGCAACTTTGAAACGACTCCGAAGCACTTCCTAGGTAGTTTCAATGACATGGAAGCAACTTTGAAACGACTCCGAAGCACTTCCTAGGTAGTTTCAATGACATGGAAGCAACTTTGAAACGACTCCGAAGCACTTTCTAGGTAGTTTCAATGACATGGAAGCAACTTTGAAACGACTCCGAAGCACTTCCTAGGTAGTTTCAATGACATGGAAGCAACTTTGAAACGACTCCGAAGCACTTCCTTGGTAGTTTCAATGACATGGAAGCAACTTTTAAACGACTCCGAAGCACTTCCTAGATAGTTTCAATGACATGGAAGCAACTTTTAAACGACTCCGAAGCACTTCCTAGATAGTTTCAATGACATGGAAGCAACTTTGAAACGACTCCGAAGCACTTCCTAGGTAGTTTCAATGACATGGAAGCAACTTTGAAACGACTCCAAAGCACTTCCTAGGTAGTTTCAATGACATGGAAGCAACTTTGAAACGACTCCGAAGCACTTCCTTGGTAGTTTCAATGACATGGAAGCAACTTTGAAAAGACTCCGAAGCACTTCCTAGGTAGTTTCAATGACATGGAAGCAACTTTGAAACGACTCCGAAGCACTTCCTTGGTAGTTTCAATGACATGGAAGCAACTTTGAAACGACTCCGAAGCACTTCCTAGATAGTTTCAATGACATGGAAGCAACTTTGAAACGACTCCGAAGCACTTTCTAGGTAGTTTCAATGACATGGAAGCAACTTTGAAACGACTCCGAAGCACTTCCTTGGTAGTTTCAATGACATGGAAGCAACTTTGAAACGACTCCGAAGCACTTCCTTGGTAGTTTCAATGACATGGAAGCAACTTTTAAACGACTCCGAAGCACTTCCTAGATAGTTTCAATGACATGTAAGAAACTTTGAAACGACTCCGAAGCACTTCCTAGGTAGTTTCAATGACATGGAAGCAACTTTGAAACGACTCCAAAGCACTTCCTAGGTAGTTTCAATGACATGGAAGCAACTTTGAAACGACTCCGAAGCACTTTCTAGGTAGTTTCAATGACATGGAAGCAACTTTGAAACGACTCCGAAGCACTTTCTAGGTAGTTTCAATGACATGGAAGCAACTTTGAAACGACTCCGAAGCACTTCCTAGGTAGTTTCAATGACATGGAAGCAACTTTGAAACGACTCCGAAGCACTTCCTAGGTAGTTTCAATGACATGGAAGCAACTTTGAAACGACTCCGAAGCACTTTCTAGGTAGTTTCAATGACATGGAAGCAACTTTGAAACGACTCCGAAGCACTTCCTAGGTAGTTTCAATGACATGGAAGCAACTTTGAAACGACTCCGAAGCACTTCCTAGGTAGTTTCAATGACATGGAAGCAACTTTGAAACGACTCCGAAGCACTTTCTAGATAGTTTCAATGACATGGAAGCAACTTTGAAACGACTCCGAAGCACTTTCTAGGTAGTTTCAATGACATGGAAGCAACTTTCAAACGACTCCAAAGCACTTCCTAGGTAGTTTCAATGACAAGGAAGCAACTTTGAAACGACTCCAAAGCACTTCCTAGGTAGTTTCAATGACAAGGAAGCAACTTTGAAACGACTCCAAAGCACTTCCTAGGTAGTTTCAATGACATGGAAGCAACTTTGAAACGACTCCGAAGCACTTCCTTGGTAGTTTCAATGACATGGAAGCAACTTTTAAACGACTCCGAAGCACTTCCTAGATAGTTTCAATGACATGGAAGCAACTTTGAAACGCCTCCGAAGCACTTCCTAGGTAGTTTCAATGACATGGAAGCAACTTTGAAACGACTCCAAAGCACTTCCTAGGTAGTTTCAATGACAAGGAAGCAACTTTGAAACGACTCCAAAGCACTTCCTAGGTAGTTTCAATGACATGGAAGCAACTTTGAAACGACTCCGAAGCACTTCCTTGGTAGTTTCAATGACATGGAAGCAACTTTCAAACGACTCCGAAGCACTTCCTAGATAGTTTCAATGACATGGAAGCAACTTTGAAACGCCTCCGAAGCACTTCCTAGGTAGTTTCAATGACATGGAAGCAACTTTGAAACGACTCCAAAGCACTTCCTAGGTAGTTTCAATGACAAGGAAGCAACTTTGAAACGACTCCAAAGCACTTCCTAGGTAGTTTCAATGACATGGAAGCAACTTTGAAACGACTCCAAAGCACTTCCTAGCTAGTTTCAATGACATGGAAGCATCTTTCAAACGACTGCGAAGCACTTCCTTGGTAGTTTCAATGACATGGAAGCATCTTTCAAACGACTCCGAAGCACTTCCTTGGTAGTTTCAATGACATGGAAGCATCTTTCAAACGACTGCGAAGCACTTCCTTGGTAGTTTCAATGACATGGAAGCATCTTTCAAACGACTTCGATGCACTTACTAGGTAGTTACAATGACATGGAAGCATCTTTCAAACGACTTCGATGCACTTCCTAGGTAGTTTCTATGACATGGAAGCATCTTTCAAACGACTTCGATGCACTTCCTAGGTAGTTTCTATGACATGGAAGCAACTTTCAAACGACTCCGAAGCACTTCCTAGGTAGTTTCAATGACATGGAAGCATCTTTCAAACGACTTCGAAGCACTTATTAGGTAGTTTCTATGACATGGAAGCATCTTTCAAACGACTCCGAAGCACTTCCTAGGTAGTTTCAATGACATGGAAGCAACTTTGAAACGACTCCGAAGCACTTCCTTGGTAGTTTCAATGACATGGAAGCAACTTTCAAACGACTCCGAAGCACTTCCTTGGTAGTTTCAATGACATGGAAGCAATTTTCAAACGACTGCGAAGCACTTCCTAGGTAGTTTCAATGACATGGAAGCAACTTTCAAACGACTCCGAAGCGCTGCCTAGGTAGTTTCAATGACATGGAAGCATCTTTCAAACGACTGCGAAGCACTTCCTTGGAAGTTTCAATGACATGGCAGCATCTTTCAAACGACTGCCAAGCACTTCCTTGGTAGTTTCAATGACATGGAAGAAACTTTCAAACGACTCCGAAGCACTTCCTAGGTAGTTTTAATGACATGGAAGAAACTTTCAAACGACTCCGAAGCACTTCCTAGGTAGTTTCAATGACATGGAAGCAACTTTGAAACGACTTCGAAGAACTTCCTAGGTAGTTTCAATGACATGGAAGAAACTTTCAAACGACTCCGAAGCACTTCCTAGGTAGTTTCAATGACATGGAAGCAACTTTGAAACGACTCCGAAGCACTTCCTAGGTAGTTTCTATGACATGGAAGCATCTTTCAAACGACTGCGAAGCACTTCCTTGGTAGTTTCAATGACATGGAAGCATCTTTCAAACGACTTCGAAGCACTTATTAGGTAGTTTCTATGACATGGAAGCATCTTTCAAACGACTTCGATGCACTTCCTAGGTAGTTTCAATGACATGGAAGCAACTTTCAAACGACTCCGAAGCACTTCCTAGGTAGTTTCAATGACATGGAAGCATCTTTCAAACGACTGCGAAGCACTTCCTTGGTAGTTTCAATGACATGGAAGCATCTTTCAAACGACTTCGATGCACTTCCTAGGTAGTTTCAATGACATGGAAGCAACTTTCAAACGACTCCGAAGCACTTCCTTGGTAGTTTCTATGACATTGAAGCATCTTTCAAACGACTGCGAAGCACTTCCTTGGTAGTTTCAATGACATGGAAGCATCTTTCAAACGACTTCGAAGCACTTATTAGGTAGTTTCTATGACATGGAAGCATCTTTCAAACGACTTCGAAGCACTTCCTAGGTAGTTTCTATGACATGGAAGCATCTTTCAAACGACTGCGAAGCACTTCCTTGGTAGTTTCAATGACATGGAAGCATCTTTCAAACGACTCCGAAGCACTTCCTTGGTAGTTTCAATGACATGGAAGCATCTTTCAAACGACTGCGAAGCACTTCCTTGGTAGTTTCAATGACATGGAAGCATCTTTCAAACGACTTCGATGCACTTACTAGGTAGTTACAATGACATGGAAGCATCTTTCAAACGACTTCGATGCACTTCCTAGGTAGTTTCTATGACATGGAAGCATCTTTCAAACGACTTCGATGCACTTCCTAGGTAGTTTCTATGACATGGAAGCAACTTTCAAACGACTCCGAAGCACTTCCTAGGTAGTTTCAATGACATGGAAGCATCTTTCAAACGACTTCGAAGCACTTATTAGGTAGTTTCTATGACATGGAAGCATCTTTCAAACGACTCCGAAGCACTTCCTAGGTAGTTTCAATGACATGGAAGCAACTTTGAAACGACTCCGAAGCACTTCCTTGGTAGTTTCAATGACATGGAAGCAACTTTCAAACGACTCCGAAGCACTTCCTTGGTAGTTTCAATGACATGGAAGCAATTTTCAAACGACTGCGAAGCACTTCCTAGGTAGTTTCAATGACATGGAAGCAACTTTCAAACGACTCCGAAGCGCTGCCTAGGTAGTTTCAATGACATGGAAGCATCTTTCAAACGACTGCGAAGCACTTCCTTGGAAGTTTCAATGACATGGCAGCATCTTTCAAACGACTGCCAAGCACTTCCTTGGTAGTTTCAATGACATGGAAGAAACTTTCAAACGACTCCGAAGCACTTCCTAGGTAGTTTTAATGACATGGAAGAAACTTTCAAACGACTCCGAAGCACTTCCTAGGTAGTTTCAATGACATGGAAGCAACTTTGAAACGACTTCGAAGAACTTCCTAGGTAGTTTCAATGACATGGAAGAAACTTTCAAACGACTCCGAAGCACTTCCTAGGTAGTTTCAATGACATGGAAGCAACTTTGAAACGACTCCGAAGCACTTCCTAGGTAGTTTCTATGACATGGAAGCATCTTTCAAACGACTGCGAAGCACTTCCTTGGTAGTTTCAATGACATGGAAGCATCTTTCAAACGACTTCGAAGCACTTATTAGGTAGTTTCTATGACATGGAAGCATCTTTCAAACGACTTCGATGCACTTCCTAGGTAGTTTCAATGACATGGAAGCAACTTTCAAACGACTCCGAAGCACTTCCTAGGTAGTTTCAATGACATGGAAGCATCTTTCAAACGACTGCGAAGCACTTCCTTGGTAGTTTCAATGACATGGAAGCATCTTTCAAACGACTTCGATGCACTTCCTAGGTAGTTTCAATGACATGGAAGCAACTTTCAAACGACTCCGAAGCACTTCCTTGGTAGTTTCTATGACATTGAAGCATCTTTCAAACGACTGCGAAGCACTTCCTTGGTAGTTTCAATGACATGGAAGCATCTTTCAAACGACTTCGAAGCACTTATTAGGTAGTTTCTATGACATGGAAGCATCTTTCAAACGACTTCGAAGCACTTCCTAGGTAGTTTCTATGACATGGAAGCATCTTTCAAACGACTGCGAAGCACTTCCTTGGTAGTTTCAATGACATGGAAGCATCTTTTAAACGACTGCCAAGCACTTCCTTGGTAGTTTCAATGACATGGAAGCAACTTTCAAACGACTTCGATGCACTTACTAGGTAGTTTCAATGACATGGAAGCATCTTTCAAACGACTTCGATGCACTTCCTAGGTAGTTTCTATGACATGGAAGCATCTTTCAAACGACTGCGAAGCACTTCCTTGGTAGTTTCAATGACATGGAAGCATCTTTCAAACGACTTCGAAGCACTTATTAGGTAGTTTCTATGACATGGAAGCATCTTTCAAACGACTGCGAAGCACTTCCTTGGTAGTTTCAATGACATGGAAGCATCTTTTAAACGACTGCGAAGCACTTCCTTGGTAGTTTCAATGACATGGAAGCAACTTTGAAACGACTCCGAAGCACTTCCTAGGTAGTTTCAATGACATGGAAGCATCTTTCAAACGACTCCGAAGCACTTCCTTGGTAGTTTCAATGACATGGAAGCATCTTTCAAACGACTTCGAAGCACTTATTAGGTAGTTTCTATGACATGGAAGCATCTTTCAAACGACTTCGAAGCACTTCCTAGGTAGTTTCTATGACATGGAAGCATCTTTCAAACGACTGCGAAGCACTTCCTAGGTAGTTTCTATGACATGGAAGCATCTTTCAAACGACTGCGAAGCACTTCCTTGGTAGTTTCAATGACATGGAAGCATCTTTCAAACGACTCCGAAGCACTTCCTTGGTAGTTTCAATGACATGGAAGCATCTTTCAAACGACTGCGAAGCACTTCCTTGGTAGTTTCAATGACATGGAAGCATCTTTCAAACGACTTCGATGCACTTACTAGGTAGTTACAATGACATGGAAGCATCTTTCAAACGACTTCGATGCACTTCCTAGGTAGTTTCTATGATATGGAAGCAACTTTGAAACGACTCCGAAGCACTTCCTTGGTAGTTTCAATGACATGGAAGCATCTTTCAAACGACTTCGAAGCACTTATTAGGTAGTTTCTATGACATGGAAGCATCTTTCAAACGACTTCGATGCACTTCCTAGGTAGTTTCTATGACATGGAAGCATCTTTCAAACGACTCCGAAGCACTTCCTAGGTAGTTTCAATGACATGGAAGCATCTTTCAAACGACTGCGAAGCACTTCCTTGGTAGTTTCAATGACATGGAAGCATCTTTCAAACGACTGCGAAGCACTTCCTTGGTAGTTTCAATGACATGGAAGCATCTTTCAAACGACTTCGATGCACTTCCTAGGTAGTTTCTATGACATGGAAGCATCTTTCAAACGACTGCGAAGCACTTCCTTGGTAGTTTCAATGTCATGGAAGCATCTTTCAAACGACTTCGATGCACTTCCTAGGTAGTTGCTATGACATGGAAGCATCTTTCAAACGACTCCGAAGCACTTCCTTGGTAGTTTCAATGACATGGAAGCATCTTTCAAACGACTGCGAAGCACTTCCAAGGTAGTTTCAATGACATGGAAGCATCTTTCAAACGACTGCGAAGCACTTCCTTGGTAGTTTCAATGACATGGAAGCATCTTTCAAACGACTTCGATGCACTTCCTAGGTAGTTTCTATGACATGGAAGCAACTTTGAAACGACTCCGAAGCACTTCCTTGGTAGTTTTAATGACATGGAAGCATCTTTCAAACGACTTCGATGCACTTCCTAGGTAGTTTCTATGACATGGAAGCATCTTTCAAACGACTCCGAAGCACTTCCTTGGTAGTTTCAATGACATGGAAGCATCTTTCAAACGACTGCGAAGCACTTCCTAGGTAGTTTCAATGACATGGAAGCATCTTTTAAACGACTGCGAAGCACTTCCTAGGTAGTTTCAATGACATGGAAGCAACTTTCAAACGACTCCGAAGCACTTCCTTGGTAGTTTCAATGACATGGAAGCATCTTTCAAACGACTTCGATGCACTTCCTAGGTAGTTTCTATGACATGGAAGCATCTTTTAAACGACTGCGAAGCACTTCCTAGGTAGTTTCAATGACATGGAAGCAACTTTGAAACGCCTCCGAAGCACTTCCTAGGTAGTTTCAATGACATGGAAGCAACTTTGAAACGACTCCAAAGCACTTCCTTGGTAGTTTCAATGACATGGAAGCAACTTTGAAACGACTCCGAAGCACTTCCTTGGTAGTTTCAATGACATGGAAGCAACTTTGAAACGACTCCGAAGCACTTCCTAGGTAGTTTCAATGACATGGAAGCAACTTTGAAACGCCTCCGAAGCACTTCCTTGGTAGTTTCAATGACATGGAAGCAACTTTGAAACGACTCCAAAGCACTTCCTAGGTAGTTTCAATGACATGGAAGCAACTTTGAAACGACTCCAAAGCACTTCCTAGGTAGTTTCAATGACATGGAAGCAACTTTGAAACGACTCCGAAGCACTTCCTAGGTAATTTCAATGACATGGAAGCAACTTTGAAACGACTCCGAAGCACTTCCTAGGTAGTTTCAATGACATGGAAGCAACTTTGAAACGACTCCGAAGCACTTCCTAGGTAGTTTCAATGACATGGAAGCAACTTTGAAACGACTCCAAAGCACTTCCTAGCTAGTTTCAATGACATGGAAGCAACTTTGAAACGACTCCAAAGCACTTCCTAGGTAGTTTCAATGACATGGAAGCAACTTTGAAACGACTCCAAAGCACTTCCTTGGTAGTTTCAATGACATGGAAGCAACTTTGAAACGACTCCGAAGCACTTCCTTGGTAGTTTCAATGACATGGAAGCAACTTTGAAACGACTCCGAAGCACTTCCTTGGTAGTTTCAATGACATGGAAGCAACTTTGAAACGACTCCGAAGCACTTCCTAGGTAGTTTCAATGACATGGAAGCAACTTTGAAACGACTCCAAAGCACTTCCTAGGTAGTTTCAATGACATGGAAGCAACTTTGAAACGACTCCGAAGCACTTTCTAGGTAGTTTCAATGACATGGAAGCAACTTTGAAACGACTCCGAAGCACTTCCTAGCTAGTTTCAATGACATGGAAGCAACTTTGAAACGACTCCAAAGCACTTCCTAGCTAGTTTCAATGACATGGAAGCAACTTTGAAACGACTCCAAAGCACTTCCTAGGTAGTTTCAATGACATGGAAGCAACTTTGAAACGACTTCGAAGCACTTCCTAGGTAGTTTCAATGACATGGAAGCAACTTTGAAACGACTCCAAAGCACTTCCTAGGTAGTTTCAATGACATGGAAGCAACTTTGAAACGACTCCGAAGCACTTTCTAGGTAGTTTCAATGACATGGAAGCAACTTTGAAACGACTCCGAAGCACTTCCTAGCTAGTTTCAATGACATGGAAGCAACTTTGAAACGACTCCAAAGCACTTCCTAGGTAGTTTCAATGACATGGAAGCAACTTTGAAACGACTCCAAAGCACTTCCTTGGTAGTTTCAATGACATGGAAGCAACTTTGAAACGACTCCGAAGCACTTCCTTGGTAGTTTCAATGACATGGAAGCAACTTTGAAACGACTCCAAAGCACTTCCTTGGTAGTTTCAATGACATGGAAGCAACTTTGAAACGACTCCGAAGCACTTCCTTGGTAGTTTCAATGACATGGAAGCAACTTTGAAACGACTCCGAAGCACTTCCTAGGTAGTTTCAATGACATGGAAGCAACTTTAAAACGACTCCGAAGCACTTTCTAGGTAGTTTCAATGACATGGAAGCAACTTTGAAACGACTCCAAAGCACTTCCTAGCTAGTTTCAATGACATGGAAGCAACTTTGAAACGACTCCAAAGCACTTCCTAGGTAGTTTCAATGACATGGAAGCAACTTTGAAACGACTCCAAAGCACTTCCTTGGTAGTTTCAATGACATGGAAGCAACTTTGAAACGACTCCGAAGCACTTCCTTGGTAGTTTCAATGACATGGAAGCAACTTTGAAACGACTCCAAAGCACTTCCTTGGTAGTTTCAATGACATGGAAGCAACTTTGAAACGACTCCGAAGCACTTCCTTGGTAGTTTCAATGACATGGAAGCAACTTTGAAACGACTCCGAAGCACTTCCTAGGTAGTTTCAATGACATGGAAGCAACTTTGAAACGACTCCAAAGCACTTCCTAGGTAGTTTCAATGACATGGAAGCAACTTTGAAACGACTCCAAAGCACTTCCTAGGTAGTTTCAATGACATGGAAGCAACTTTGAAACGACTCCAAAGCACTTCCTAGGTAGTTTCAATGACATGGAAGCAACTTTGAAACGACTCCGAAGCACTTCCTAGGTAGTTTCAATGACATGGAAGCAACTTTGAAACGACTCCAAAGCACTTCCTAGGTAGTTTCAATGACATGGAAGCAACTTTGAAACGACTCCAAAGCACTTCCTTGGTAGTTTCAATGACATGGAAGCAACTTTGAAACGACTCCAAAGCACTTCCTAGGTAGTTTCAATGACATGGAAGCAACTTTGAAACGACTCCGAAGCACTTTCTAGGTAGTTTCAATGACATGGAAGCAACTTTGAAACGACTCCAAAGCACTTCCTAGGTAGTTTCAATGACATGGAAGCAACTTTGAAACGACTCCGAAGCACTTCCTAGGTAGTTTCAATGACATGGAAGCAACTTTGAAACGACTCCAAAGCACTTCCTAGGTAGTTTCAATGACATGGAAGCAACTTTGAAACGACTCCGAAGCACTTCCTTGGTAGTTTCAATGATATGGAAGCAACTTTGAAACGCCTCCGAAGCACTTCCTTGGTAGTTTCAATGACATGGAAGCAACTTTGAAACGACTCCGAAGCACTTCCTTGGTAGTTTCAATGACATGGAAGCAACTTTGAAACGACTCCAAAGCACTTCCTAGGTAGTTTCAATGACATGGAAGCAACTTTGAAACGACTCCGAAGCACTTCCTAGGTAGTTTCAATGACATGGAAGCAACTTTGAAACGACTCCAAAGCACTTCCTAGGTAGTTTCAATGACATGGAAGCAACTTTGAAACGACTCCGAAGCACTTCCTTGGTAGTTTCAATGACATGGAAGCAACTTTGAAACGACTCCAAAGCACTTCCTAGCTAGTTTCAATGACATGGAAGCAACTTTGAAACGACTCCAAAGCACTTCCTAGGTAGTTTCAATGACATGGAAGCAACTTTGAAACGACTCCAAAGCACTTCCTTGGTAGTTTCAATGACATGGAAGCAACTTTGAAACGACTCCGAAGCACTTCCTTGGTAGTTTCAATGACATGGAAGCAACTTTGAAACGACTCCAAAGCACTTCCTTGGTAGTTTCAATGACATGGAAGCAACTTTGAAACGACTCCGAAGCACTTCCTTGGTAGTTTCAATGACATGGAAGCAACTTTGAAACGACTCCAAAGCACTTCCTAGGTAGTTTCAATGACATGGAAGCAACTTTGAAACGACTCCGAAGCACTTCCTAGGTAGTTTCAATGACATGGAAGCAACTTTGAAACGACTCCAAAGCACTTCCTAGGTAGTTTCAATGACATGGAAGCAACTTTGAAACGACTCCGAAGCACTTCCTTGGTAGTTTCAATGATATGGAAGCAACTTTGAAACGCCTCCGAAGCACTTCCTTGGTAGTTTCAATGACATGAAAGCAACTTTGAAACGACTCCGAAGCACTTCCTAGGTAGTTTCAATGACATGGAAGCAACTTTGAAACGACTCCAAAGCACTTCCTAGGTAGTTTCAATGACATGGAAGCAACTTTGAAACGACTCCAAAGCACTTCCTAGCTAGTTTTAATGACATGGAAGCAACTTTGAAACGACTCCGAAGCACTTGCTAGGTAGTTTCAATGACATGGAAGCAACTTTGAAACGACTCCAAAGCACTTCCTAGGTAGTTTCAATGACAAGGAAGCAACTTTGAAACGACTCCGAAGCACTTCCTAGGTAGTTTCAATGACATGGAAGCAACTTTGAAACGACTCCGAAGCACTTCCTAGGTAGTTTCAATGACATGGAAGCAACTTTGAAACGACTCCAAAGCACTTCCTAGGTAGTTTCAATGACATGGAAGCAACTTTGAAACGACTCCAAAGCACTTCCTTGGTAGTTTCAATGACATGGAAGCAACTTTGAAACGACTCCGAAGCACTTCCTTGGTAGTTTCAATGACATGGAAGCAACTTTGAAACGACTCCAAAGCACTTCCTAGGTAGTTTCAATGACATGGAAGCAACTTTGAAACGACTCCGAAGCACTTCCTTGGTAGTTTCAATGACATGGAAGCAACTTTGAAACGCCTCCGAAGCACTTCCTTGGTAGTTTCAATGACATGGAAGCAACTTTGAAACGACTCCGAAGCACTTCCTTGGTAGTTTCAATGACATGGAAGCAACTTTGAAACGACTCCAAAGCACTTCCTAGGTAGTTTCAATGACATGGAAGCAACTTTGAAACGACTCCAAAGCACTTCCTAGGTAGTTTCAATGACATGGAAGCAACTTTGAAACGACTCCAAAGCACTTCCTAGGTAGTTTCAATGACATGGAAGCAACTTTGAAACGACTCCAAAGCACTTCCTTGGTAGTTTCAATGACATGGAAGCAACTTTGGAACGACTCCGAAGCACTTCCTAGGTAGTTTCAATGACATGGAAGCAACTTTGAAACGACTCCGAAGCACTTCCTTGGTAGTTTCAATGACATGGAAGCAACTTTGAAACGACTCCGAAGCACTTCCTTGGTAGTTTCAATGACATGGAAGCAACTTTGAAACGACTCCGAAGCACTTCCTAGCTAGTTTCAATGACATGGAAGCAACTTTGAAACGACTCCAAAGCACTTCCTAGGTAGTTTCAATGACATGGAAGCAACTTTGAAACGACTCCAAAGCACTTCCTTGGTAGTTTCAATGACATGGAAGCAACTTTGAAACGACTCCGAAGCACTTCCTAGGTAGTTTCAATGACATGGAAGCAACTTTGAAACGACTCCGAAGCACTTCCTTGGTAGTTTCAATGACATGGAAGCAACTTTGAAACGACTCCGAAGCACTTCCTAGGTAGTTTCAATGACATGGAAGCAACTTTGAAACGACTCCGAAGCACTTCCTTGGTAGTTTCAATGACATGGAAGCAACTTTGAAACGACTCCGAAGCACTTCCTAGGTAGTTTCAATGACATGGAAGCAACTTTGAAACGACTCCGAAGCACTTCCTAGGTAGTTTCAATGACATGGAAGCAACTTTCAAACGACTCCGAAGCACTTCCTAGGTAGTTTCAATGACATGGAAGCAACTTTGAAACGACTCCGAAGCACTTCCTTGGTAGTTTCAATGACATGGAAGCAACTTTGAAACGACTCCGAAGCACTTCCTAGGTAGTTTCAATGACATGGAAGCAACTTTGAAACGACTCCGAAGCACTTCCTAGGTAGTTTCAATGACATGGAAGCAACTTTGAAACGACTCCAAAGCACTTCCTTGGTAGTTTCAATGACATGGAAGCAACTTTGAAACGACTCCAAAGCACTTCCTAGGTAGTTTCAATGACATGGAAGCAACTTTGAAACGACTCCGAAGCACTTCCTTGGTAGTTTCAATGACATGGAAGCAACTTTGAAACGACTCCGAAGCACTTCCTAGGTAGTTTCAATGACATGGAAGCAACTTTGAAACGACTCCGAAGCACTTCCTTGGTAGTTTCAATGACATGGAAGCAACTTTGAAACGACTCCGAAGCACTTCCTAGGTAGTTTCAATGACATGGAAGCAACTTTGAAACGACTCCGAAGCACTTCCTAGGTAGTTTCAATGACATGGAAGCAACTTTCAAACGACTCCGAAGCACTTCCTTGGTAGTTTCAATGACATGGAAGCAACTTTGAAACGACTCCAAAGCACTTCCTTGGTAGTTTCAATGACATGGAAGCAACTTTGAAACGACTCCGAAGCACTTCCTTGGTAGTTTCAATGACATGGAAGCAACTTTGAAACGACTCCGAAGCACTTCCTAGGTAGTTTCAATGACATGGAAGCAACTTTGAAACGACTCCGAAGCACTTCCTTGGTAGTTTCAATGACATGGAAGCAACTTTGAAACGACTCCGAAGCACTTCCTAGGTAGTTTCAATGACATGGAAGCAACTTTGAAACGACTCCGAAGCACTTCCTAGGTAGTTTAAATGACATGGAAGCAACTTTGAAACGCCTCCGAAGCACTTCCTTGGTAGTTTCAATGACATGGAAGCAACTTTGAAACGACTCCGAAGCACTTCCTTGGTAGTTTCAATGACATGGAAGCAACTTTGAAACGACTCCAAAGCACTTCCTAGGTAGTTTCAATGACATGGAAGCAACTTTGAAACGACTCCAAAGCACTTCCTAGGTAGTTTCAATGACATGAAAGCAACTTTGAAACGACTCCAAAGCACTTCCTTGGTAGTTTCAAAGACATGGAAGCAACTTTGAAACGACTCCGAAGCACTTCCTAGGTAGTTTCAATGACATGGAAGCAACTTTGAAACGACTCCGAAGCACTTCCTAGGTAGTTTCAATGACATGGAAGCAACTTTGAAACGACTCCGAAGCACTTCCTTGGTAGTTTCAATGACATGGAAGCAACTTTGAAACGCCTCCGAAGCACTTCCTTGGTAGTTTCAATGACATGGAAGCAACTTTGAAACGACTCCGAAGCACTTCCTTGGTAGTTTCAATGACATGGAAGCAACTTTGAAACGACTCCAAAGCACTTCCTAGGTAGTTTCAATGACATGGAAGCAACTTTGAAACGACTCCAAAGCACTTCCTTGGTAGTTTCAATGACATGGAAGCAACTTTGAAACGACTCCGAAGCACTTCCTTGGTAGTTTCAATGACATGGAAGCAACTTTGAAACGACTCCGAAGCACTTCCTTGGTAGTTTCAATGACATGGAAGCAACTTTGAAACGACTCCGAAGCACTTCCTAGGTAGTTTCAATGACATGGAAGCAACTTTGAAACGACTCCGAAGCACTTCCTAGGTAGTTTCAATGACATGGAAGCAACTTTGAAACGACTCCAAAGCACTTCCTTGGTAGTTTCAATGACATGGAAGCAACTTTGAAACGCCTCCGAAGCACTTCCTTGGTAGTTTCAATGACATGGAAGCAACTTTGAAACGACTCCGAAGCACTTCCTTGGTAGTTTCAATGACATGGAAGCAACTTTGAAACGACTCCGAAGCACTTCCTAGGTAGTTTCAATGACATGGAAGCAACTTTGAAACGACTCCAAAGCACTTCCTTGGTAGTTTCAATGACATGGAAGCAACTTTGAAACGACTCCGAAGCACTTCCTTGGAAGTTTCAATGACATGGAAGCAACTTTGAAACGACTCCGAAGCACTTCCTTGGTAGTTTCAATGACATGGAAGCAACTTTGAAACGACTCCAAAGCACTTCCTTGGTAGTTTCAATGACATGGAAGCAACTTTGAAACGACTCCGAAGCACTTCCTTGGTAGTTTCAATGACATGGAAGCAACTTTGAAACGACTCCGAAGCACTTCCTAGGTAGTTTCAATGACATGGAAGCAACTTTGAAACGACTCCGAAGCACTTCCTAGGTAGTTTCAATGACATGGAAGCAACTTTGAAACGCCTCCGAAGCACTTCCTTGGTAGTTTCAATGACATGGAAGCAACTTTGAAACGACTCCAAAGCACTTCCTTGGTAGTTTCAATGACATGGAAGCAACTTTGAAACGACTCCGAAGCACTTCCTTGGTAGTTTCAATGACATGGAAGCAACTTTGAAACGACTCCGAAGCACTTCCTTGGTAGTTTCAATGACATGGAAGCAACTTTGAAACGACTCCGAAGCACTTCCTAGGTAGTTTCAATGACATGGAAGCAACTTTGAAACGACTCCAAAGCACTTCCTTGGTAGTTTCAATGACATGGAAGCAACTTTGAAACGACTCCGAAGCACTTCCTTGGTAGTTTCAATGACATGGAAGCAACTTTGAAACGACTCCGAAGCACTTCCTTGGTAGTTTCAATGACATGGAAGCAACTTTGAAACGACTCCGAAGCACTTCCTAGGTAGTTTCAATGACATGGAAGCAACTTTGAAACGCCTCCGAAGCACTTCCTTGGTAGTTTCAATGACATGGAAGCAACTTTGAAACGACTCCAAAGCACTTCCTTGGTAGTTTCAATGACATGGAAGCAACTTTGAAACGACTCCGAAGCACTTCCTAGGTAGTTTCAATGACATGGAAGCAACTTTGAAACGACTCCGAAGCACTTCCTAGGTAGTTTCAATGACATGGAAGCAACTTTGAAACGCCTCCGAAGCACTTCCTTGGTAGTTTCAATGACATGGAAGCAACTTTGAAACGACTCCGAAGCACTTCCTTGGTAGTTTCAATGACATGGAAGCAACTTTGAAACGACTCCAAAGCACTTCCTTGGTAGTTTCAATGACATGGAAGCAACTTTTAAACGACTCCAAAGCACTTCCTAGGTAGTTTCAATGACATGGAAGCAACTTTGAAACGACTCCAAAGCACTTCCTTGGTAGTTTCAATGACATGGACGCAACTTTGAAACGACTCCAAAGCACTTCCTAGCTAGTTTCAATGACATGGAAGCAACTTTGAAACGACTCCAAAGCACTTCCTAGGTAGTTTCAATGACATGGAAGCAACTTTGAAACGACTCCAAAGCACTTCCTTGTTATTTTCAATGACATGGAAGCAACTTTGAAACGACTCCGAAGCACTTCCTTGGTAGTTTCAATGACATGGAAGCAACTTTGAAACGACTCCAAAGCACTTCCTTGGTAGTTTCAATGACATGGAAGCAACTTTGAAACGACTCCGAAGCACTTCCTTGGTAGTTTCAATGACATGGAAGCAACTTTTAAACGACTCCGAAGCACTTCCTAGGTAGTTTCAATGACATGGAAGCAACTTTGAAACGACTCCGAAGCACTTCCTTGGTAGTTTCAATGACATGGAAGCAACTTTGAAACGACTCCAAAGCACTTCCTAGGTAGTTTCAATGACATGGAAGCAACTTTGAAACGACTCCAAAGCACTTCCTTGGTAGTTTCAATGACATGGAAGCAACTTTGAAACGACTCCGAAGCACTTCCTTGGTAGTTTCAATGACATGGAAGCAACTTTGAAACGACTCCAAAGCACTTCCTTGGTAGTTTCAATGACATGGAAGCAACTTTGAAACGACTCCGAAGCACTTCCTTGGTAGTTTCAATGACATGGAAGCAACTTTGAAACGACTCCAAAGCACTTCCTAGGTAGTTTCAATGACATGGAAGCAACTTTGAAACGACTTCAAAGCACTTCCTAGATAGTTTCAATGACATGGAAGCAACTTTCAAACGACTCCGAAGCACTTCCTAGGTAGTTTCAATGACATGGAAGCAACTTTGAAACGACTCCAAAGCACTTCCTAGCTAGTTTCAATGACATGGAAGCAACTTTGAAACGACTCCGAAGCACTTCCTTGGTAGTTTCAATGACATGGAAGCAACTTTGAAACGACTCCAAAGCACTTCCTAGGTAGTTTCAATGACATGGAAGCAACTTTGAAACGACTCCAAAGCACTTCCTTGGTAGTTTCAATGACATGGAAGCAACTTTGAAACGACTCCGAAGCACTTCCTTGGTAGTTTCAATTACAAGGAAGCAACTTTGAAACGACTCCAAAGCACTTCCTTGGTAGTTTCAATGACATGGAAGCAACTTTGAAACGACTCCGAAGCACTTCCTTGGTAGTTTCAATGACATGGAAGCAACTTTGAAACGACTCCGAAGCACTTCCTAGGTAGTTTCAATGACATGGAAGCAACTTTGAAACGACTCCGAAGCACTTCCTTGGTAGTTTCAATGACATGGAAGCAACTTTGAAACGACTCCAAAGCACTTCCTAGGTAGTTTCAATGACATGGAAGCAACTTTGAAACGACTCCAAAGCACTTCCTAGGTAGTTTCAATGACATGGAAGCAACTTTGAAACGACTCCGATGCACTTCCTTGGTAGTTTCAATGACATGGAAGCAACTTTGAAACGACTCCAAAGCACTTCCTAGGTAGTTTCAATGACATGGAAGCAACTTTGAAACGACTCCAAAGCACTTCCTTGGTAGTTTCAATGACATGGAAGCAACTTTGAAACGACTCCGAAGCACTTCCTTGGTAGTTTCAATGACATGGAAGCAACTTTGAAACGACTCCAAAGCACTTCCTTGGTAGTTTCAATGACATGGAAGCAACTTTGAAACGACTCCGAAGCACTTCCTTGGTAGTTTCAATGACATGGAAGCAACTTTGAAACGACTCCAAAGCACTTCCTAGGTAGTTTCAATGACATGGAAGCAACTTTCAAACGACTCCGAAGCACTTCCTAGGTAGTTTCAATGACATGGAAGCAACTTTCAAACGACTCCGAAGCACTTCCTAGGTAGTTTCAATGACATGGAAGCAACTTTGAAACGACTCCAAAGCACTTCCTAGCTAGTTTCAATGACATGGAAGCAACTTTGAAACGACTCCGAAGCACTTCCTTGGTAGTTTCAATGACATGGAAGCAACTTTGAAACGACTCCAAAGCACTTCCTTGGTAGTTTCAATGACATGGAAGCAACTTTGAAACGACTCCGAAGCACTTCCTAGGTAGTTTCAATGACATGGAAGCAACTTTGAAACGACTCCAAAGCACTTCCTAGGTAGTTTCAATGACATGGAAGCAACTTTGAAACGACTCCAAAGCACTTCCTAGGTAGTTTCAATGACATGGAAGCAACTTTGAAACGACTTCAAAGCACTTCCTTGGTAGTTTCAATGACATGGAAGCAACTTTGAAACGACTCCAAAGCACTTCCTAGCTAGTTTCAATGACATGGAAGCAACTTTGAAACGACTCCGAAGCACTTCCTTGGTAGTTTCAATGACATGGAAGCAACTTTGAAACGACTCCAAAGCACTTCCTTGGTAGTTTCAATGACATGGAAGCAACTTTGAAACGACTCCGAAGCACTTCCTAGGTAGTTTCAATGACATGGAAGCAACTTTGAAACGACTCCGAAGCACTTCCTAGGTAGTTTCAATGACATGGAAGCAACTTTGAAACGACTCCGAAGCACTTCCAAGGTAGTTTCAATGACATGGAAGCAACTTTGAAATGACTCCAAAGCACTTCTTAGGTAGTTTCAATGACATGGAAGCAACTTTGAAACGACTCCAAAGCACTTCCTAGGTAGTTTCAATGACATGGAAGCAACTTTGAAACGACTCCAAAGCACTTCCTTGGTAGTTTCAATGACATGGAAGCAACTTTGAAACGACCCCGAAGCACTTCCTTGGTAGTTTCAATGACATGGAAGCAACTTTGAAACGACTCCGAAGCACTTCCTTGGTAGTTTCAATGACATGGAAGCAACTTTGAAACGACTCCAAAGCACTTCCTAGGTAGTTTCAATGACATGGAAGCAACTTTGAAACGACTCCAAAGCACTTCCTAGGTAGTTTCAATGACATGGAAGCAACTTTGAAACGACTCCAAAGCACTTCCTTGGTAGTTTCAATGACATGGAAGCAACTTTGAAACGACTCCGAAGCACTTCCTAGGTAGTTTCAATGACATGGAAGCAACTTTGAAACGACTCCGAAGCACTTCCTAGGTAGTTTCAATGACATGGAAGCAACTTTGAAACGCCTCCGAAGCACTTCCTTGGTAGTTTCAATGACATGGAAGCAACTTTGAAACGACTCCAAAGCACTTCCTAGCTAGTTTCAATGACATGGAAGCAACTTTGAAACGACTCCAAAGCACTTCCTAGGTAGTTTCAATGACATGGAAGCAACTTTGAAACGACTCCAAAGCACTTCCTAGCTAGTTTCAATGACATGGAAGCAACTTTGAAACGACTCCGAAGCACTTCCTTGGTAGTTTCAATGACATGGAAGCAACTTTGAAACGACTCCGAAGCACTTCCTAGGTAGTTTCAATGACATGGAAGCAACTTTGAAACGACTCCGAAGCACTTCCTAGGTAGTTTCAATGACATGGAAGCAACTTTGAAACGCCTCCGAAGCACTTCCTTGGTAGTTTCAATGACATGGAAGCAACTTTGAAACGACTCCGAAGCACTTCCTTGGTAGTTTCAATGACATGGAAGCAACTTTGAAACGACTCCGAAGCACTTCCTAGGTAGTTTCAATGACATGGAAGCAACTTTGAAACGACTCCGAAGCACTTCCTTGGTAGTTTCAATGACATGGAAGCAACTTTGAAACGACTCCGAAGCACTTCCTAGGTAGTTTCAATGACATGGAAGCAACTTTGAAACGACTCCGAAGCACTTCCTAGGTAGTTTCAATGACATGGAAGCAACTTTGAAACGCCTCCGAAGCACTTCCTTGGTAGTTTCAATGACATGGAAGCAACTTTGAAACGACTCCGAAGCACTTCCTAGGTAGTTTCAATGACATGGAAGCAACTTTGAAACGACTCCAAAGCACTTCCTTGGTAGTTTCAATGACATGGAAGCAACTTTGAAACGACTCCAAAGCACTTCCTAGGTAGTTTCAATGACATGGAAGCAACTTTGAAACGACTCCAAAGCACTTCCTAGGTAGTTTCAATGACATGGAAGCAACTTTGAAACGACTCCGAAGCACTTCCTAGGTAGTTTCAATGACATGGAAGCAACTTTGAAACGACTCCAAAGCACTTCCTTGGTAGTTTCAATGACATGGAAGCAACTTTGAAACGACTCCAAAGCACTTCCTTGGTAGTTTCAATGACATGGAAGCAACTTTGAAACGACTCCGAAGCACTTCCTAGGTAGTTTCAATGACATGGAAGCAACTTTGAAACGACTCCGAAGCACTTCCTAGGTAGTTTCAATGACATGGAAGCAACTTTGAAACGCCTCCGAAGCACTTCCTTGGTAGTTTCAATGACATGGAAGTAACTTTGAAACGACTCCGAAGCACTTCCTTGGTAGTTTCAATGACATGGAAGCAACTTTGAAACGACTCCAAAGCACTTCCTAGGTAGTTTCAATGACATGGAAGCAACTTTGAAACGACTCCAAAGCACTTCCTAGGTAGTTTCAATGACATGGAAGCAACTTTGAAACGACTCCAAAGCACTTCCTTGGTAGTTTCAATGACATGGAAGCAACTTTGAAACGACTCCAAAGCACTTCCTAGCTAGTTTCAATGACATGGAAGCAACTTTGAAACGACTCCGAAGCACTTCCTTGGTAGTTTCAATGACATGGAAGCAACTTTGAAACGACTCCAAAGCACTTCCTTGGTAGTTTCAATGACATGGAAGCAACTTTGAAACGACTCCGAAGCACTTCCTTGGTAGTTTCAATGACATGGAAGCAACTTTGAAACGACCCCGAAGCAATTCCTAGGTAGTTTCAATGTCATGGAAGCAACTTTGAAACGACTCCGAAACACTTCCTAGGTAGTTCCAATGACATGAAAGCAACTTTCAAACGACTTCGAAGCATTTCCTAGGTAGTTTCAAAGACATGGAAGCCACTTTCAAACGACTCCAAAGCACTTCCTAGGTAGTTTCAATGACATGGAAGCAACTTTGAAACGACTCCAAAGCACTTCCTTGGTAGTTTCAATGACATGGAAGCAACTTTGAAACGACCCCGAAGCACTTCCTTGGTAGTTTCAATGACATGGAAGCAACTTTGAAACGACTCCGAAGCACTTCCTTGGTAGTTTCAATGACATGGAAGCAACTTTGAAACGACTCCAAAGCACTTCCTAGGTAGTTTCAATGACATGGAAGCAACTTTGAAACGACTCCAAAGCACTTCCTAGGTAGTTTCAATGACATGGAAGCAACTTTGAAACGACTCCAAAGCACTTCCTTGGTAGTTTCAATGACATGGAAGCAACTTTGAAACGACTCCGAAGCACTTCCTAGGTAGTTTCAATGACATGGAAGCAACTTTGAAACGACTCCGAAGCACTTCCTAGGTAGTTTCAATGACATGGAAGCAACTTTGAAACGCCTCCGAAGCACTTCCTTGGTAGTTTCAATGACATGGAAGCAACTTTGAAACGACTCCAAAGCACTTCCTAGCTAGTTTCAATGACATGGAAGCAACTTTGAAACGACTCCAAAGCACTTCCTAGGTAGTTTCAATGACATGGAAGCAACTTTGAAACGACTCCAAAGCACTTCCTAGCTAGTTTCAATGACATGGAAGCAACTTTGAAACGACTCCGAAGCACTTCCTAGGTAGTTTCAATGACATGGAAGCAACTTTGAAACGACTCCGAAGCACTTCCTTGGTAGTTTCAATGACATGGAAGCAACTTTGAAACGACTCCAAAGCACTTCCTTGGTAGTTTCAATGACATGGAAGCAACTTTGAAACGACTCCGAAGCACTTCCTAGGTAGTTTCAATGACATGGAAGCAACTTTGAAACGACTCCAAAGCACTTCCTTGGTAGTTTCAATGACATGGAAGCAACTTTGAAACGACTCCGAAGCACTTCCTAGGTAGTTTCAATGACATGGAAGCAACTTTGAAACGACTCCAAAGCACTTCCTTGGTAGTTTCAATGACATGGAAGCAACTTTGAAACGACTCCAAAGCACTTCCTTGGTAGTTTCAATGACATGGAAGCAACTTTGAAACGACTCCAAAGCACTTCCTAGGTAGTTTCAATGACATGGAAGCAACTTTGAAACGACTCCGAAGCACTTCCTAGGTAGTTTCAATGACATGGAAGCAACTTTGAAACGACTCCGAAGCACTTCCTAGGTAGTTTCAATGACATGGAAGCAACTTTGAAACGCCTCCGAAGCACTTCCTTGGTAGTTTCAATGACATGGAAGCAACTTTGAAACGACTCCGAAGCACTTCCTAGGTAGTTTCAATGACATGGAAGCAACTTTGAAACGACTCCAAAGCACTTCGTTGGTTGTTTCAATGACATGGAAGCAACTTTGAAACGACTCCAAAGCACTTCCTTGGTAGTTTCAATGACATGGAAGCAACTTTGAAACGACTCCAAAGCACTTCCTTGGTAGTTTCAATGACATGGAAGCAACTTTGAAACGACTCCAAAGCACTTCCTAGGTAGTTTCAATGACATGGAAGCAACTTTGAAACGACTCCAAAGCACTTCCTAGGTAGTTTCAATGACATGGAAGCAACTTTGAAACGACTCCGAAGCACTTCCTAGGTAGTTTCAATGACATGGAAGCAACTTTGAAACGACTCCAAAGCACTTCCTTGGTAGTTTCAATAACATGGAAGCAACTTTGAAACGACTCCAAAGCACTTCCTTGGTAGTTTCAATGACATGGAAGCAACTTTGAAACGACTCCGAAGCACTTCCTAGGTAGTTTCAATGACATGGAAGCAACTTTGAAACGACTCCGAAGCACTTCCTAGGTAGTTTCAATGACATGGAAGCAACTTTGAAACGCCTCCGAAGCACTTCCTTGGTAGTTTCAATGACATGGAAGTAACTTTGAAACGACTCCGAAGCACTTCCTTGGTAGTTTCAATGACATGGAAGCAACTTTGAAACGACTCCAAAGCACTTCCTAGGTAGTTTCAATGACATGGAAGCAACTTTGAAACGACTCCAAAGCACTTCCTAGGTAGTTTCAATGACATGGAAGCAACTTTGAAACGACTCCAAAGCACTTCCTTGGTAGTTTCAATGACATGGAAGCAACTTTGAAACGACTCCAAAGCACTTCCTAGCTAGTTTCAATGACATGGAAGCAACTTTGAAACGACTCCGAAGCACTTCCTTGGTAGTTTCAATGACATGGAAGCAACTTTGAAACGACTCCAAAGCACTTCCTTGGTAGTTTCAATGACATGGAAGCAACTTTGAAACGACTCCGAAGCACTTCCTTGGTAGTTTCAATGACATGGAAGCAACTTTGAAACGACCCCGAAGCAATTCCTAGGTAGTTTCAATGTCATGGAAGCAACTTTGAAACGACTCCGAAACACTTCCTAGGTAGTTCCAATGACATGAAAGCAACTTTCAAACGACTTCGAAGCATTTCCTAGGTAGTTTCAAAGACATGGAAGCCACTTTCAAACGACTCCGAAGCACTTCCTAGGTAGTTTCAATGACATGGAAGCAACTTTGAAACGACTCCAAAGCACTTCCTAGGTAGTTTCAATGACATGGAAGCAACTTTGAAACGACTCCAAAGCACTTCCTAGGTAGTTTCAATGACATGGAAGCAACTTTGAAACGACTCCAAAGCACTTCCTTGGTAGTTTCAATGACATGGAAGCAACTTTGAAACGACTCCAAAGCACTTCCTAGGTAGTTTCAATGACATGGAAGCAACTTTGAAACGACTCCGAAGCACTTCCTTGGTAGTTTCAATGACATGGAAGCAACTTTGAAACGACTCCAAAGCACTTCCTAGGTAGTTTCAATGACATGGAAGCAACTTTGAAACGACTCCGAAGCACTTCCTTGGTAGTTTCAATGACATGGAAGCAACTTTGAAACGACTCCAAAGCTCTTCCTAGGTAGTTTCAATGACATGGAAGCAACTTTGAAACGACTCCAAAGCACTTCCTTGGTAGTTTCAATGACATGGAAGCAACTTTGAAACGACTCCGAAGCACTTCCTAGGTAGTTTCAATGACATGGAAGCAACTTTGAAACGCCTCCGAAGCACTTCCTAGGTAGTTTCAATGACATGGAAGCAACTTTGAAACGACTCCGAAGCACTTCCTTGGTAGTTTCAATGACATGGAAGCAACTTTGAAACGACTCCAAAGCACTTCCTAGGTAGTTTTAATGACATGGAAGCAACTTTGAAACGACTCCAAAGCACTTCCTTGGTAGTTTCAATGACATGGAAGCAACTTTGAAACGACTCCGAAGCACTTCCTTGGTAGTTTCAATGACATGGAAGCAACTTTGAAACGACTCCGAAGCACTTCCTAGGTAGTTTCAATGACATGGAAGCAACTTTGAAACGACTCCGAAGCACTTCCTTGGTAGTTTCAATGACATGGAAGCAACTTTGAAACGACTCCAAAGCACTTCCTAGGTAGTTTTAATGACATGGAAGCAACTTTGAAACGACTCCAAAGCACTTCCTTGGTAGTTTCAATGACATGGAAGCAACTTTGAAACGACTCCGAAGCACTTCCTTGGTAGTTTCAATGACATGGAAGCAACTTTGAAACGACTCCGAAGCACTTCCTAGGTAGTTTCAATGACATGGAAGCAACTTTGAAACGACTCCGAAGCACTTCCTTGGTAGTTTCAATGACATGGAAGCAACTTTGAAACGACTCCGAAGCACTTCCTTGGTAGTTTCAATGACATGGAAGCAACTTTGAAACGACTCCGAAGCACTTCCTAGGTAGTTTCAATGACATGGAAGCAACTTTGAAACGACTCCGAAGCACTTCCTTGGTAGTTTCAATGACATGGAAGCAACTTTGAAACGACTCCGAAGCACTTCCTAGGTAGTTTCAATGACATGGAAGCAACTTTGAAACGACTCCGAAGCACTTCCTTGGTAGTTTCAATGACATGGAAGCAACTTTGAAACGACTCCGAAGCACTTCCTTGGTAGTTTCAATGACATGGAAGCAACTTTGAAACGACTCCGAAGCACTTCCTAGGTAGTTTCAATGACATGGAAGCAACTTTGAAACGACTCCAAAGCACTTCCTAGGTAGTTTCAATGACATGGAAGCAACTTTGAAACGACTCCAAAGCACTTCCTAGGTAGTTTCAATGACATGGAAGCAACTTTGAAACGACTCCAAAGCACTTCCTTGGTAGTTTCAATGACATGGAAGCAACTTTGAAACGACTCCAAAGCACTTCCTAGCTAGTTTCAATGACATGGAAGCAACTTTGAAACGACTCCGAAGCACTTCCTTGGTAGTTTCAATGACATGGAAGCAACTTTGAAACGACTCCGAAGCACTTCCTAGGTAGTTTCAATGACATGGAAGCAACTTTGAAACGACTCCGAAGCACTTCCTTGGTAGTTTCAATGACATGGAAGCAACTTTGAAACGACTCCAAAGCTCTTCCTAGGTAGTTTCAATGACATGGAAGCAACTTTGAAACGACTCCAAAGCACTTCCTTGGTAGTTTCAATGACATGGAAGCAACTTTGAAACGACTCCGAAGCACTTCCTAGGTAGTTTCAATGACATGGAAGCAACTTTGAAACGCCTCCGAAGCACTTCCTAGGTAGTTTCAATGACATGGAAGCAACTTTGAAACGACTCCGAAGCACTTCCTTGGTAGTTTCAATGACATGGAAGCAACTTTGAAACGACTCCAAAGCACTTCCTAGGTAGTTTTAATGACATGGAAGCAACTTTGAAACGACTCCAAAGCACTTCCTAGGTAGTTTCAATGACATGGAAGCAACTTTGAAACGACTCCAAAGCACTTCCTTGGTAGTTTCAATGACATGGAAGCAACTTTGAAACGACTCCGAAGCACTTCCTAGGTAGTTTCAATGACATGGAAGCAACTTTGAAACGACTCCGAAGCACTTCCTAGGTAGTTTCAATGACATGGAAGCAACTTTGAAACGACTCCAAAGCACTTCCTAGGTAGTTTCAATGACATGGAAGCAACTTTGAAACGACTCCGAAGCACTTCCTTGGTAGTTTCAATGACATGGAAGCAACTTTGAAACGACTCCAAAGCACTTCCTAGGTAGTTTCAATGACATGGAAGCAACTTTGAAACGACTCCGAAGCACTTCCTAGGTAGTTTCAATGACATGGAAGCAACTTTGAAACGACTCCGAAGCACTTCCTTGGTAGTTTTAATGACATGGAAGCAACTTTGAAACGACTCCGAAGCACTTCCTAGGTAGTTTCAATGACATGGAAGCAACTTTGAAACGACTCCGAAGCACTTCCTTGGTAGTTTCAATGACATGGAAGCAACTTTGAAACGACTCCAAAGCACTTCCTAGGTAGTTTCAATGACATGGAAGCAACTTTGAAACGACTCCAAAGCACTTCCTAGGTAGTTTCAATGACATGGAAGCAACTTTGAAACGACTCCAAAGCACTTCCTAGGTAGTTTCAATGACATGGAAGCAACTTTGAAACGACTCCGAAGCACTTCCTTGGTAGTTTCAATGACATGGAAGCAACTTTGAAACGACTCCGAAGCACTTCCTTGGTAGTTTCAATGACATGGAAGCAACTTTCAAACGACTCCGAAGCACTTCCTTGGTAGTTTCAATGACATGGAAGCAACTTTCAAACAACTCCGAAGCACTTCCTAGATAGTTTCAATGACATGGAAGCAACTTTGAAACGCCTCCGAAGCACTTCCTAGGTAGTTTCAATGACATGGAAGCAACTTTGAAACGACTCCGAAGCACTTCCTAGGTAGTTTCAATGACATGGAAGCAACTTTGAAACGACTCCGAAGCACTTCCTAGGTAGTTTCAATGACATGGAAGCAACTTTGAAACGACTCCGAAGCACTTCCTAGGTAGTTTCAATGACATGGAAGCAACTTTCAAACGACTCCGAAGCACTTCCTTGGTAGTTTCAATGACATGGAAGCAACTTTGAAACGACTCCAAAGCACTTCTTAGGTAGTTTCAATGACATGGAAGCAACTTTGAAACGACTCCAAAGCACTTCTTAGGTAGTTTCAATGACATGGAAGCAACTTTGAAACGACTCCAAAGCACTTCCTAGGTAGTTTCAATGACATGGAAGCAACTTTGAAACGACTCCAAAGCACTTCCTTGGTAGTTTCAATGACATGGAAGCAACTTTGAAACGACTCCGAAGCACTTCCTAGGTAGTTTCAATGACATGGAAGCAACTTTTAAACGACTCCGAAGCACTTCCTAGGTAGTTTCAATGACATGGAAGCAACTTTGAAACGACTCCGAAGCACTTCCTAGGTAGTTTCAATGACATGGAAGCAACTTTCAAACGACTCCGAAGCACTTCCTTGGTAGTTTCAATGACATGGAAGCAACTTTGAAACGACTCCGAAGCACTTCCTTGGTAGTATCAATGACATGGAAGCAACTTTGAAACGACTCCGAAGCACTTCCTAGCTAGTTTCAATGACATGGAAGCAACTTTGAAACTACTCCGAAGCACTTCCTAGGTAGTTTCAATGACATGGAAGCAACTTTGAAACGACTCCAAAGCACTTCTTAGGTAGTTTCAATGACATGGAAGCAACTTTGAAACGACTACGAAGCACTTCCTAGGTAGTTTCAATGACATGGAAGCAACTTTGAAACGACTCCGAAGCACTTCCTAGGTAGTTTCAATGACATGGAAGCAACTTTGAAACGACTCCGAAGCACATCCTAGGTAGTTTCAATGACATGGAAGCAACTTTGAAACGACTCCAAAGCACTTCTTAGGTAGTTTCAATGACATGGAAGCAACTTTGAAACGACTTCGGAGCACTTCCTTGGTAGTTTCAATGACATATAAGCTACTTTCAAACGACTTCGAAGCACTTCCTAGGTAGTTTCAATGACATGGAAGCAACTTTGAAACGACTCCGAAGCACTTCCTTGGTAGTTTCAATGACATGGAAGCAACTTTGAAACGACTCCAAAGCACTTCCTAGGTAGTTTCAATGACATGGAAGCAACTTTGAAACGACTCCAAAGCACTTCCTAGGTAGTTTCAATGACATGGAAGCAACTTTGAAACGACTCCAAAGCACTTCCTTGGTAGTTTCAATGACATGGAAGCAACTTTGAAACGACTCCGAAGCACTTCCTTGGTAGTATCAATGACATGGAAGCAACTTTGAAACGACTCCGAAGCACTTCCTTGGTAGTTTCAATGACATGGAAGCAACTTTTAAACGACTCCGAAGCACTTCCTAGGTAGTTTCAATGACATGGAAGCAACTTTCAAACGACTCCGAAGCACTTCCAAGGTAGTTTCAATGACATGGAAGCAACTTTCAAACAACTCCGAAGCACTTCCTAGATAGTTTCAATGACATAGAAGCAACTTTGAAACGACTCCGAAGCACTTCCTAGGTAGTTTCAATGACATGGAAGCAACTTTGAAACGACTCCAAAGCACTTCTTAGGTAGTTTCAATGACATGGAAGCAACTTTGAAACGACTCCAAAGCACTTCCTAGGTAGTTTCAATGACATGGAAGCAACTTTGAAACGACTCCGAAGCACTTCTCAGGTTCATCATCATCAAGTTTCAATGACATGGAAGCAACTTTGAAACGACTCCGAAGCACTTCCTAGGTAGTTTCAATGACATGGAAGCAACTTTGAAACGACTCCAAAGCACTTCCTAGGTAGTTTCAATGACATGGAAGCAACTTTGAAACGACTCCAAAGCACTTCCTAGGTAGTTTCAATGACATGGAAGCAACTTTGAAACGACTCCAAAGCACTTCCTTGGTAGTATCAATGACATGGAAGCAACTTTGAAACGACTCCGAAGCACTTCCTAGGTAGTTTCAATGACATGGAAGCAACTTTGAAACGACTTCGAAGCACTTCCTTGGTAGTTTCAATGACATATAAGCTACTTTCAAACGACTTCGAAGCACTTCCTAGGTAGTTTCAATGACATGGAAGCAACTTTGAAACGACTCCGAAGCACTTCCTAGGTAGTTTCAATGACATGGAAGCAACTTTGAAACGACTCCAAAGCACTTCCTTGGTAGTTTCAATGACATGGAAGCAACTTTGAAACGACTCCAAAGCACTTCCTAGGTAGTTTCAATGACATGGAAGCAACTTTGAAACGACTCCAAAGCACTTCCTTGGTAGTTTCAATGACATGGAAGCAACTTTGAAACGACTCCAAAGCACTTCCTTGGTAGTTTCAATGACATGGAAGCAACTTTGAAACGACTCCGAAGCACTTCCTTGGTAGTATCAATGACATGGAAGCAACTTTCAAACGACTCCGAAGCACTTCCAAGGTAGTTTCAATGACATGGAAGCAACTTTCAAACAACTCCGAAGCACTTCCTAGATAGTTTCAATGACATAGAAGCAACTTTGAAACGACTCCGAAGCACTTCCTAGGTAGTTTCAATGACATGGAAGCAACTTTGAAACGACTCCGAAGCACTTCCTAGGTAGTTTCAATGACATGGAAGTAACTTTGAAACGACTCCAAAGCACTTCCTTGGTAGTTTCAATGACATGGAAGCAACTTTGAAACGCCTCCGAAGCACTTCCTAGGTAGTTTCAATGACATGGAAGCAACTTTCAAACGACTCCGAAGCACTTCCAAGGTAGTTTCAATGACATGGAAGCAACTTTCAAACAACTCCGAAGCACTTCCTAGATAGTTTCAATGACATAGAAGCAACTTTGAAACGACTCCGAAGCACTTCCTAGGTAGTTTCAATGACATGGAAGCAACTTTGAAACGACTCCGAAGCACTTCCTAGGTAGTTTCAATGACATGGAAGCAACTTTGAAACGACTCCAAAGCACTTCCTAGGTAGTTTCAATGACATGGAAGCAACTTTGAAACGACTCCAAAGCACTTCCTTGGTAGTTTCAATGACATGGAAGCAACTTTGAAACGACTCCGAAGCACTTCCTTGGTAGTATCAATGACATGGAAGCAACTTTCAAACGACTCCGAAGCACTTCCAAGGTAGTTTCAATGACATGGAAGCAACTTTCAAACAACTCCGAAGCACTTCCTAGGTAGTTTCAATGACATGGAAGCAACTTTGAAACGACTCCGAAGCACTTCCTAGGTAGTTTCAATGACATGGAAGCAACTTTGAAACGACTCCGAAGCACTTCCTAGGTAGTTTCAATGACATGGAAGCAACTTTGAAACGACTCCAAAGCACTTCCTTGGTAGTTTCAATGACATGGAAGCAACTTTGAAACGACTCCGAAGCACTTCCTTGGTAGTATCAATGACATGGAAGCAACTTTCAAACGACTCCGAAGCACTTCCAAGGTAGTTTCAATGACATGGAAGCAACTTTCAAACAACTCCGAAGCACTTCCTAGATAGTTTCAATGACATAGAAGCAACTTTGAAACGACTCCGAAGCACTTCCTAGGTAGTTTCAATGACATGGAAGCAACTTTGAAACGACTCCGAAGCACTTCCTAGGTAGTTTCAATGACATGGAAGCAACTTTGAAACGACTCCAAAGCACTTCCTAGGTAGTTTCAATGACATGGAAGCAACTTTGAAACGACTCCGAAGCACTTCCTAGGTAGTTTCAATGACATGGAAGCAACTTTGAAACGACTCCGAAGCACTTCCTTGGTAGTTTCAATGACATATAAGCTACTTTCAAACGACTCCGAAGCACTTCCTTGGTAGTTTCAATGACATGGAAGCAACTTTGAAACGACTCCAAAGCACTTCCTAGGTAGTTTCAATGACATGGAAGCAACTTTGAAACGACTCCAAAGCACTTCCTAGGTAGTTTCAATGACATGGAAGCAACTTTGAAACGACTCCGAAGCACTTCCTAGGTAGTTTCAATGACATGGAAGCAACTTTGAAACGACTCCGAAGCACTTCCTAGGTAGTTTCAATGACATGGAAGCATTTTTCAAACGACTCCGAAGCACTTCCTTGGTAGTTTCAATGACATGGAAGCAACTTTGAAACGACTCCAAAGCACTTCTTAGGTAGTTTCAATGACATGGAAGCAACTTTGAAACGACTCCAAAGCACTTCCTAGGTACTTTCAATGACATGGAAGCAACTTTGAAACGACTCCAAAGCACTTCCTTGGTAGTTTCAATGACATGGAAGCAACTTTGAAACGACTCCGAAGCACTTCCTTGGTAGTTTCAATGACATGGAAGCAACTTTGAAACGACTCCGAAGCACTTCCTTGGTAGTTTCAATGACATGGAAGCAACTTTGAAACGACTCCAAAGCACTTCCTAGGTACTTTCAATGACATGGAAGCAACTTTCAAACGCCTCCGAAGCACTTCCTAGGTAGTTTCAATGACATGGAAGCAACTTTGAAACGACTCCGAAGCACTTCCTAGGTAGTTTCAATGACATGGAAGCAACTTTGAAACGACTCCAAAGCACTTCCTAGGTACTTTCAATGACATGGAAGCAACTTTGAAACGACTCCAAAGCACTTCCTTGGTAGTTTCAATGACATGGAAGCAACTTTGAAACGACTCCGAAGCACTTCCTTGGTAGTTTCAATGACATGGAAGCAACTTTGAAACGACTCCGAAGCACTTCCTTGGTAGTTTCAATGACATGGAAGCAACTTTCAAACAACTCCGAAGCACTTCCTAGATAGTTTCAATGACATGGAAGCAACTTTGAAACGCCTCCGAAGCACTTCCTAGGTAGTTTCAATGACATGGAAGCAACTTTGAAACGACTCCGAAGCACTTCCTAGGTAGTTTCAATGACATGGAAGCAACTTTGAAACGACTCCGAAGCACTTCCTAGGTAGTTTCAATGACATGGAAGCAACTTTGAAACGACTCCGAAGCACTTCTTAGGTAGTTTCAATGACATGGAAGCAACTTTGAAACGACTCCAAAGCACTTCCTAGGTAGTTTCAATGACATGGAAGCAACTTTGAAACGACTCCAAAGCACTTCCTTGGTAGTTTCAATGACATGGAAGCAACTTTGAAACGACTCCAAAGCACTTTTTAGGTAGTTTCAATGACATGGAAGCAACTTTGAAACGACTCCAAAGCACTTCCTAGGTAGTTTCAATGACATGGAAGCAACTTTGAAACGACTCCAAAGCACTTCTTAGGTAGTTTCAATGACATGGAAGCAACTTTGAAACGACTCCAAAGCACTTCCTAGGTACTTTCAATGACATGGAAGCAACTTTGATACGACTCCAAAGCACTTCCTTGGTAGTTTCAATGACATGGAAGCAACTTTGAAACGACTCCGAAGCACTTCCTTGGTAGTTTCAATGACATGGAAGCAACTTTGAAACGACTCCGAAGCACTTCCTTGGTAGTTTCAATGACATGGAAGCAACTTTGAAACGACTCCAAAGCACTTCCTAGGTACTTTCAATGACATGGAAGCAACTTTCAAACGACTCCGAAGCACTTCCTTGGTAGTTTCAATGACATGGAAGCAACTTTCAAACAACTCCGAAGCACTTCCTAGATAGTTTCAATGACATGGAAGCAACTTTGAAACGCCTCCGAAGCACTTCCTAGGTAGTTTCAATGACATGGAAGCAACTTTGAAACGACTCCGAAGCACTTCCTAGGTAGTTTCAATGACATGGAAGCAACTTTGAAACGACTCCGAAGCACTTCCTAGGTAGTTTCAATGACATGGAAGCAACTTTGAAACGACTCCGAAGCACTTCTTAGGTAGTTTCAATGACATGGAAGCAACTTTGAAACGACTCCGAAGCACTTCCTTGGTAGTTTCAATGACATGGAAGCAACTTTTAAACGACTCCAAAGCACTTCTTAGGTAGTTTCAATGACATGGAAGCAACTTTGAAACGACTCCAAAGCACTTCCTAGGTAGTTTCAATGACATGGAAGCAACTTTGAAACGACTCCAAAGCACTTCCTTGGTAGTTTCAATGACATGGAAGCAACTTTGAAACGACTCCAAAGCACTTCTTAGGTAGTTTCAATGACATGGAAGCAACTTTGAAACGACTCCAAAGCACTTCCTAGGTAGTTTCAATGACATGGAAGCAACTTTGAAACGACTCAAAAGCACTTCCTTGGTAGTTTCAATGACATGGAAGCAACTTTGAAACGACTCCGAAGCCCTTCCTAGGTAGTTTCAATGACATGGAAGCAACTTTGAAACGACTCCGAAGCACTTCCTAGGTAGTTTCAATGACATGGAAGAAAGTTTCAAACGACTCCGAAGCACTTCCTAGGTAGTTTCAATGACATGGAAGCATCTTTCAAACAACTCCGAAGCACTTCCTAGATAGTTTCAATGACATGGAAGCAACTTTGAAACGCCTCCGAAGCACTTCCTAGGTAGTTTCAATGACATGGAAGCAACTTTGAAACGACTCCTAAGCACTTCCTAGGTAGTTTCAATGACATGGAAGCAACTTTGAAACGACTCCGAAGCACTTCCTAGGTAGTTTCAATGACATGGAAGCAACTTTGAAACGACTCCGAAGCACTTCCTAGGTAGTTTCAATGACATGGAAGCAACTTTGAAACGCCTCCGAAGCACTTCCTAGGTAGTTTCAATGACATGGAAGCAACTTTCAAACAACTCCGAAGCACTTCCTAGGTAGTTTCAATGACATGGAAGCAACTTTGAAACGTCTCCAAAGCACTTCCTAGGTAGTTTCAATGACATGGAAGCAACTTTGAAACGACTCCGAAGCACTTCCTAGGTAGTTTCAATGACATGGAAGCAACTTTGAAACGACTCCGAAGCACTTCCTAGGTAGTTTCAATGACATGGAAGCAACTTTGAAACGACTTCGAAGAACTTCCTAGGTAGTTTCAATGACATGGAAGAAAGTTTCAAACGACTCCGAAGCACTTCCTAGGTAGTTTCAATGACATGGAAGCATCTTTCAAACAACTCCGAAGCACTTCCTAGATAGTTTCAATGACATGGAAGCAACTTTGAAACGCCTCCGAAGCACTTCCTAGGTAGTTTCAATGACATGGAAGCAACTTTGAAACGACTCCAAAGCACTTCCTAGGTAGTTTCAATGACATGGAAGCAACTTTGAAACGACTCCGAAGCACTTCCTAGGTAGTTTCAATGACATGGAAGCAACTTTGAAACGACTCCGAAGCACTTCCTAGGTAGTTTCAATGACATGGAAGCAACTTTGAAACGACTCCGAAGCACTTCCTAGGTAGTTTCAATGACATGGAAGCAACTTTCAAACAACTCCGAAGCACTTCCTAGATAGTTTCAATGACATGGAAGCAACTTTGAAACGCCTCCGAAGCACTTCCTAGGTAGTTTCAATGACATGGAAGCAACTTTGAAACGACTCCAAAGCACTTCTTAGGTAGTTTCAATGACATGGAAGCAACTTTGAAACGACTCCAAAGCACTTCCTAGGTAGTTTCAATGACATGGAAGCAACTTTGAAACGACTCCAAAGCACTTCCTTGGTAGTTTAAATGACATGGAAGAAACTTTGAAACGACTCCGAAGCACTTCCTAGGTAGTTTCAATGACATGGAAGCAACTTTGAAACGACTCCGAAGCACTTCCTAGGTAGTTTCAATGACATGGAAGCAACTTTGAAACGACTCCAAAGCACTTCTTAGGTAGTTTCAATGACATGGAAGCAACTTTGAAACGACTCCGAAGCACTTTCTAGGTAGTTTCAATGACATGGAAGCAACTTTGAAACGACTCCAAAGCACTTTCTAGGTAGTTTCAATGACATGGAAGCAACTTTGAAACGCCTCCGAAGCACTTCCTAGGTAGTTTCAATGACATGGAAGCAACTTTGAAACGACTCCGAAGCACTTCCTAAGTAGTTTCAATGACATGGAAGCAACTTTGAAACGACTCCGAAGCACTTCCTAGGTAGTTTCAATGACATGGAAGCAACTTTGAAACGACTCCAAAGCACTTCTTAGGTAGTTTCAATGACATGGAAGCAACTTTGAAACGACTCCAAAGCACTTCCTAGGTAGTTTCAATGACATGGAAGCAACTTTGAAACGACTCCAAAGCACTTCCTTGGTAGTTTCAATGACATGGAAGCAACTTTGAAACGACTCCGAAGCACTTCCTTGGTAGTTTCAATGACATGGAAGCAACTTTCAAACGACTCCGAAGCACTTCCTTGGTAGTTTCAATGACATGGAAGCAACTTTCAAACGACTCCGAAGCACTTCCTAGGTAGTTTCAATGACATGGAAGCAACTTTCAAACGACTCCGAAGCACTTCCTAGGTAGTTTCAATGACATGGAAGCAACTTTGAAGCGACTCCGAAGCACTTCCTAGGTAGTTTCAATGACATGGAAGCAACTTTGAAACGACTCCGAAGCACTTCCTTGGTAGTTTCAATGACATGGAAGCAACTTTCAAACGACTCCGAAGCACTTCCTTGGTAGTTTCAATGACATGGAAGCAACTTTGAAACGACTCCGAAGCACTTCGTAGATAGTTTCAATGACATGGAAGCAACTTTGAAACGACTTCGAAGCACTTCCCAGGTAGTTTCAATGACATGGAAGCAACTTTGAAACGACTCTGAAGCACTTCCTAGGTAGTTTCAATGACATGGAAGCAACTTTGAAACGACTTCGAAGCACTTCCCAGGTAGTTTCAATGACATGGAAGCAACTTTGAAACGACTCCGAAGCACTTCCTTGGTAGTTTCAATGACATGGAAGCAACTTTCAAACGACTCCGAAGCACTTCCTAGGTAGTTTCAATGACATGGAAGCAACTTTCAAACGACTCCGAAGCACTTCCTTGGTAGTTTCAATGACATGGAAGCAACTTTGAAACGACTCCGAAGCACTTCCTAGGTAGTTTCAATGACATGGAAGCAACTTTGAAACGACTCCGAAGCACTTCCTAGGTAGTTTCAATGACATGGAAGCAACTTTGAAACGACTCCGAAGCACTTCCTAGGTAGTTTCAATGACATGCAAGCAACTTTGAAACGACTCCGAAGCACTTCCTAGATAGTTTCAATGACATGGAAGCAACTTTGAAACGACTCCAAAGCACTTCCTAGGTAGTTTCAATGACATGGAAGCAACTTTGAAACGACTCCGAAGCACTTCCTAGGTAGTTTCAATGACATGGAAGCAACTTTGAAACGACTCCAAAGCACTTCCTTGGTAGTTTCAATGACATGGAAGCAACTTTGAAACGACTCCGAAGCACTTTCTAGGTAGTTTCAATGACATGGAAGCAACTTTCAAACGACTCCGAAGCACTTCCTAGGTAGTTTCAATGACATGGAAGCAACTTTGAAACGACTCCGAAGCACTTCCTAGGTAGTTTCAATGACATGGAAGCAACTTTGAAACGACTCCAAAGCACTTCCTAGGTAGTTTCAATGACATGGAAGCAACTTTGAAACGACTCCGAAGCACTTCCTTGGTAGTTTTAATGACATGGAAGCAACTTTGAAACGACTCCGAAGCACTTCCTAGGTAGTTTCAATGACATGGAAGCAACTTTGAAACGACTCCAAAGCACTTCCTTGGTAGTTTCAATGACATGGAAGCAACTTTCAAACGACTCCGAAGCACTTCCTTGGTAGTTTCAATGACATGGAAGCAACTTTCAAACGACTCCGAAGCACTTCCTTGGTAGTTTCAATGACATGGAAGCAAATTTCAAACGACTCCGAAGCACTTCCTAGGTAGTTTCAATGACATGGAAGCAACTTTGAAACGACTCCGAAGCACTTCCTAGATAGTTTCAATGACATGGAAGCAACTTTGAAACGACTCCAAAGCACTTCCTTGGTAGTTTCAATGACATGGAAGCAACTTTCAAACAACTCCGAAGCACTTCCTAGATAGTTTCAATGACATGGAAGCAACTTTGAAACGCCTCCGAAGCACTTCCTTGGTAGTTTCAATGACATGGAAGCAAATTTCAAACGACTCCGAAGCACTTCCTAGGTAGTTTCAATGACATGGAAGCAACTTTGAAACGACTCCGAAGCACTTCCTAGATAGTTTCAATGACATGGAAGCAACTTTGAAACGACTCCGAAGCACTTCCTAGGTAGTTTCAATGACATGGAAGCAACTTTGAAACGACTCCGAAGCACTTCCTAGGTAGTTTCAATGACATGCAAGCAACTTTGAAACGACTCCGAAGCACTTCCTAGATAGTTTCAATGACATGGAAGCAACTTTCAAACAACTCCGAAGCACTTCCTAGATAGTTTCAATGACATGGAAGCAACTTTGAAACGCCTCCGAAGCACTTCCTTGGTAGTTTCAATGACATGGAAGCAACTTTCAAACGACTCCGAAGCACTTCCTAGGTAGTTTCAATGACATGGAAGCAACTTTGAAACGACTCCGAAGCACTTCCTAGGTAGTTTCAATGACATGGAAGCAACTTTGAAACGACTCCGAAGCACTTCCTTGGTAGTTTTAATGACATGGAAGCAACTTTGAAACGACTCCGAAGCACTTCCTAGGTAGTTTCAATGACATGGAAGCAACTTTGAAACGACTCCGAAGCACTTCCTAGGTAGTTTCAATGACATGGAAGCAACTTTGAAACGACTCCAAAGCACTTCCTAGGTAGTTTCAATGACATGGAAGCAACTTTGAAACGACTCCGAAGCACTTCCTTGGTAGTTTTAATGACATGGAAGCAACTTTGAAACGACTCCGAAGCACTTCCTAGGTAGTTTCAATGACATGGAAGCAACTTTGAAACGACTCCGAAGCACTTCCTAGGTAGTTTCAATGACATGGAAGCAACTTTGAAACGACTCCGAAGCACTTCCTAGGTAGTTTCAATGACATGGAAGCAACTTTGAAACGACTCCGAAGCACTTCTTAGGTAGTTTCAATGACATGGAAGCAACTTTGAAACGACTCCGAAGCACTTCCTTGGTAGTTTCAATGACATGGAAGCAACTTTGAAACGACTCCAAAGCACTTCTTAGGTAGTTTCAATGACATGGAAGCAACTTTGAAACGACTCCAAAGCACTTCCTAGGTAGTTTCAATGACATGGAAGCAACTTTGAAACGACTCCAAAGCACTTCCTTGGTAGTTTCAATGACATGGAAGCAACTTTGAAACGACTCCAAAGCACTTCTTAGGTAGTTTCAATGACATGGAAGCAACTTTGAAACGACTCCAAAGCACTTCCTAGGTAGTTTCAATGACATGGAAGCAACTTTGAAACGACTCAAAAGCACTTCCTTGGTAGTTTCAATGACATGGAAGCAACTTTGAAACGACTCCGAAGCCCTTCCTAGGTAGTTTCAATGACATGGAAGCAACTTTGAAACGACTCCGAAGCACTTCCTAGGTAGTTTCAATGACATGGAAGAAAGTTTCAAACGACTCCGAAGCACTTCCTAGGTAGTTTCAATGACATGGAAGCATCTTTCAAACAACTCCGAAGCACTTCCTAGATAGTTTCAATGACATGGAAGCAACTTTGAAACGCCTCCGAAGCACTTCCTAGGTAGTTTCAATGACATGGAAGCAACTTTGAAACGACTCCGAAGCACTTCCTAGGTAGTTTCAATGACATGGAAGCAACTTTGAAACGACTCCGAAGCACTTCCTAGGTAGTTTCAATGACATGGAAGCAACTTTGAAACGACTCCGAAGCACTTCCTAGGTAGTTTCAATGACATGGAAGCAACTTTGAAACGCCTCCGAAGCACTTCCTAGGTAGTTTCAATGACATGGAAGCAACTTTCAAACAACTCCGAAGCACTTCCTAGGTAGTTTCAATGACATGGAAGCAACTTTGAAACGTCTCCAAAGCACTTCCTAGGTAGTTTCAATGACATGGAAGCAACTTTGAAACGACTCCGAAGCACTTCCTAGGTAGTTTCAATGACATGGAAGCAACTTTGAAACGACTCCGAAGCACTTCCTAGGTAGTTTCAATGACATGGAAGCAACTTTGAAACGACTTCGAAGAACTTCCTAGGTAGTTTCAATGACATGGAAGAAAGTTTCAAACGACTCCGAAGCACTTCCTAGGTAGTTTCAATGACATGGAAGCATCTTTCAAACAACTCCGAAGCACTTCCTAGATAGTTTCAATGACATGGAAGCAACTTTGAAACGCCTCCGAAGCACTTCCTAGGTAGTTTCAATGACATGGAAGCAACTTTGAAACGACTCCAAAGCACTTCCTAGGTAGTTTCAATGACATGGAAGCAACTTTGAAACGACTCCGAAGCACTTCCTAGGTAGTTTCAATGACATGGAAGCAACTTTCAAACGACTCCGAAGCACTTCCTAGGTAGTTTCAATGACATGGAAGCAACTTTGAAACGACTCCGAAGCACTTCCTAGGTAGTTTCAATGACATGGAAGCAACTTTCAAACAACTCCGAAGCACTTCCTAGATAGTTTCAATGACATGGAAGCAACTTTGAAACGCCTCCGAAGCACTTCCTAGGTAGTTTCAATGACATGGAAGCAACTTTGAAACGACTCCAAAGCACTTCTTAGGTAGTTTCAATGACATGGAAGCAACTTTGAAACGACTCCAAAGCACTTCCTAGGTAGTTTCAATGACATGGAAGCAACTTTGAAACGACTCCAAAGCACTTCCTTGGTAGTTTCAATGACATGGAAGCAACTTTGAAACGACTCCGAAGCACTTCCTAGGTAGTTTCAATGACATGGAAGCAACTTTGAAACGACTCCGAAGCACTTCCTAGGTAGTTTCAATGACATGGAAGCAACTTTGAAACGACTCCAAAGCACTTCTTAGGTAGTTTCAATGACATGGAAGCAACTTTGAAACGACTCCGAAGCACTTTCTAGGTAGTTTCAATGACATGGAAGCAACTTTGAAACGACTCCAAAGCACTTTCTAGGTAGTTTCAATGACATGGAAGCAACTTTGAAACGCCTCCGAAGCACTTCCTAGGTAGTTTCAATGACATGGAAGCAACTTTGAAACGACTCCGAAGCACTTCCTAAGTAGTTTCAATGACATGGAAGCAACTTTGAAACGACTCCGAAGCACTTCCTAGGTAGTTTCAATGACATGGAAGCAACTTTGAAACGACTCCAAAGCACTTCTTAGGTAGTTTCAATGACATGGAAGCAACTTTGAAACGACTCCAAAGCACTTCCTAGGTAGTTTCAATGACATGGAAGCAACTTTGAAACGACTCCAAAGCACTTCCTTGGTAGTTTCAATGACATGGAAGCAACTTTGAAACGACTCCAAAGCACTTCCTTGGTAGTTTCAATGACATGGAAGCAACTTTCAAACGACTCCGAAGCACTTCCTTGGTAGTTTCAATGACATGGAAGCAACTTTCAAACGACTCCGAAGCACTTCCTTGGTAGTTTCAATGACATGGAAGCAAATTTCAAACGACTCCGAAGCACTTCCTAGGTAGTTTCAATGACATGGAAGCAACTTTGAAACGACTCCGAAGCACTTCCTAGATAGTTTCAATGACATGGAAGCAACTTTGAAACGACTCCAAAGCACTTCCTTGGTAGTTTCAATGACATGGAAGCAACTTTCAAACAACTCCGAAGCACTTCCTAGATAGTTTCAATGACATGGAAGCAACTTTGAAACGCCTCCGAAGCACTTCCTTGGTAGTTTCAATGACATGGAAGCAAATTTCAAACGACTCCGAAGCACTTCCTAGGTAGTTTCAATGACATGGAAGCAACTTTGAAACGACTCCGAAGCACTTCCTAGATAGTTTCAATGACATGGAAGCAACTTTGAAACGACTCCGAAGCACTTCCTAGGTAGTTTCAATGACATGGAAGCAACTTTGAAACGACTCCGAAGCACTTCCTAGGTAGTTTCAATGACATGCAAGCAACTTTGAAACGACTCCGAAGCACTTCCTAGATAGTTTCAATGACATGGAAGCAACTTTGAAACGACTCCAAAGCACTTCTTAGGTAGTTTCAATGACATGGAAGCAACTTTGAAACGACTCCAAAGCACTTCCTAGGTAGTTTCAATGACATGGAAGCAACTTTGAAACGACTCCAAAGCACTTCCTTGGTAGTTTCAATGACATGGAAGCAACTTTGAAACGACTCCGAAGCACTTCCTTGGTAGTTTCAATGACATGGAAGCAACTTTCAAACGACTCCGAAGCACTTCCTAGGTAGTTTCAATGACATGGAAGCAACTTTGAAACGACTCCGAAGCACTTCCTAGGTAGTTTCAATGACATGGAAGCAACTTTGAAACGACTCCGAAGCACTTCCTAGGTAGTTTCAATGACATGGAAGCAACTTTGAAACGACTCCGAAGCACTTCCTAGGTAGTTTCAATGACATGGAAGCAACTTTGAAACGACTCCGAAGCACTTCCTAGGTAGTTTAAATGACATGGAAGCAACTTTGAAACGACTCCGAAGCACTTCCTAGGTAGTTTCAATGACATGGAAGCAACTTTCAAACGACTCCGAAGCACTTCCTAGGTAGTTTCAATGACATGGAAGCAACTTTGAAACGACTCCGAAGCACTTCCTAGGTAGTTTCAATGACATGGAAGCAACTTTGAAACGACTCCGAAGCACCTTCTAGGTAGTTTCAATGACATGGAAGCAACTTTGAAACGACTCCGAAGCACTTCCTAGGTAGTTTCAATGACATGGAAGCAACTTTGAAACGACTCCGAAGCACTTCCTAGGTAGTTTCAATGACATGGAAGCAACTTTGAAACGACTCCAAAGCACTTCCTAGGTAGTTTCAATGACATGGAAGCAACTTTGAAACGACTCCAAAGCACTTCCTTGGTAGTTTCAATGACATGGAAGCAACTTTGAAACGACTCCGAAGCACTTCCTTGGTAGTTTCAATGACATGGAAGCAACTTTGAAACGACTCCGAAGCACTTCCTTGGTAGTTTCAATGACATGGAAGCAACTTTCAAACGACTCCGAAGCACTTCCTTGGTAGTTTCAATGACATGGAAGCAACTTTGAAACGACTCCGAAGCACTTCCTTGGTAGTTTCAATGACATGGAAGCAACTTTGAAACGACTCCGAAGCACTTCCTTGGTAGTTTCAATGACATGGAAGCAACTTTCAAACGACTCCGAAGCACTTCCTAGATAGTTTCAATGACATGGAAGCAACTTTGAAACGCCTCCGAAGCACTTCCTAGGTAGTTTCAATGACATGGAAGCAACTTTGAAACGACTCCGAAGCACTTTCTAGGTAGTTTCAATGACATGGAAGCAACTTTGAAACGACTCCGAAGCACTTCCTTGGTAGTTTCAATGACATGGAAGCAACTTTGAAACGACTCCGAAGCACTTCCTTGGTAGTTTCAATGACATGGAAGCAACTTTGAAACGACTCCAAAGCACTTCCTTGGTAGTTTCAATGACATGGAAGCAACTTTGAAACGACTCCGAAGCACTTCCTTGGTAGTTTCAATGACATGGAAGCAACTTTGAAACGACTCCGAAGCACTTCCTTGGTAGTTTCAATGACATGGAAGCAACTTTCAAACGACTCCGAAGCACTTCCTAGATAGTTTCAATGACATGGAAGCAACTTTGAAACGCCTCCGAAGCACTTCCTAGGTAGTTTCAATGACATGGAAGCAACTTTGAAACGACTCCGAAGCACTTTCTAGGTAGTTTCAATGACATGGAAGCAACTTTGAAACGACTCCGAAGCACTTCCTTGGTAGTTTCAATGACATCGAAGCAACTTTGAAACGACTCCAAAGCACTTCCTAGGTAGTTTCCATGACATGGAAGCAACTTTGAAACGACTCCAAAGTACTTCCTTGGTAGTTTCAATGACATGGAAGCAACTTTGAAACGACTCCGAAGCACTTCCTAGGTAGTTTCAATGACATGGAAGCAACTTTGAAACGACTCCAAAGCACTTCCTAGGTAGTTTCAATGACATGGAAGCAACTTTGAAACGACTCCAAAGCACTTCCTAGGTAGTTTCAATGACATGGAAGCAACTTTGCAACGACTCCAAAGCACTTCCTTGGTAGTTTCAATGACATGGAAGCAACTTTGAAACGACTCCGAAGCACTTCCTTGGTAGTTTCAATGACATGGAAGCAACTTTGAAACGACTCCGAAGCACTTCCTTGGTAGTTTCAATGACATGGAAGCAACTTTCAAACGACTCCGAAGCACTTCCTAGATAGTTTCAATGACATGGAAGCAACTTTGAAACGCCTCCGAAGCACTTCCTTGGTAGTTTCAATGACATGGAAGCAACTTTGAAACGACTCCAAAGCACTTCCTAGGTAGTTTCAATGACATGGAAGCAACTTTGAAACGACTCCGAAGCACTTGCTAGGTAGTTTCAATGACATGGAAGCAACTTTGAAACGCCTCCGAAGCACTTCCTAGGTAGTTTCAATGACATGGAAGCAACTTTGAAACGACTCCGAAGCACTTCCTAGGTAGTTTCAATGACATGGAAGCAACATTGAAACGACTCCGAAGCACTTCCTTGGTAGTTTCAATGACATGGAAGCAACTTTGAAACGACTCCAAAGCACTTCCTAGGTAGTTTCAATGACATGGAAGCAACTTTGAAACGACTCCAAAGCACTTCCTAGGTAGTTTCAATGACATGGAAGCAACTTTGCAACGACTCCAAAGCACTTCCTTGGTAGTTTCAATGACATGGAAGCAACTTTGAAACGACTCCGAAGCACTTCCTTGGTAGTTTCAATGACATGGAAGCAACTTTGAAACGACTCCGAAGCACTTCCTTGGTAGTTTCAATGACATGGAAGCAACTTTCAAACGACTCCGAAGCACTTCCTAGATAGTTTCAATGACAAGGAAGCAACTTTGAAACGACTCCAAAGCACTTCCTAGGTAGTTTCAATGACATGGAAGCAACTTTGAAACGACTCCGAAGCACTTGCTAGGTAGTTTCAATGACATGGAAGCAACTTTGAAACGCCTCCGAAGCACTTCCTAGGTAGTTTCAATGACATGGAAGCAACTTTGAAACGACTCCGAAGCACTTTCTAGGTAGTTTCAATGACATGGAAGCAACTTTGAAACGACTCCGAAGCACTTCCTTGGTAGTTTCAATGACATGGAAGCAACTTTGAAACGACTCCGAAGCACTTCCTAGGTAGTTTCAATGACATGGAAGCAACTTTGAAACGACTCCAAAGCACTTCCTAGGTAGTTTCAATGACATGGAAGCAACTTTGAAACGACTCCGAAGCACTTCCTAGGTAGTTTCAATGACATGGAAGCAACTTTGAAACGACTCCGAAGCACTTGCTAGGTAGTTTCAATGACATGGAAGCAACTTTGAAACGACTCCAAAGCACTTCCTAGGTAGTTTCAATGACATGGAAGCAACTTTGAAACGACTCCAAAGCACTTCCTAGGTAGTTTCAATGACATGGAAGCAACTTTGAAACGCCTCCGAAGCACTTCCTAGCTAGTTTCAATGACATGGAAGCAACTTTGAAACGACTCCGAAGCACTTGCTAGGTAGTTTCAATGACATGGAAGCAACTTTGAAACGACTCCTAAGCACTTCCTAGGTAGTTTCAATGACATGGAAGCAACTTTGAAACGACTCCGAAGCACTTCCTAGGTAGTTTCAATGACATGGAAGCAACTTTGAAACGACTCCGAAGCACTTCCTTGGTAGTTTCAATGACATGGAAGCAACTTTGAAACGACTCCGAAGCACTTTCTAGGTAGTTTCAATGACATGGAAGCAACTTTGAAACGACTCCAAAGCACTTCCTAGCTAGTTTCAATGACATGGAAGCAACTTTGAAACGACTCCGAAGCACTTGCTAGGTAGTTTCAATGACATGGAAGCAACTTTGAAACGACTCCGAAGCACTTCCTAGGTAGTTTCAATGACATGGAAGCAACTTTTAAACGACTCCGAAGCACTTGCTAGGTAGTTTCAATGACATGGAAGCAACTTTGAAACGACTCCAAAGCACTTCCTAGGTAGTTTCAATGACATGGAAGCAACTTTGAAACGACTCCAAAGCACTTCCTAGGTAGTTTCAATGACATGGAAGCAACTTTGAAACGACTCCGAAGCACTTCCTAGGTAGTTTCAATGACATGGAAGCAACTTTGAAACGACTCCGAAGCACTTCCTAGGTAGTTTCAATGACATGGAAGCAACTTTGAAACGACTCCGAAGCACTTCCTAGCTAGTTTCAATGACATGGAAGCAACTTTGAAACGACTCCAAAGCACTTCCTAGGTAGTTTCAATGACATGGAAGCAACTTTGAAACGCCTCCGAAGCACTTCCTAGGTAGTTTCAATGACATGGAAGCAACTTTGAAACGACTCCAAAGCACTTCCTAGGTAGTTTCAATGACATGGAAGCAACTTTGAAACGACTCCAAAGCACTTCCTAGGTAGTTTCAATGACATGGAAGCAACTTTGAAACGACTCCAAAGCACTTCCTTGGTAGTTTCAATGACATGGAAGCAACTTTGAAACGCCTCCGAAGCACTTCCTAGGTAGTTTCAATGACATGGAAGCAACTTTGAAACGACTCCGAAGCACTTCCTAGGTAGTTTCAATGACATGGAAGCAACTTTGAAACGACTCCAAAGCACTTCCTAGGTAGTTTCAATGACAAGGAAGCAACTTTGAAACGACTCCAAAGCACTTCCTAGGTAGTTTCAATGACATGGAAGCAACTTTGAAACGACTCCAAAGCACTTCCTTGGTAGTTTCAATGACATGGAAGCAACTTTGAAACGACTCCGAAGCACTTGCTAGGTAGTTTCAATGACATGGAAGCAACTTTGAAACGACTCCAAAGCACTTCCTAGGTAGTTTCAATGACATGGAAGCAACTTTGAAACGACTCCAAAGCACTTCCTAGGTAGTTTCAATGACATGGAAGCAACTTTGAAACGCCTCCGAAGCACTTCCTAGCTAGTTTCAATGACATGGAAGCAACTTTGAAACGACTCCAAAGCACTTCCTAGGTAGTTTCAATGACATGGAAGCAACTTTGAAACGACTCCGAAGCACTTGCTAGGTAGTTTCAATGACATGGAAGCAACTTTGAAACGCCTCCGAAGCACTTCCTAGCTAGTTTCAATGACATGGAAGCAACTTTGAAACGACTCCGAAGCACTTCCTAGGTAGTTTCAATGACATGGAAGCAACTTTGAAACGACTCCGAAGCACTTGCTAGGTAGTTTCAATGACATGGAAGCAACTTTGAAACGACTCCAAAGCACTTCCTAGGTAGTTTCAATGACATGGAAGCAACTTTGAAACGACTCCGAAGCACTTGCTAGGTAGTTTCAATGACATGGAAGCAACTTTGAAACGACTCCAAAGCACTTCCTAGGTAGTTTCAATGACATGGAAGCAACTTTGAAACGACTCCAAAGCACTTCCTAGGTAGTTTCAATGACATGGAAGCAACTTTGAAACGCCTCCGAAGCACTTCCTAGCTAGTTTCAATGACATGGAAGCAACTTTGAAACGACTCCAAAGCACTTCCTTGGTAGTTTCAATGACATGGAAGCAACTTTGAAACGACTCCAAAGCACTTCCTAGGTAGTTTCAATGACATGGAAGCAACTTTGAAACGACTCCGAAGCACTTCCTAGGTAGTTTCAATGACATGGAAGCAACTTTGAAACGCCTCCGAAGCACTTCCTAGGTAGTTTCAATGACATGGAAGCAACTTTGAAACGACTCCGAAGCACTTCCTAGGTAGTTTCAATGACATGGAAGCAACTTTGAAACGACTCCAAAGCACTTCCTTGGTAGTTTCAATGACATGGAAGCAACTTTGAAACGACTCCGAAGCACTTCCTAGGTAGTTTCAATGACATGGAAGCAACTTTGAAACGACTCCGAAGCACTTCCTAGGTAGTTTCAATGACATGGAAGCAACTTTGAAACGACTCCAAAGCACTTCCTTGGTAGTTTCAATGACATGGAAGCAACTTTCAAACGACTCCGAAGCACTTCCTAGATAGTTTCAATGACATGGAAGCAACTTTGAAACGACTCCGAAGCACTTTCTAGGTAGTTTCAATGACATGGAAGCAACTTTGAAACGACTCCGAAGCACTTCCTTGGTAGTTTCAATGACATGGAAGCAACTTTGAAACGACTCCAAAGCACTTCCTAGGTAGTTTCAATGACATGGAAGCAACTTTGAAACGACTCCAAAGCACTTCCTTGGTAGTTTCAATGACATGGAAGCAACTTTGAAACGACTCCGAAGCACTTTCTAGGTAGTTTCAATGACATGGAAGCAACTTTGAAACGACTCCGAAGCACTTCCTATGTAGTTTCAATGACATGGAAGCAACTTTGAAACGACTCCGAAGCACTTCCTAGGTAGTTTCAATGACATGGAAGCAACTTTGAAACGACTCCGAAGCACTTCCTAGGTAGTTTCAATGACATGGAAGCAACTTTGAAACGACTCCGAAGCACTTCCTAGGTAGTTTCAATGACATGGAAGCAACTTTGAAACGACTCCAAAGCACTTCCTTGGTAGTTTCAATGACATGGAAGCAACTTTGAAACGACTCCGAAGCACTTCCTAGGTAGTTTCAATGACATGGAAGCAACTTTGAAACGACTCCGAAGCACTTCCTAGGTAGTTTCAATGACATGGAAGCAACTTTGAAACGACTCCAAAGCACTTCCTTGGTAGTTTCAATGACATGGAAGCAACTTTCAAACGACTCCGAAGCACTTCCTAGATAGTTTCAATGACATGGAAGCAACTTTGAAACGACTCCGAAGCACTTTCTAGGTAGTTTCAATGACATGGTAGCAACTTTGAAACGACTCCGAAGCACTTCCTTGGTAGTTTCAATGACATGGAAGCAACTTTGAAACGACTCCAAAGCACTTCCTAGGTAGTTTCAATGACATGGAAGCAACTTTGAAACGACTCCAAAGCACTTCCTTGGTAGTTTCAATGACATGGAAGCAACTTTGAAACGACTCCGAAGCACTTTCTAGGTAGTTTCAATGACATGGAAGCAACTTTGAAACGACTCCAAAGCACTTCCTAGGTAGTTTCAATGACATGGAAGCAACTTTGAAACGACTCCGAAGCACTTCCTAGGTAGTTTCAATGACACGGAAGCAACTTTGAAACGACTCCGAAGCACTTCCTAGGTAGTTTCAATGACATGGAAGCAACTTTGAAACGACTCCAAAGCACTTCCTTGGTAGTTTCAATGACATGGAAGCAACTTTCAAACGACTCCGAAGCACTTCCTAGATAGTTTCAATGACATGGAAGCAACTTTGAAACGACTCCGAAGCACTTTCTAGGTAGTTTCAATGACATGGAAGCAACTTTGAAACGACTCCGAAGCACTTCCTAGGTAGTTTCAATGACATGGAAGCAACTTTGAAACGACTCCGAAGCACTTCCTTGGTAGTTTCAATGACATGGAAGCAACTTTGAAACGACTCCGAAGCACTTCCTAGGTAGTTTCAATGACATGGAAGCAACTTTGAAACGACTCCAAAGCACTTCCTAGGTAGTTTCAATGACATGGAAGCAACTTTGAAACGACTCCGAAGCACTTCCTAGGTAGTTTCAATGACATGGAAGCAACTTTGAAACGACTCCGAAGCACTTCCTAGGTAGTTTCAATGACATGGAAGCAACTTTGAAACGACTCCGAAGCACTTCCTAGTTAGTTTCAATGACATGGAAGCAACTTTGAAACGACTCCGAAGCACTTCCTAGGTAGTTTCAATGACATGGAAGCAACTTTGAAACGACTCCAAAGCACTTCCTTGGTAGTTTCAATGACATGGAAGCAACTTTGAAACGACTCCGAAGCACTTCCTAGGTAGTTTCAATGACATGGAAGCAACTTTGAAACGACTCCGAAGCACTTCCTAGGTAGTTTCAATGACATGGAAGCAACTTTGAAACGACTCCAAAGCACTTCCTTGGTAGTTTCAATGACATGGAAGCAACTTTCAAACGACTCCGAAGCACTTCCTAGATAGTTTCAATGACATGGAAGCAACTTTGAAACGACTCCGAAGCACTTTCTAGGTAGTTTCAATGACATGGAAGCAACTTTGAAACGACTCCGAAGCACTTCCTTGGTAGTTTCAATGACATGGAAGCAACTTTGAAACGACTCCAAAGCACTTCCTAGGTAGTTTCAATGACATGGAAGCAACTTTGAAACGACTCCAAAGCACTTCCTTGGTAGTTTCAATGACATGGAAGCAACTTTGAAACGACTCCGAAGCACTTCCTAGGTAGTTTCAATGACATGGAAGCAACTTTGAAACGACTCCGAAGCACTTCCTAGGTAGTTTCAATGACATGGAAGCAACTTTGAAACGACTCCGAAGCACTTCCTAGGTAGTTTCAATGACATGGAAGCAACTTTGAAACGACTCCAAAGCACTTCCTTGGTAGTTTCAATGACATGGAAGCAACTTTGAAACGACTCCGAAGCACTTCCTAGGTAGTTTCAATGACATGGAAGCAACTTTGAAACGACTCCGAAGCACTTCCTAGGTAGTTTCAATGACATGGAAGCAACTTTGAAACGACTCCAAAGCACTTCCTTGGTAGTTTCAATGACATGGAAGCAACTTTCAAACGACTCCGAAGCACTTCCTAGATAGTTTCAATGACATGGAAGCAACTTTGAAACGACTCCGAAGCACTTTCTAGGTAGTTTCAATGACATGGAAGCAACTTTGAAACGACTCCGAAGCACTTCCTTGGTAGTTTCAATGACATGGAAGCAACTTTGAAACGACTCCAAAGCACTTCCTTGGTAGTTTTAATGACATGGAAGCAACTTTGAAACGACTCCGAAGCACTTTCTAGGTAGTTTCAATGACATGGAAGCAACTTTGAAACGACTCCAAAGCACTTCCTAGGTAGTTTCAATGACATGGAAGCAACTTTGAAACGACTCCAAAGCACTTCCTTGGTAGTTTCAATGACATGGAAGCAACTTTGAAACGACTCCGAAGCACTTTCTAGGTAGTTTCAATGACATGGAAGCAACTTTGAAACGACTCCAAAGCACTTCCTAGGTAGTTTCAATGACATGGAAGCAACTTTGAAACGACTCCGAAGCACTTCCTAGGTAGTTTCAATGACATGGAAGCAACTTTGAAACGACTCCGAAGCACTTCCTAGGTAGTTTCAATGACATGGAAGCAACTTTGAAACGACTCCAAAGCACTTCCTTGGTAGTTTCAATGACATGGAAGCAACTTTGAAACGACTCCGAAGCACTTCCTAGGTAGTTTCAATGACATGGAAGCAACTTTGAAACGACTCCGAAGCACTTCCTAGGTAGTTTCAATGACATGGAAGCAACTTTGAAACGACTCCAAAGCACTCCCTTGGTAGTTTCAATGACATGGAAGCAACTTTCAAACGACTCCGAAGCACTTCCTAGATAGTTTCAATGACATGGAAGCAACTTTGAAACGACTCCGAAGCACTTCCTTGGTAGTTTCAATGACATGGAAGCAACTTTGAAACGACTCCGAAGCACTTCCTAGGTAGTTTCAATGACATGGAAGCAACTTTGAAACGACTCCGAAGCACTTCCTTGGTAGTTTCAATGACATGGAAGCAACTTTGAAACGACTCCGAAGCACTTCCTTGGTAGTTTCAATGACATGGAAGCAACTTTGAAACGACTCCGAAGCACTTCCTAGGTAGTTTCAATGACATGGAAGCAACTTTAAAACGACTCCGAAGCACTTCCTAGGTAGTTTCAATGACATGGAAGCAACTTTGAAACGACTCCGAAGCACTTCCTAGGTAGTTTCAATGACATGGAAGCAACTTTGAAACGACTCCGAAGCACTTTCTAGGTAGTTTCAATGACATGGAAGCAACTTTGAAACGACTCCGAAGCACTTCCTTGGTAGTTTCAATGACATGGAAGCAACTTTGAAACGACTCCAAAGCACTTCCTAGGTAGTTTCAATGACATGGAAGCAACTTTGAAACGACTCCGAAGCACTTCCTAGGTAGTTTCAATGACATGGAAGCAACTTTGAAACGACTCCGAAGCACTTCCTAGGTAGTTTCAATGACATGGAAGCAACTTTGAAACGACTCCGAAGCACTTCCTAGGTAGTTTCAATGACATGGAAGCAACTTTGAAACGACTCCGAAGCACTTCCTAGGTAGTTTCAATGACATGGAAGCAACTTTGAAACGACTCCGAAGCACTTCCTAGGTAGTTTCAATGACATGGAAGCAACTTTGAAACGACTCCGAAGCACTTCCTAGGTAGTTTCAATGACATGGAAGCAACTTTGAAACGACTCCGAAGCACTTCCTTGGTAGTTTCAATGACATGGAAGCAACTTTGAAACGACTCCGAAGCACTTCCTTGGTAGTTTCAATGACATGTAAGCAACTTTGAAACGACTCCGAAGCACTTCCTAGGTAGTTTCAATGACATGGAAGCAACTTTAAAACGACTCCGAAGCACTTCCTAGGTAGTTTCAATGACATGGAAGCAACTTTGAAACGACTCCGAAGCACTTCCTAGGTAGCTTCAATGACATGGAAGCAACTTTGAAACGACTCCGAAGCACTTGCTAGGTAGTTTCAATGACATGGAAGCAACTTTGAAACGACTCCAAAGCACTTCCTAGGTAGTTTCAATGACATGGAAGCAACTTTGAAACGACTCCGAAGCACTTCCTAGGTAGTTTCAATGACATGGAAGCAACTTTGAAACGACTCCGAAGCACTTCCTAGGTAGTTTCAATGACATGGAAGCAACTTTGAAACGACTCCGAAGCACTTCCTAGGTAGTTTCAATGACATGGAAGCAACTTTGAAACGACTCCGAAGCACTTCCTAGGTAGTTTCAATGACATGGAAGCAACTTTAAAACGACTCCGAAGCACTTCCTAGGTAGTTTCAATGACATGGAAGCAACTTTGAAACGACTCCGAAGCACTTCCTAGGTAGCTTCAATGACATGGAAGCAACTTTGAAACGACTCCGAAGCACTTGCTAGGTAGTTTCAATGACATGGAAGCAACTTTGAAACGACTCCAAAGCACTTCCTTGGTAGTTTCAATGACATGGAAGCAACTTTCAAACGACTCCGAAGCACTTCCTTGGTAGTTTCAATGACATGGAAGCAACTTTCAAACGACTCCGAAGCACTTCCTAGGTAGTTTCAATGACATGGAAGCAACTTTGAAACGACTCCGAAGCACTTCCTAGGTAGTTTCAATGACATGGAAGCAACTTTGAAACGACTCCGAAGCACTTCCTAGGTAGTTTCAATGACATGGAAGCAACTTTGAAACGACTCCAAAGCACTTCCTTGGTAGTTTCAATGACATGGAAGCAACTTTGAAACGACTCCAAAGCACTTCCTTGGTAGTTTCAATGACATGGAAGCAACTTTGAAACGACTCCGAAGCACTTCCTAAGTAGTTTCAATGACATGGAAGCAACTTTGAAACGACTCCGAAGCACTTTCTAGGTAGTTTCAATGACATGGAAGCAACTTTGAAACGACTCCGAAGCACTTCCTAGGTAGTTTCAATGACATGGAAGCAACTTTGAAACGACTCCGAAGCACTTCCTAGGTAGTTTCAATGACATGGAAGCAACTTTGAAACGCCTCCGAAGCACTTCCTAGGTAGTTTCAATGACATGGAAGCAACTTTGAAACGACTCCGAAGCACTTCCTAGGTAGTTTCAATGACATGGAAGCAACTTTGAAACGACTCCGAAGCACTTCCTAGGTAGTTTCAATGACATGGAAGCAACTTTGAAACGACTCCGAAGCACTTTCTAGGTAGTTTCAATGACATGGAAGCAACTTTGAAACGACTCCGAAGCACTTCCTAGGTAGTTTCAATGACATGGAAGCAACTTTGAAACGACTCCAAAGCACTTCCTTGGTAGTTTCAATGACATGGAAGCAACTTTCAAACGACTCCGAAGCACTTCCTTGGTAGTTTCAATGACATGGAAGCAACTTTGAAACGACTCCGAAGCACTTCCTAGGTAGTTTCAATGACATGGAAGCAACTTTCAAACGACTCCGAAGCACTTCCTAGGTAGTTTCAATGACATGGAAGCAACTTTCAAACGACTCCGAAGCACTTCCTAGGTAGTTTCAATGACATGGAAGCAACTTTGAAACGACTCCAAAGCACTTTCTAGGTAGTTTCAATGACATGGAAGCAACTTTGAAACGCCTCCGAAGCACTTCCTAGGTAGTTTCAATGACATGGAAGCAACTTTGAAACGACTCCGAAGCACTTCCTTGGTAGTTTCAATGACATGGAAGCAACTTTGAAACGACTCCGAAGCACTTTCTAGGTAGTTTCAATGACATGGAAGCAACTTTGAAACGACTCCGAAGCACTTCCTAGGTAGTTTCAATGACATGGAAGCAACTTTGAAACGACTCCGAAGCACTTTCTAGGTAGTTTCAATGACATGGAAGCAACTTTGAAACGACTTCGAAGCACTTCCTTGGTAGTTTTAATGACATGGAAGCAACTTTGAAACGACTCCGAAGCACTTCCTTGGTAGTTTCAATGATATGGAAGCAACTTTGAAACGACTCCAAAGCACTTCCTAGGTAGTTTCAATGACATGGAAGCAACTTTGAAACGACTCCAAAGCACTTTCTAGGTAGTTTCAATGACATGGAAGCAACTTTGAAACGACTCCGAAGCACTTCCTAGGTAGTTTCAATGACATGGAAGCAACTTTGAAACGACTCCGAAGCACTTCCTAGGTAGTTTCAATGACATGGAAGCAACTTTCAAACGACTCCGAAGCACTTCCTAGGTAGTTTCAATGACATGGAAGCAACTTTGAAACGACTCCAAAGCACTTCCTTGGTAGTTTCAATGACATGGAAGCAACTTTGAAACGACTCCAAAGCACTTCCTTGGTAGTTTCAATGACATGGAAGCAACTTTGAAACGACTCCGAAGCACTTCCTTGGTAGTTTCAATGACATGGAAGCAACTTTCAAACGACTCCGAAGCACTTCCTAGGTAGTTTCAATGACATGGAAGCAACTTTGAAACGACTCCGAAGCACTTCCTAGGTAGTTTCAATGACATGGAAGCAACTTTGAAACGACTCCGAAGCACTTTCTAGGTAGTTTCAATGACATGGAAGCAACTTTGAAACGACTTCGAAGCACTTCCTTGGTAGTTTTAATGACATGGAAGCAACTTTGAAACGACTCCGAAGCACTTCCTTGGTAGTTTCAATGATATGGAAGCAACTTTGAAACGACTCCAAAGCACTTCCTAGGTAGTTTCAATGACATGGAAGCAACTTTCAAACGACTCCGAAGCACTTCCTTGGTAGTTTCAATGACATGGAAGCAACTTTGAAACGACTCCGAAGCACTTCCTAGGTAGTTTCAATGACATGGAAGCAACTTTCAAACGACTCCGAAGCACTTCCTAGGTAGTTTCAATGACATGGAAGCAACTTTCAAACGACTCCGAAGCACTTCCTAGGTAGTTTCAATGACATGGAAGCAACTTTGAAACGACTCCAAAGCACTTCCTTGGTAGTTTCAATGACATGGAAGCAACTTTGAAACGACTCCAAAGCACTTCCTTGGTAGTTTCAATGACATGGAAGCAACTTTGAAACGACTCCGAAGCACTTCCTTGGTAGTTTCAATGACATGGAAGCAACTTTCAAACGACTCCGAAGCACTTCCTAGGTAGTTTCAATGACATGGAAGCAACTTTGAAACGACTCCGAAGCACTTCCTAGGTAGTTTCAATGACATGGAAGCAACTTTGAAACGACTCCGAAGCACTTTCTAGGTAGTTTCAATGACATGGAAGCAACTTTGAAACGACTTCGAAGCACTTCCTTGGTAGTTTTAATGACATGGAAGCAACTTTGAAACGACTCCGAAGCACTTCCTTGGTAGTTTCAATGATATGGAAGCAACTTTGAAACGACTCCAAAGCACTTCCTAGGTAGTTTCAATGACATGGAAGCAACTTTGAAACGACTCCAAAGCACTTTCTAGGTAGTTTCAATGACATGGAAGCAACTTTGAAACGACTCCGAAGCACTTCCTAGGTAGTTTCAATGACATGGAAGCAACTTTGAAACGACTCCGAAGCACTTCCTAGGTAGTTTCAATGACATGGAAGCAACTTTGAAACGACTCCAAAGCACTTTCTAGGTAGTTTCAATGACATGGAAGCAACTTTGAAACGACTCCGAAGCACTTCCTTGGTAGTTTCAATGACATGGAAGCAACTTTGAAACGACTCCGAAGCACTTCCTAGGTAGTTTCAATGACATGGAAGCAACTTTCAAACGACTCCGAAGCACTTCCTAGGTAGTTTCAATGACATGGAAGCAACTTTCAAACGACTCCGAAGCACTTCCTAGGTAGTTTCAATGACATGGAAGCAACTTTGAAACGACTCCGAAGCACTTCCTAGGTAGTTTCAATGACATGGAAGCAACTTTGAAACGACTCCGAAGCACTTCCTAGGTAGTTTCAATGACATGGAAGCAACTTTGAAACGACTCCGAAGCACTTCCTAGGTAGTTTCAATGACATGGAAGCAACTTTGAAACGACTCCGAAGCACTTCCTAGGTAGTTTCAATGACATGGAAGCAACTTTGAAACGACTCCGAAGCACTTCCTAGGTAGTTTCAATGACATGGAAGCAACTTTGAAACGACTCCGAAGCACTTCCTAGATAGTTTCAATGACATGGAAGCAACTTTGAAACGCCTCCGAAGCACTTCCTAGGTAGTTTCAATGACATGGAAGCAACTTTGAAACGACTCCGAAGCACTTCCTTGGTAGTTTCAATGACATGGAAGCAACTTTGAAACGACTCCGAAGCACTTTCTAGGTAGTTTCAATGACATGGAAGCAACTTTGAAACGACTCCGAAGCACTTCCTAGGTAGTTTCAATGACATGGAAGCAACTTTGAAACGACTCCGAAGCACTTCCTAGGTAGTTTCAATGACATGGAAGCAACTTTGAAACGACTCCGAAGCACTTCCTAGGTAGTTTCAATGACATGGAAGCAACTTTGAAACGACTCCGAAGCACTTCCTAGATAGTTTCAATGACATGGAAGCAACTTTGAAACGCCTCCGAAGCACTTCCTAGGTAGTTTCAATGACATGGAAGCAACTTTGAAACGACTCCGAAGCACTTCCTTGGTAGTTTCAATGACATGGAAGCAACTTTGAAACGACTCCGAAGCACTTTCTAGGTAGTTTCAATGACATGGAAGCAACTTTGAAACGACTATGAAGCACTTCCTAGGTAGTTTCAATGACATGGAAGCAACTTTGAAACGACTCCGAAGCACTTCCTAGGTAGTTTCAATGACATGGAAGCAACTTTGAAACGACTCCAAAGCACTTCCTTGGTAGTTTCAATGACATGGAAGCAACTTTCAAACGACTCCGAAGCACTTCCTAGGTAGTTTCAATGACATGGAAGCAACTTTGAAACGACTCCGAAGCACTTCCTAGGTAGTTTCAATGACATGGAAGCAACTTTGAAACGACTCCGAAGCACTTCCTAGGTAGTTTCAATGACATGGAAGCAACTTTGAAACGACTCCAAAGCACTTCCTTGGTAGTTTCAATGACATGGAAGCAACTTTGAAACGACTCCGAAGCACTTCCTAGGTAGTTTCAATGACATGGAAGCAACTTTGAAACGACTCCGAAGCACTTCCTAGGTAGTTTCAATGACATGGAAGCAACTTTGAAACGACTCCGAAGCACTTCCTAGGTAGTTTCAATGACATGGAAGCAACTTTGAAACGACTCCAAAGCACTTCCTTGGTAGTTTCAATGACATGGAAGCAACTTTGAAACGACTCCAAAGCACTTCCTTGGTAGTTTCAATGACATGGAAGCAACTTTCAAACGACTCCGAAGCACTTCCTAGATAGTTTCAATGACATGGAAGCAACTTTGAAACGACTCCGAAGCACTTTCTAGGTAGTTTCAATGACATGGAAGCAACTTTGAAACGACTCCGAAGCACTTCCTTGGTAGTTTCAATGACATGGAAGCAACTTTGAAACGACTCCAAAGCACTTCCTAGGTAGTTTCAATGACATGGAAGCAACTTTGAAACGACTCCAAAGCACTTCCTAGGTAGTTTCAATGACATGGAAGCAACTTTGAAACGACTCCGAAGCACTTCCTTGGTAGTTTTAAAGACATGGAAGCAACTTTGAAACGACTCCGAAGCACTTCCTTGGTAGTTTCAATGACATGGAAGCAACTTTGAAACGACTCCGAAGCACTTCCTTGGTAGTTTCAATGACATGGAAGCAACTTTGAAACGACTCCGAAGCACTTCCTAGGTAGTTTCAATGACATGGAAGCAACTTTGAAACGACTCCGAAGCACTTCCTTGGTAGTTTCAATGACAAAGAAGCAACTTTGAAACGACTCCGAAGCACTTCCTTGGTAGTTTTAATGACATGGAAGCAACTTTGAAACGACTCCGAAGCACTTCCTTGGTAGTTTTAATGACATGGAAGCATCTTTGAAACGACTCCGAAGCACTTCCTTGGTAGTTTCAATGACATGGAAGCAACTTTGAAACGACTCCGAAGCACTTCCTAGGTAGTTTCAATGACATGGAAGCAACTTTGAAACGACTCCGAAGCACTTCCTTGGTAGTTTTAATGACATGGAAGCAACTTTGAAACGACTCCGAAGCACTTCCTTGGTAGTTTCAATGACATGGAAGCAACTTTGAAACGACTCCGAAGCACTTCCTAGGTAGTTTCAATGACATGGAAGCAACTTTGAAACGACTCCGAAGCACTTCCTAGGTAGTTTCAATGACATGGAAGCAACTTTGAAACGACTCCGAAGCACTTCCTAGGTAGTTTCAATGACATGGAAGCAACTTTGAAACGACTCCGAAGCACTTCCTTGGTAGTTTTAATGACATGGAAGCAACTTTGAAACGACTCCGAAGCACTTCCTTGGTAGTTTTAATGACATGGAAGCAACTTTGAAACGACTCCGAAGCACTTCCTTGGTAGTTTCAATGACATGGAAGCAACTTTGAAACGACTCCGAAGCACTTCCTTGGTAGTTTCAATGACATGGAAGCAACTTTGAAACGACTCCGAAGCACTTCCTAGGTAGTTTCAATGACATGGAAGCAACTTTGAAACGACTCCGAAGCACTTCCTAGGTAGTTTCAATGACATGGAAGCAACTTTGAAACGACTCCGAAGCACTTCCTTGGTAGTTTCAATGACATGGAAGCAACTTTGAAACGACTCCGAAGCACTTCCTAGGTAGTTTCAATGACAAAGAAGCAACTTTGAAACGACTCCGAAGCACTTCCTTGGTAGTTTTAATGACATGGAAGCAACTTTGAAACGACTCCGAAGCACTTCCTTGGTAGTTTTAATGACATGGAAGCAACTTTGAAACGACTCCGAAGCACTTCCTTGGTAGTTTCAATGACATGGAAGCAACTTTGAAACGACTCCGAAGCACTTCCTAGGTAGTTTCAATGACATGGAAGCAACTTTGAAACGACTCCGAAGCACTTCCTAGGTAGTTTCAATGACATGGAAGCAACTTTGAAACGACTCCGAAGCACTTCCTTGGTAGTTTCAATGACATGGAAGCAACTTTGAAACGACTCCGTAGCACTTCCTAGGTAGTTTCAATGACATGGAAGCAACTTTGAAACGACTCCGTAGCACTTCCTAGGTAGTTTCAATGACATGGAAGCAACTTTGAAACGACTCCGAAGCACTTCCTTGGTAGTTTTAATGACATGGAAGCAACTTTGAAACGACTCCGAAGCACTTCCTTGGTAGTTTCAATGACATGGAAGCAACTTTGAAACGACTCCGAAGCACTTCCTAGGTAGTTTCAATGACATGGAAGCAACTTTGAAACGACTCCGAAGCACTTCCTAGGTAGTTTCAATGACATGGAAGCAACTTTGAAACGACTCCGAAGCACTTCCTAGGTAGTTTCAATGACATGGAAGCAACTTTGAAACGACTCCGAAGCACTTCCTTGGTAGTTTCAATGACATGGAAGCAACTTTGAAACGACTCCGAAGCACTTCCTAGGTAGTTTCAATGACAAAGAAGCAACTTTGAAACGACTCCGAAGCACTTCCTTGGTAGTTTCAATGACATGGAAGCAACTTTGAAACGACTCCGAAGCACTTCCTAGGTAGTTTCAATGACATGGAAGCAACTTTGAAACGACTCCGAAGCACTTCCTTGGTAGTTTCAATGACATGGAAGCAACTTTTAAACGACTCCGAAGCACTTCCTTGGTAGTTTTAATGACATGGAAGCAACTTTTAAACGACTCCGAAGCACTTCCTAGGTAGTTTCAATGACATGGAAGCAACTTTGAAACGACTCCGAAGCACTTCCTAGGTAGTTTCAATGACATGGAAGCAACTTTGAAACGACTCCGAAGCACTTCCTTGGTAGTTTTAATGACATGGAAGCAACTTTCAAACGACTCCGAAGCACTTCCTTGGTAGTTTTAATGACATGGAAGCAACTTTGAAACGACTCCGAAGCACTTCCTAGGTAGTTTCAATGACATGGAAGCAACTTTGAAACGACTCCGAAGCACTTCCTTGGTAGTTTCAATGACATGGAAGCAACTTTGAAACGACTCCGAAGCACTTCCTAGGTAGTTTCAATGACATGGAAGCAACTTTGAAACGACTCCGAAGCACTTCCTAGGTAGTTTCAATGACATGGAAGCAACTTTGAAACGACTCCGAAGCACTTCCTTGGTAGTTTCAATGACATGGAAGCAACTTTGAAACGACTCCGAAGCACTTCCTAGGTAGTTTCAATGACAAAGAAGCAACTTTGAAACGACTCCAAAGCACTTCCTTGGTAGTTTCAATGACATGGAAGCAACTTTTAAACGACTCCGAAGCACTTCCTAGGTAGTTTCAATGACATGGAAGCAACTTTGAAACGACTCCGAAGCACTTCCTTGGTAGTTTCAATGACATGGAAGCAACTTTTAAACGACTCCGAAGCACTTCCTAGGTAGTTTCAATGACATGGAAGCAACTTTTAAACGACTCCGAAGCACTTCCTAGGTAGTTTCAATGACATGGAAGCAACTTTGAAACGACTCCGAAGCACTTCCTTGGTAGTTTCAATGACAAAGAAGCAACTTTGAAACGACTCCGAAGCACTTCCTTGGTAGTTTCAATGACATGGAAGCAACTTTGAAACGACTCCGAAGCACTTCCTTGGTAGTTTCAATGACATGGAAGCAACTTTGAAACGACTCCGAAGCACTTCCTTGGTAGTTTCAATGACATGGAAGCAACTTTGAAACGACTCCGAAGCACTTCCTAGGTAGTTTCAATGACATGGAAGCAACTTTGAAACGACTCCGAAGCACTTCCTTGGTAGTTTCAATGACATGGAAGCAACTTTTAAACGACTCCGAAGCACTTCCTTGGTAGTTTCAATGACATGGAAGCAACTTTGAAACGACTCCGAAGCACTTCCTTGGTAGTTTCAATGACATGGAAGCAACTTTTAAACGACTCCGAAGCACTTCCTAGGTAGTTTCAATGACATGGAAGAAACTTTGAAACGACTCCGAAGCACTTCCTTGGTATTTTCAATGACATGGAAGCAACTTTTAAACGACTCCGAAGCACTTCCTAGGTAGTTTCAATGACATGGAAGCAACTTTTAAACGACTCCGAAGCACTTCCTAGGTAGTTTCAATGACATGGAAGCAACTTTCAAACGACTCCGAAGCACTTCCTAGGTAGTTTCAATGACATGGAAGCAACTTTGAAACGACTCCGAAGCACTTCCTAGGTAGTTTCAATGACATGGAAGCAACTTTGAAACGACTCCGAAGCACTTCCTTGGTAGTTTCAATGACATGGAAGCAACTTTGAAACGACTCCGAAGCACTTCCTAGGTAGTTTCAATGACAAAGAAGCAACTTTGAAACGACTCCAAAGCACTTCCTTGGTAGTTTCAATGACATGGAAGCAACTTTTAAACGACTCCGAAGCACTTCCTAGGTAGTTTCAATGACATGGAAGCAACTTTGAAACGACTCCGAAGCACTTCCTTGGTAGTTTCAATGACATGGAAGCAACTTTTAAACGACTCCGAAGCACTTCCTAGGTAGTTTCAATGACATGGAAGCAACTTTTAAACGACTCCGAAGCACTTCCTAGGTAGTTTCAATGACATGGAAGCAACTTTCAAACGACTCCGAAGCACTTCCTTGGTAGTTTCAATGACATGGAAGCAACTTTGAAACGACTCCGAAGCACTTCCTAGGTAGTTTCAATGACAAAGAAGCAACTTTGAAACGACTCCGAAGCACTTCCTTGGTAGTTTCAATGACATGGAAGCAACTTTGAAACGACTCCGAAGCACTTCCTTGGTAGTTTCAATGACATGGAAGCAACTTTGAAACGACTCCGAAGCACTTCCTTGGTAGTTTCAATGACATGGAAGCAACTTTGAAACGACTCCGAAGCACTTCCTAGGTAGTTTCAATGACATGGAAGCAACTTTGAAACGACTCCGAAGCACTTCCTTGGTAGTTTCAATGACATGGAAGAAACTTTGAAACGACTCCGAAGCACTTCCTTGGTAGTTTCAATGACAAAGAAGCAACTTTGAAACGACTCCGAAGCACTTCCTTGGTAGTTTTAATGACATGGAAGCAACTTTGAAACGACTCCGAAGCACTTCCTTGGTAGTTTCAATGACATGGAAGCAACTTTTAAACGACTCCGAAGCACTTCCAAGGTAGTTTCAATGACATGGAAGCAACTTTGAAACGACTCCGAAGCACTTCCTTGGTAGTTTCAATGACATGGAAGCAACTTTGAAATGACTCCGAAGCACTTCCTAGGTAGTTTCAATGACATGGAAGCAACTTTGAAACGACTCCGAAGCACTTCCTAGGTTGTTTCAATGACATGGAAGCAACTTTGAAACGACTCCGAAGCACTTCCTTGGTATTTTCAATGACATGGAAGCAACTTTGAAACGACTCCGAAGCACTTCCTAGGTAGTTTCAATGACAAAGAAGCAACTTTGAAACGACTCCGAAGCACTTCCTTGGTAGTTTCAATGACATGGAAGCAACTTTGAAACGACTCCGAAGCACTTCCTAGGTAGTTTCAATGACATGGAAGCAACTTTGAAACGACTCCGAAGCACTTCCTTGGTAGTTTCAATGACATGGAAGCAACTTTTAAACGACTCCGAAGCACTTCCTAGGTAGTTTCAATGACATGGAAGCAACTTTGAAACGACTCCGAAGCACTTCCTAGGTAGTTTCAATGACATGGAAGCAACTTTGAAACGACTCCGAAGCACTTCCTTGGTAGTTTTAATGACATGGAAGCAACTTTCAAACGACTCCGAAGCACTTCCTTGGTAGTTTTAATGACATGGAAGCAACTTTGAAACGACTTCGAAGCACTTCCTTGGTAGTTTTAATGACATGGAAGCAACTTTGAAACGACTCCGAAGCACTTCCTTGGTAGTTTCAATGACATGGAAGCAACTTTGAAACGACTCCGAAGCACTTCCTAGGTAGTTTCAATGACATGGAAGCAACTTTGAAACGACTCCGAAGCACTTCCTAGGTAGTTTCAATGACATGGAAGCAACTTTGAAACGACTCCGAAGCACTTCCTAGGTAGTTTCAATGACATGGAAGCAACTTTGAAACGACTCCGAAGCACTTTCTTGGTAGTTTTAATGACATGGAAGCAACTTTGAAGCGACTCCGAAGCACTTCCTTGGTAGTTTCAATGACATGGAAGCAACTTTGAAACGACTCCGAAGCACTTCCTAGGTAGTTTCAATGACAAAGAAGCAACTTTGAAACGACTCCGAAGCACTTCCTTGGTAGTTTTAATGACATGGAAGCAACTTTGAAACGACTCCGAAGCACTTCCTTGGTAGTTTCAATGACATGGAAGCAACTTTTAAACGACTCCGAAGCACTTCCAAGGTAGTTTCAATGACATGGAAGCAACTTTGAAACGACTCCGAAGCACTTCCTTGGTAGTTTCAATGACATGGAAGCAACTTTGAAATGACTCCGAAGCACTTCCTAGGTAGTTTCAATGACATGGAAGCAACTATGAAACGACTCCGAAGCACTTCCTAGGTTGTTTCAATGACATGGAAGCAACTTTGAAACGACTCCGAAGCACTTCCTTGGTAGTTTCAATGACATGGAAGCAACTTTGAAACGACTCCGAAGCACTTCCTAGGTAGTTTCAATGACATGGAAGCAACTTTGAAACGACTCCGAAGCACTTCCTTGGTAGTTTCAATGACATGGAAGCAACTTTGAAACGACTCCGAAGCACTTCCTAGGTAGTTTCAATGGCAAAGAAGCAACTTTGAATCGACTCCGAAGCACTTCGTTGGTAGTTTCAATGACATGGAAGCAACTTTGAAACGACTCCGAAGCACTTCCTTGGTAGTTTTAATGACATGGAAGCAACTTTTAAACGACTCCGAAGCACTTCCTAGGTAGTTTCAATGACATGGAAGCAACTTTGAAACGACTCCGAAGCACTTCCTTGGTAGTTTCAATGACATGGAAGCAACTTTGAAACGACTCCGAAGCACTTCCTTGGTAGTTTCAATGACATGGAAGCAACTTTGAAACGACTCCGAAGCACTTCCTAGGTAGTTTCAATGGCAAAGAAGCAACTTTGAAACGACTCCGAAGCACTTCCTTGGTAGTTTCAATGACAAAGAAGCAACTTTGAAACGACTCCGAAGCACTTCCTTGGTAGTTTCAATGACATGGAAGCAACTTTTAAACGACTCCGAAGCACTTCCTAGGTAGTTTCAATGACATGGAAGCAACTTTGAAACGACTCCGAAGCACTTCCTAGGTAGTTTCAATGACATGGAAGCAACTTTGAAACGACTCCGAAGCACTTCCTTGGTAGTTTCAATGACATGGAAGCAACTTTGAAACGACTCCGAAGCACTTCCTAGGTAGTTTCAATGGCAAAGAAGCAACTTTGAAACGACTCCGAAGCACTTCCTTGGTAGTTTCAATGACAAAGAAGCAACTTTGAAACGACTCCGAAGCACTTCCTTGGTAGTTTCAATGACATGGAAGCAACTTTTAAACGACTCCGAAGCACTTCCTAGGTAGTTTCAATGACATGGAAGCAACTTTGAAACGACTCCGAAGCACTTCCTAGGTAGTTTCAATGACATGGAAGCAACTTTGAAACGACTCCGAAGCACTTCCTTGGTAGTTTCAATGACATGGAAGCAACTTTGAAACGACTCCGAAGCACTTCCTAGGTAGTTTCAATGGCAAAGAAGCAACTTTGAAACGACTCCGAAGCACTTCCTTGGTAGTTTTAATGACATGGAAGCAACTTTGAAACGACTCCGAAGCACTTCCTTGGTAGTTTCAATGACATGGAAGCAACTTTGAAACGACTCCGAAGCACTTCCTAGGTAGTTTCAATGACATGGAAGCAACTTTCAAACGACTCCGAAGCACTTCCTAGGTTGTTTCAATGACATGGAAGCAACTTTGAAACGACTCCGAAGCACTTCCTTGGTAGTTTCAATGACATGGAAGCAACTTTGAAACGACTCCGAAGCACTTCCTAGGTAGTTTCAATGACATGGAAGCAACTTTGAAACGACTCCGAAGCACTTCCTTGGTAGCCCTACTACCAATTTTGAATGAACTCAGGCCTATCCCCGTGGATCGGAGTGAGACGCAGCGACTGACTTATGCTCCGTCGCATTCGCGCTGTAGGGCCGACAATTTTCGACCCGCCCGCGAGCGTAACTTATATGAAGAGTGAGCAAAACTTGTATGAAGCCTGAGCACGCGTGGATACAAACAAGTGCGAAGCCCTCAAAGAGCGTAATTCGCTCCATACAATTACACGCTCTCCACCGTACGGCAGTGCAGAGAGTGTACGCGAAGACCCCGCGAGAGCCTTAAATGGCCTGCTCTTGGTTGAGGCCTACGCTAGCGATCGCTAACGATGCATGCAAACGCATGTAGCTAGATATATATTGTACATTTAGCGCGCCATTCTCAAGCAAGAGCGCCGGTCTAGTGGATAGCGTACACAGACCGGAGTTGGAGAGGTTGGGTTCGAATCCCGCTGTGTGCTCGAGGCATGAGAGTGTTGTAGAAGGCAGAAGAGAGAAGGGGGCCCATCAGGGCTCTCCTCTTTTTGTTTTTGCCGGCTTTGCTCCGAATGAATTATCCCGGTTTAACTGGACGATCGTTGAGAGAACCGTTGACAAAACCGGGACCCATTTTGTATGGAGAAATGTTCATTTTGTGTTGGATGGGAGTTTCAATGACATGGAAGCAACTTTGAAACGACTCCGAAGCACTTCCTAGGTAGTTTCAATGGCAAAGAAGCAACTTTGAATCGACTCCGAAGCACTTCCTTGGTAGTTTCAATGACATGGAAGCAACTTTGAAACGACTCCGAAGCACTTCCTTGGTAGTTTTAATGACATGGAAGCAACTTTTAAACGACTCCGAAGCACTTCCTAGGTAGTTTCAATGACATGGAAGCAACTTTGAAACGACTCCGAAGCACTTCCTTGGTAGTTTCAATGACATGGAAGCAACTTTGAAACGACTCCGAAGCACTTCCTTGGTAGTTTCAATGACATGGAAGCAACTTTGAAACGACTCCGAAGCACTTCCTAGGTAGTTTCAATGGCAAAGAAGCAACTTTGAAACGACTCCGAAGCACTTCCTTGGTAGTTTCAATGACAAAGAAGCAACTTTGAAACGACTCCGAAGCACTTCCTTGGTAGTTTCAATGACATGGAAGCAACTTTTAAACGACTCCGAAGCACTTCCTAGGTAGTTTCAATGACATGGAAGCAACTTTGAAACGACTCCGAAGCACTTCCTTGGTAGTTTCAATGACATGGAAGCAACTTTGAAACGACTCCGAAGCACTTCCTTGGTAGTTTCAATGACATGGAAGCAACTTTGAAACGACTCCGAAGCACTTCCTAGGTAGTTTCAATGGCAAAGAAGCAACTTTGAAACGACTCCGAAGCACTTCCTTGGTAGTTTCAATGACAAAGAAGCAACTTTGAAACGACTCCGAAGCACTTCCTTGGTAGTTTCAATGACATGGAAGCAACTTTTAAACGACTCCGAAGCACTTCCTAGGTAGTTTCAATGACATGGAAGCAACTTTGAAACGACTCCGAAGCACTTCCTAGGTAGTTTCAATGACATGGAAGCAACTTTGAAACGACTCCGAAGCACTTCCTTGGTAGTTTCAATGACATGGAAGCAACTTTGAAACGACTCCGAAGCACTTCCTAGGTAGTTTCAATGGCAAAGAAGCAACTTTGAAACGACTCCGAAGCACTTCCTTGGTAGTTTTAATGACAAAGAAGCAACTTTGAAACGACTCCGAAGCACTTCCTTGGTAGTTTCAATGACATGGAAGCAACTTTTAAACGACTCCGAAGCACTTCCTAGGTAGTTTCAATGACATGGAAGCAACTTTGAAACGACTCCGAAGCACTTCCTAGGTTGTTTCAATGACATGGAAGCAACTTTGAAACGACTCCGAAGCACTTCCTTGGTAGTTTCAATGACATGGAAGCAACTTTGAAACGACTCCGAAGCACTTCCTAGGTAGTTTCAATGACATGGAAGCAACTTTGAAACGACTCCGAAGCACTTCCTTGGTAGTTTCAATGACATGGAAGCAACTTTGAAACGACTCCGAAGCACTTCCTAGGTAGTTTCAATGGCAAAGAAGCAACTTTGAATCGACTCCGAAGCACTTCCTTGGTAGTTTCAATGACATGGAAGCAACTTTGAAACGACTCCGAAGCACTTCCTTGGTAGTTTTAATGACATGGAAGCAACTTTTAAACGACTCCGAAGCACTTCCTAGGTAGTTTCAATGACATGGAAGCAACTTTGAAACGACTCCGAAGCACTTCCTTGGTAGTTTCAATGACATGGAAGCAACTTTGAAACGACTCCGAAGCACTTCCTTGGTAGTTTCAATGACATGGAAGCAACTTTGAAACGACTCCGAAGCACTTCCTAGGTAGTTTCAATGGCAAAGAAGCAACTTTGAAACGACTCCGAAGCACTTCCTTGGTAGTTTCAATGACAAAGAAGCAACTTTGAAACGACTCCGAAGCACTTCCTTGGTAGTTTCAATGACATGGAAGCAACTTTTAAACGACTCCGAAGCACTTCCTAGGTAGTTTCAATGACATGGAAGCAACTTTGAAACGACTCCGAAGCACTTCCTAGGTAGTTTCAATGACATGGAAGCAACTTTGAAACGACTCCGAAGCACTTCCTTGGTAGTTTCAATGACATGGAAGCAACTTTGAAACGACTCCGAAGCACTTCCTAGGTAGTTTCAATGGCAAAGAAGCAACTTTGAAACGACTCCGAAGCACTTCCTTGGTAGTTTCAATGACATGGAAGCAACTTTTAAACGACTCCGAAGCACTTCCTAGGTAGTTTCAATGACATGGAAGCAACTTTGAAACGACTCCGAAGCACTTCCTAGGTAGTTTCAATGACATGGAAGCAACTTTGAAACGACTCCGAAGCACTTCCTTGGTAGTTTCAATGACATGGAAGCAACTTTGAAACGACTCCGAAGCACTTCCTAGGTAGTTTCAATGGCAAAGAAGCAACTTTGAAACGACTCCGAAGCACTTCCTTGGTAGTTTCAATGACAAAGAAGCAACTTTGAAACGACTCCGAAGCACTTCCTTGGTAGTTTCAATGACATGGAAGCAACTTTTAAACGACTCCGAAGCACTTCCTAGGTAGTTTCAATGACATGGAAGCAACTTTGAAACGACTCCGAAGCACTTCCTAGGTAGTTTCAATGACATGGAAGCAACTTTGAAACGACTCCGAAGCACTTCCTTGGTAGTTTCAATGACATGGAAGCAACTTTGAAACGACTCCGAAGCACTTCCTAGGTAGTTTCAATGGCAAAGAAGCAACTTTGAAACGACTCCGAAGCACTTCCTTGGTAGTTTTAATGACATGGAAGCAACTTTGAAACGACTCCGAAGCACTTCCTTGGTAGTTTCAATGACATGGAAGCAACTTTGAAATGACTCCGAAGCACTTCCTAGGTAGTTTCAATGACATGGAAGCAACTTTGAAACGACTCCGAAGCACTTCCTAGGTTGTTTCAATGACATGGAAGCAACTTTGAAACGACTCCGAAGCACTTCCTTGGTAGTTTCAATGACATGGAAGCAACTTTGAAACGACTCCGAAGCACTTCCTAGGTAGTTTCAATGACATGGAAGCAACTTTGAAACGACTCCGAAGCACTTCCTTGGTAGTTTCAATGACATGGAAGCAACTTTGAAACGACTCCGAAGCACTTCCTAGGTAGTTTCAATGGCAAAGAAGCAACTTTGAATCGACTCCGAAGCACTTCCTTGGTAGTTTCAATGACATGGAAGCAACTTTGAAACGACTCCGAAGCACTTCCTTGGTAGTTTTAATGACATGGAAGCAACTTTTAAACGACTCCGAAGCACTTCCTAGGTAGTTTCAATGACATGGAAGCAACTTTGAAACGACTCCGAAGCACTTCCTTGGTAGTTTCAATGACATGGAAGCAACTTTGAAACGACTCCGAAGCACTTCCTTGGTAGTTTCAATGACATGGAAGCAACTTTGAAACGACTCCGAAGCACTTCCTAGGTAGTTTCAATGGCAAAGAAGCAACTTTGAAACGACTCCGAAGCACTTCCTTGGTAGTTTCAATGACAAAGAAGCAACTTTGAAACGACTCCGAAGCACTTCCTTGGTAGTTTCAATGACATGGAAGCAACTTTTAAACGACTCCGAAGCACTTCCTAGGTAGTTTCAATGACATGGAAGCAACTTTGAAACGACTCCGAAGCACTTCCTTGGTAGTTTCAATGACATGGAAGCAACTTTGAAACGACTCCGAAGCACTTCCTTGGTAGTTTCAATGACATGGAAGCAACTTTGAAACGACTCCGAAGCACTTCCTAGGTAGTTTCAATGGCAAAGAAGCAACTTTGAAACGACTCCGAAGCACTTCCTTGGTAGTTTCAATGACAAAGAAGCAACTTTGAAACGACTCCGAAGCACTTCCTTGGTAGTTTCAATGACATGGAAGCAACTTTTAAACGACTCCGAAGCACTTCCTAGGTAGTTTCAATGACATGGAAGCAACTTTGAAACGACTCCGAAGCACTTCCTAGGTAGTTTCAATGACATGGAAGCAACTTTGAAACGACTCCGAAGCACTTCCTTGGTAGTTTCAATGACATGGAAGCAACTTTGAAACGACTCCGAAGCACTTCCTAGGTAGTTTCAATGGCAAAGAAGCAACTTTGAAACGACTCCGAAGCACTTCCTTGGTAGTTTTAATGACATGGAAGCAACTTTGAAACGACTCCGAAGCACTTCCTTGGTAGTTTCAATGACATGGAAGCAACTTTGAAACGACTCCGAAGCACTTCCTAGGTAGTTTCAATGACATGGAAGCAACTTTCAAACGACTCCGAAGCACTTCCTAGGTAGTTTCAAAGACATGGAAGCAACTTTGAAACGACTCCGAAGCACTTCCTAGGTAGTTTCAATGACATGGAAGCAACTTTGAAATGACTCCGAAGCACTTCCTTGGCAGTTTCAATGACATGGAAGCAACTTTGAAACGACTTCGAAGCACTTCCTAGGTGGTTTCAATGACATGGAAGCAACTTTGAAACGACTCCGAAGCACTTCCTAGGTAGTTTCAATGACATGGAAGCAACTTTGAAACGACTCCGAAGCACTTCCTTGGTAGTTTCAATGACAAAGAAGCAACTTTGAAACGACTCCGAAGCACTTCCTTGGTAGTTTCAATGACATGGAAGCAACTTTGAAATGACTCCGAAGCACTTCCTTGGCAGTTTCAATGACATGGAAGCAACTTTTAAACGACTCCGAAGCACTTCCTAGGTAGTTTCAATGACATGGAAGCAACTTTGAAACGACTCCGAAGCACTTCCTTGGTAGTTTCAATGACATGGAAGCAACTTTGAAACGACTCCGAAGCACTTCCTAGGTAGTTTCAATGACATGGAAGCAACTTTGAAACGACTCCGAAGCACTTCCTTGGTAGTTTCAATGACATGGAAGCAACTTTGAAACGACTCCGAAGCACTTCCTAGGTAGTTTCAATGGCAAAGAAGCAACTTTGAAACGACTCCGAAGCACTTCCTTGGTAGTTTTAATGACATGGAAGCAACTTTGAAACGACTCCGAAGCACTTCCTTGGTAGTTTCAATGACATGGAAGCAACTTTGAAACGACTCCGAAGCACTTCCTAGGTAGTTTCAATGACATGGAAGCAACTTTCAAACGACTCCGAAGCACTTCCTAGGTAGTTTCAAAGACATGGAAGCAACTTTGAAACGACTCCGAAGCACTTCCTAGGTAGTTTCAATGACATGGAAGCAACTTTGAAATGACTCCGAAGCACTTCCTTGGCAGTTTCAATGACATGGAAGCAACTTTGAAACGACTTCGAAGCACTTCCTAGGTGGTTTCAATGACATGGAAGCAACTTTGAAATGACTCCGAAGCACTTCCTTGGCAGTTTCAATGACATGGAAGCAACTTTGAAACGACTTCGAAGCACTTCCTAGGTGGTTTCAATGACATGGAAGCAACTTTGAAACGACTCCGAAGCACTTCCTTGGTAGTTTTAATGACATGGAAGCAACTTTGAAACGACTCCGAAGCACTTCCTTGGTAGTTTCAATGACATGGAAGCAACTTTGAAACGACTCCGAAGCACTTCCTAGGTTGTTTCAATGACATGGAAGCAACTTTGAAACGACTCCGAAGCACTTCCTAGGTTGTTTCAATGACATGGAAGCAACTTCGAAACGACTCCGAAGCACTTCCTAGGTAGTTTCCATGACATGGAAGCAACTTTGAAACGACTCCGAAGCACTTCCTTGGTAGTTTCAATGACATGGAAGCAACTTTGACACGACTCCGAAGCACTTCCTTGGTAGTTTCAATGACATGGAAGCAACTTTGAAACGACTTCGAAGCACTTCCTTGGTAGTTTTCATGACATGGTAGCAACTTTCAAACGACTTCGAAGCACTTCCTTGGTAGTTTCAATGATATGGAAGCAACTTTGAAACGACTCCGAAGCACTTCCTTGGTAGTTTCAATGACATGGAAGCAACTTTGAAACGACTCCGAAGCACTTCCTAGGTAGTTTCAATGACATGGAAGCAACATTGAAACGACTCCGAAGCACTTCCTTGGTAGTTTCAATGACATGGAAGCAACATTGAAACGACTCCGAAGCACTTCCTTGGTAGTTTCAATGACATGGAAGCAACTTTGAAACGACTCCGAAGCACTTCCTAGGTAGTTTCAATGACATAGAAGCAACTTTGAAACGACTCCGAAGCACTTCCTTGGTAGTTTCAATGACATGGAAGCAACTTTGAAACGACTGCGAAGCACGTCCTTGGTAGTTTCAATGACATGGAAGCAACTTTGAAACGACTCCGAAGCACTTCCTTGGTAGTTTCAATGACATGGAAGCAACATTGAAACGACTCCGAAGCACTTCCTTGGTAGTTTCAATGACATGGAAGCAACTTTCAAACGACTCCGAAGCACTTCCTAGGTAGTTTCAATGACATGGAAGCAACTTTGAAGCGACTCCGAAGCACTTCCTAGGTAGTTTCAATGACATGGAAGCAACTTTGAAACGACTCCGAAGTACTTCCTAGGTAGTTTCAATGACATGGAAGCAACTTTCAAACGACTCCGAAGCACTTCCTTGGTAGTTTCAATGACATGGAAGCAACTTTGAAACGACTCCGAAGCACTTCCTTGGTAGTTTCAATGACATAGAAGCAACTTTGAAACGACTCCGAAGCACTTCCTAGGTAGTTTCAATGACATGGAAGCAACTTTCAAACGACTCCGAAGCACTTCCTTGGTAGTTTCAATGACATGGAAGCAACTTTGAAGCGACTCCGAAGCACTTCCTTGGTAGTTTTAATGACATGGAAGCAACTTTGAAACGACTCCGAAGCACTTCCTAGGTTGTTTCAATGACATGGAAGCAACTTTGAAACGACTCCGAAGCACTTCCTAGGTAGTTTCAAAGACATGGAAGCAACTTTGAAACGACTCCGAAGCACTTCCTTGGTAGTTTCAATGACATGGAAGCAACTTTGAAACGACTCCGAAGCACTACCTTGGGAGATTTATTTATTTATTTATATTATTCTTATAAAGTGTGTGGCCAACATCACGGCCTGGACACTGAGCTTAATACTAAGGACTAACTCTAGCATAAAGAAGCAGCAATTCATTTTTAAAGCGTAACATAGAGGAGTTAAAGTCAAAGTACTCATAGTAATTATTAAAGTTTCGCATCATCACTAACAGAGGTTCGTTATGGCTGTATAATCGCCTACGTAGTTGAGGTGCTAAAAATTGTCTATTTCTTATAATTCTAGCAGGAGCATATATGTTAATTCTAGCCAGCAAATCAGGGGCGTCAATCTCTCCTGTCAAAAGTTTACCAATGAATACGCATTGCGCAACTTTACGCCTGTGGTCAAGGGATTGTAAACCTAATAACAAGCAACGTGTACGATAGTCAAGTCGAAACGATACAGATCGAGAGAAAAGTCGTAACGCGACACAAGTAAGCCGACGCTGAACTGCCTCTATTCTATGTGTCCAATAATCGGTAGACGGAGACCAAATGACGCTATTGAACTCTAAAATTGAGCGGACCAGACTGACATATAACGCTTTTACACATGTAGGATCTGTGAATTCCTGACACTGCTTGCAAACAAATCCTAGCAACCTCGTAGCTTTATCTATTATTTTCTTGTAGTGCACATTGAACGTTAACTTACTGTCTAGGTAAACTCCGAGATCGCGGACCTCGGTTACGCGAGCAATATCGGTACCCATGATTTTGTAATTATGAACGACAGGTTTGTCTATTCTATGATAAGTTAACACACAACACTTTTCAGTTGAAATACTTAGGTCGTTTAGATGGCACCAATCACTAAAGTTATCACAGAATGTTTGCAAAGTATCGCAGTCCATTTCAGTCTCAATTGGCAGATAGATCCTTAGGTCATCCGCATACATTAAGCAAGCCTTTTCGGGAATCACAGTAGTCACGTCATTAAAAAATATTGAAAACAGCAGAGGACCAAGATTGCTCCCTTGTGGTACGCCAGAAGTACCTTCAAACACATTGGAGAACACATCACCTATCTGCACGGAGTAGCGACGATCGTGGAGATAAGAGCTGAACCACTCAACCAGCGATGGTGACACACCCAGCCTCTGCAGTTTAGCCAGCAGTAATGAATGATTCACACGGTCAAAGGCCGCTTTTAGGTCCGTGTATACAGCATCCAGTTGGAGTCCGCACGCGAAAGTTTCATGGCACACGGTGACAAATTCAAGTAGATTTGTTGTTACAGATCTTCGCGGATAGAAACCATGTTGGCGCCTGCTGATGACATCCCGGCAGCAATTCAGAAGATCACGATGGACAATCACCTCGAATACTTTTGAGCAGGCGCACAGAGAAGTTATGCCTCTGTAATTCTCAGCATGCTTTTTGTCGCCTTTCTTATGAATAGGAAACATCCAAGAAAATTTCCACGCAAAAGGGAACGTACCCTGTTCAAGCGACATGGAAAATATCTTGGACAGAGGCATTGCGAGAGAGGCACTGCATTTTTTTAATATCGCTGACGGTACACCATCAGGTCCTGGCCTCAATGATTGCTTTATCGTATTAATCGCTTTTTTACCGATTCCACCGACACATCAATATCAGATGGAGTAAAGTTGACTAATTCACGCGGAACATTTGCAACTGCGGCATTCAAACGAGGCATGTCGTAACTAACTCCACTTGAGAACTGATTTCTAAAACGGTCTGCAAAGAGATTACAGGACTCTTGGTCATTAGCGGAAACTGAGCCATTGTACGTTATGAGCTGAGGTATTCGGGTATTAACGCGCCTCGAGTTTACATAGCTCCAGAATTGGCGTGGGTTACTTCTCAGGTTCTCCTGAATCCTTCTAACATACTGATCATGCAATATTTTGTTCAGTCGTCGATACAGGTTATGTGCCATAATGTGTCTCATTTTTGCATAGTGGGTCATTTTTTTTCTATAGCTACGATAGCAAGAAGCTTTCACACGTTTCAGTTCCTGAAGCTGGCGCGTTGACCACGGGGGACCACGCCTCCTGATTCGTTGGGGACAGCAGCGTGTGAGATAACCCATCAATATGTTATTAAATTTATCAACAGCCAGGTTTACATCGGGTACTGACTCAATCATGGTCCAGTCAGTGCTCTCGAGAAGCTCCTTTAGTCGTGCGAAGTTGGTCTTTTTAAAATTAAATCGATGAGCATAGTCATGTGTGTCTATTCGTGGGGGAACTGGCGGCTCAGCTTCAGGCGATGGGTAGTGTAGCAGTAGTTCAAGCGGTGGATGGTAAGTATCAGCGTCTACTACAGGAAAAGGTGATTCGGTCAGTGAGTAACCAAAGTTAACCACGTTATTGCACACAAAAGCAAGATCCAGCATGCAGTTGCTACTATTGCGGATTTGATTTATCTGGTTGAGTCCTGCATAGTTTGTTGCGTCTATTATTGCTTGGCATCCTGGTGTGACACGTGATGCAGTATAGTTCAGCTGGGGCAAGCCGTAATTATCGGTAACCCACGATAGAGAGGGGAAGTTGAAATCTCCAAGCACAACGTACATGTTGGAGTTCCGGTTATTGTGTCTATTGTTACCAGTTATTGTGTCTAACGAGTTTGTTAAAGACTCTATCACTGTCGGTTTGTTGTTCTGATCTGGAGGGAGGTATACAGTTCCGATAGTAACAGTGGATCGTCGCAAGTATATGTTCACCCATATTTGTTCTATATTATCTGGTGAAGAACAAAGCGATGATCGATGCTTAGATGCAACAGCAATCAAAACACCACCACCCCTGAGTTTGTTACTATTTTTGACGTTGCGATCTAGTCTGTAAATAGTGTAGTTGTCGTCGAACAGCAAAGCAGACGGAATGGCCTCATCGAGCCAGGTTTCGGTGAGTGCAATGACATCGTAGTTAGAGGTGGTTGAATATGCATACACAGCTGAGCATTTTGATCGCAGTCCACGAACGTTTTGGTAAAATATAGAGAGGTCATTCCACTTGCTAAACAGACGGCGGTGGTCGGAGAGAAGGTGAAAGAGAATCAGCAGACGAGGATGTTGTGCTTGGCATAATCGCACTATTCGAGTTCAGTTCTTCTTGTAGGCTGGAGTGGTTAACATCACGTGTGCTCGCAGGATGAAAAGTGCTTTGAGGTCGCTCTCTCTGCTCAAATTCACGGTAGACAAAGTCACTAGGCCACGTGGAAGGGGACAGTGCCTTTTCTCGAAGTATTGATGGCACTCCAATCTTGAAGGAAATGTGGCGCATCGTCGATAAATCTCGGTTACGCGCATATAAAGTATGAACAATAGTATCTTCGATCCCCAAGTGCTCGTCGACAAATTTTTTCATATCATCGGCTGTGACATCTCGGTGCACGCGAGTAATAAAAAGCCAGGTTAAGTTGCCCGGTGGTGGAACAAAACGGACGTGCGAATTTGTTGTGATCCCTCTCCCTGAGCCATGCAAAAGCGTCTTGGGACGCGGGATGGGGAAGTGTGCTGGCGATGTGGAATCCTGTGTATCGCTTAGTGGATCAATATTGGTGACGTGGTTTGCTTTGACGTGCCCGCTCTCCGCCATGTACGTTTTAGTTGGCTTCACAGCAGGAGGGCGCGGGTGTGCAGGAATCGGGGGTTTCGCCGCGTTGAGGACAGATGACCAAGACGGCTTGGTGTGTGTGAATCTCTTATCCAGTTCCGCAAGAAGATCTCCGTTCATTTGTTTAAGTAGCTGAGTCAGTGCTTGTAAATCGTTACTTTCGTAATTGCGGCAACTCTCACACATCCACTTAAGACCGCGATTACGGGCCAATTCCTTCGTGCAAGTGCCGTTTAATTTGAGACATTCAGCGTGGAACATAGCATTACAGTTGATAAATAGCGATTTACCGCAGCAAACAACCGGATCCTTAATAATGACGGAGCTACAAATAGGGCAAACAGCATCCATGGTGATAAGTACGAGCTGATGATTGTGAAGTACGATGTGTTGATGTGTTTGTTGGAAATCAATACACTGGTATAGTTGAGCGGGAACTTGATGCTGGTGTAGTAGTGGCTGGTTGCTGGTCAACAGGACGGCGTCAGGCGACGCCAAATAGGTAAACAGTCGATTTCACAGCAGCAAATTTTGCCAAAATTAACGACTGAACGCGATCGGCGCATCCGAGCAAGTTCGCGAAGTACAACAACGACTGTTCACAAAATCAAAACCGATCCAATAGACTGATGGAGAATATGAAAAATACTGTAAAAAGCTGTTACAAACGGAGCACGAAATTCCTCTACTACTCAACTTGACAGACTTGACAGCTATTTTGTTGGATGTTGTTGGAATTACGTAAAAAGTGCTTCGAAGGTCCTCCGAAGTTGTTTGGATGTTGTTGGAATTACGTTAAAAGTGCTTCGAAGGTCCTCCGAAGGTGTTTGGATGTTGTTGGAATTACGTTAAAAGTGCTTCGAAGGTCCTCCGAAGGTGTTTGGATGTTGTTGGAATTACGTTAAAAGTGCTTCGAAGGTTCTCCGAAGGTGTTTGGATGTTGTTGGAATTACGTTAAAAGTGCTTCGAAGGTCGTCCAAAGGTGTTTGGATGTTGTTGGAATTCCGTAAAAAGTGCTTCGAAGGTCCTCCGAAGTTGTTTGGATGTTGTTGGAATTACGTTTAAAGTGCTTCGAAGGTCCTCCAAAGGTGTTTGGATGTTGTTGGAATTACGTTAAAAGTGCTTCGCAGGTCCTCCAAAGGTGTTAGGGTGTTGTTGGAATTACGTAAAAACTGCTTCGAATTTCCTCCGAAGTTGTTTGGATGATGTTGGTATAACGTAATAAGTGCTTCGAAGGTCCTCCAATGGTGTTTGGATGTTTTTGGAATTACGTTAAAAGTGCTTCGAAGGTCCTCCGAAGGTGTTTGGATGTTGTTGGAATTACGTAAAAAGTGCTTCGAAGGTCCTCCAAAGGTGTTTGTATGTTGTTGGAATAACGTTAAAAGTGCTTCGAAGTTCCTCCGAAGGTGTTTGGATGTTGTTGGAATTACGTAAAAAGTGCTTCGAAGTTCCTCCGAAGGTGTTTGGATGTTGTTGGAATTACGTAAAAAGTGCTTCGAAGGACCTCCGAAGGTGTTTGGATGTTGTTGGAAATACGTAAAAAGTGCTTCGAAGGTCATCCGTAGGTGTTTGGATGTTGTTGGAAGTACGTAAAAAGTGCTTCGAAGGTCCTCCGAAAGTGTTTGGATGTTGTAGGAATTACGTAAAAAGTGCTTCGAAGGTCCTCCGAAGGTGTTTGGATGTTGTTGGAATTACGTTAAAAGTGCTTCGAAGGTCCTCCAAAGGTGTTTGGATGTTTTTGGAATTACGCAAAAAGTGCTTCGAGGGTCCTCCAAAGGTGTCTGGATGCTGTTGGAATCACGTAAAAAGTGCTTCGAAGGTCCTCCAAAGGTGTTTGGATGTTGTTGAAATTACGTAAAAAGTGCTTCGAAGGTCCTCCAAAGGTGTTTGGATACTGTTGGAATTACGTAAAAAGTGCTTCGAAGGTCCTCCGAAGGTGTTTGGACGCTCTTGGAATCACGTAAAAAGTGCTTCGAAGGTCCTCCGAAGGTGTTTGGATGTTGTTGGAATTACGTAAATAGTGCTTCGAAGGTCCTCCTTAGGTGTCTGGATGCTGTTGGAATTACGTAAAAAGTGCTTCGAAGGTCCTCCAAAGGTGTTTGGATGTTGTTGGAATTACGTTAAAAGTGCTTCGAAGGTCCTCCGAAGGTGTTTGGATGTTGTTGGAATAACGTAAATAGTGCTTCGAAGGTCCTCATAAGGTGTCTGGATGATGTTGGAATTACGTAAAAAGTGCTACGAAGGTCCTCTGAAGGTGTTTGGATGTTGTTGGAATTACGTTAAAAGTGCTTCGAAGCTCCTCCAAAGGTGTTTGGATGTTGTTGGATTGACGTTAAAAGTGCTTTGAAGGTCCTCCAAAGGTGTTTGGATGTTGTTGGAATTACGTAAAAAGTGCTTCGAAGGTCCTCATAAGGTGTCTGGATGATGTTGGAATTACGTAAAAAGTGCTACGAAGGTCCTCTGAAGGTGTTTGGATGCTGTTGGAGTTACGTAAGAAGTGCTTCGAAGGGCCTCCGAAGGTGTTTGGATGTTGTTGGTATTACGTAAAAAGTGCTTCGAAGGTCCCCCGAAGGTGTTTGGATGTTGTTGGAATTACGTAAATAGTGCTTCGAAGGTCCTCCTAAGGTGTCTGGATGTTGTTGGAATTACGTAAAAAGTGCTTCGAAGGTAATCCGAAGATGTTTGGATACTGTTGCAATTACGTAAAACATGTTTCGAAAGTCCTCCGAAGGTGTTTGGATGCTGTTGGTATTACGTAAAAAGTGCTTCGAAGGTCCCCCGAAGGTGTTTGGATGTTGTTGGAATTACGTAAATAGTGCTTCGAAGGTCCTCCTTAGGTGTCTGGATGCTGTTGGAATTACGTAAAAAGTGCTTCGAAGGTCCTCCAAAGGTGTTTGGATGTTGTTGGAATTACGTTAAAAGTGCTTCGAAGGTCCTCCGAAGGTGTTTGGATGTTGTTGGAATAACGTAAATAGTGCTTCGAAGGTCCTCATAAGGTGTCTGGATGATGTTGGAATTACGTAAAAAGTGCTACGAAGGTCCTCTGAAGGTGTTTGGATGTTGTTGGAATTACGTTAAAAGTGCTTCGAAGGTCCTCCAAAGGTGTTTGGATACTGTTGGAATTACGTAAAAAGTGCTTCGAAGTTCCTCCAAAGGTGTTTGGATGCTGTTGGAATTACGTAAGAAGTGCTTCGAAGGGAATCCGAAGGTGTTTGGATGCTGTTGGAATCACGTAAAAAGTGCTTCGAAGGTCCTCCGAAGGTGTTTGGATGTTGTTGGAATTACGTAAAAAGTGCTTCGAAGGTCCTCCAAAGGTGTTTGAATGTTGTTGAAATTACGTAAAAAGTGCTTCGAAGGTCCTCCAAAGGTGTTTGGATACTGTTGGAATTACGTAAAAAGTGCTTCGAAGGTCCTCCGAAGGTGTTTGGACGCTCTTGGAATCACGTAAAAAGTGCTTCGAAGGTCCTCCGAAGGTGTTTGGATGTTGTTGGAATTACGTAAATAGTGCTTCGAAGGTCCTCCAAAGGTGTTTGGATGCTGTTGGAGTTACGTAAGAAGTGCTTCGAAGGGCCTCCGAAGGTGTTTGGATGTTGTTGGTATTACGTAAAAAGTGCTTCGAAGGTCCCCCGAAGTTGTTTGGATGTTGTTGGAATCACGTAAAAAGTGCTTCGAAGGTCCTCCAAAGGTGTTTGGATGTTGTTGGATTTACGTTAAAAGTGCTTCGAAGGTCCTCCAAAGGTGTTTGGATGTTGTTGGAATTACGTAAAAAGTGCTTCGAAGGTCCTCCTAAGGTGTTTGGATGCTGTTGGAGTTACGTAAAAAGTGCTTCGAAGGTCCTCCGAAGGTGTTTGGACGCTCTTGGAATCACGTAAAAAGTGCTTCGAAGGTCCTCCGAAGGTGTTTGGATGCTGTTGGAATCACGTAAAAAGTGCTTCGAAGGTCCTCCGAAGGTGTTTGGATGTTGTTGGAATTACGTAAAAAGTGCTTCGAAGGTCCTCCAAAGGTGTTTGGATGTTGTTGAAATTACGTAAAAAGTGCTTCGAAGGTCCTCCAAAGGTGTTTGGATGCTGTTGGAATCACGTAAAAAGTGCTTCGAAGGTCCTCCGAAGGTGTTTGGATGTTGTTGGAATTACGTAAAAAGTGCTTCGAAGGTCCTCCAAAGTTGTTTGGATGTTGTTGGAATTACGTAAAAAGTGCTTCAAAGGTCCTCCGAAGGTGTTTGGATGTTGTTGGAATTACGTAAAAAGTGCTTCGAAGGTCCTCCAAAGTTGTTTGGATGTTGTTGGAATTACGTAAAAAGTGCTTCAAAGGTCCTCCGAAGGTGTTTGGATGTTGTTGGAATTACGTAAAAAGTGCTTCAAAGGTCCTCCAAAGATGTTTGAATGTTGTTGGAATTACGTTAAAAGTGCTTCGAAGGTCCTCCGAAGGTGTTTGGATGTTGTTGGAATTACGTAAAAAGTGCTTCGAAGGCCCTCCGAAGGTGTTTGGATGTTGTTGGAATTACGTAAAAAGTGCTTCGAAGGTCCTCCAAAGATGTTTGGATGTTATAGGAATTACGTAAAAAGTGCTTCTTAGGTCCTCCGTAGGTGTTTGGATGTTGTTGGAATTACGTAAAAAGTGCTTCGAAGGTCCTCCAAAGATTTTTGGATGTTGTTGGAATTACGTAAAAAGTGCTTCGAAGGTCCTCCAAAGATGTTTGGATGTTATAGGAATTACGTAAAAAGTGCTTCAAAGGTCCTCCAAAGATGTTTGGATGTTGTTGGAATTACGTTAAAAGTGCTTCGAAGGTCCTCGGAAGGTGTTTGGATGTTGTTGGAATTACGTAAAAAGTGCTTCGAAGGCCCTCCGAAGGTGTTTGGATGTTGTTGGAATTACGTAAAAAGTGCTTCAAAGGTCCTCCAAAGTTGTTTGGATGTTGTTGGAATTACGTAAAAAGTGTTTCAAAGGTCCTCCGAAGGTGTTTGGATGTTGTTGGAATTACGTAAAAAGTGCTTCAAAGGTCCTCCAAAGATGTTTGGATGTTGTTGGAATTACGTTAAAAGTGCTTCGAAAGTCCTCCGAAGGTGTTTGGATGTTGTTGGAATTACGTAAAAAGTGCTTCGAAGGCCCTCCGAAGGTGTTTGGATGTTGTTGGAATTACGTAAAAAGTGCTTCGAAGGTCCTCCAAAGTTGTTTGGATGTTGTTGGAATTTCGTAAAAAGTGCTTCAAAGGTCCTACAAAGATGTTTGGATGTTGTTGGAATTACGTAAAAAGTGCTTCAAAGGTCCTCCGAAGGTGTTTGGATGTTGTTGGAATTACGTAAAAAGTGCTTCGAAGGTCCTCCAAAGTTGTTTGGATGTTGTTGGAATTACGTAAAAAGTGCTTCCAAGGTCCTCCGAAGGTGTTTGGATGTTGTTGGAATTACGTAAAAAGTGCTTCGAAGGTCCTCCAAAGTTGTTTGGATGTTGTTGGAATTACGTAAAAAGTGCTTCAAAGGTCCTCCGAAGGTGTTTGGATGTTGTTGGAATTACGTAAAAAGTGCTTCGAAGGTCCTCCAAAGTTGTTTGGATGTTGTTGGAATTACGTAAAAAGTGCTTCAAAGGTCCTCCGAAGGTGTTTGGATGTTGTTGGAATTACGTAAAAAGTGCTTCAAAGGTCCTCCAAAGATGTTTGAATGTTGTTGGAATTACGTTAAAAGTGCTTCGAAGGTCCTCCGAAGGTGTTTCGATGTTGTTGGAATTACGTGAAAAGTGCTTCGAAGGTCCTCCAAAGATGTTTGGATGTTATAGGAATTACGTAAAAAGTGCTTCTTAGGTCCTCCGTAGGTGTTTGGATGTTGTTGGAATTACGTAAAAAGTGCTTCAAAGGTCCTCCAAAGATTTTTGGATGTTGTTGGAATTACGTAAAAAGTGCTTCGAAGGTCCTCCAAAGATGTTTGGATGTTATAGGAATTACGTAAAAAGTGCTTCAAAGGTCCTCCAAAGATGTTTGGATGTTGTTGGAATTACGTTAAAAGTGCTTCGAAGGTCCTCGGAAGGTGTTTGGATGTTGTTGGAATTACGTAAAAAGTGCTTCGAAGGCCCTCCGAAGGTGTTTGGATGTTGTTGGAATTACGTAAAAAGTGCTTCAAAGGTCCTCCAAAGTTGTTTGGATGTTGTTGGAATTACGTAAAAAGTGTTTCAAAGGTCCTCCGAAGGTGTTTGGATGTTGTTGGAATTACGTAAAAAGTGCTTCAAAGGTCCTCCAAAGATGTTTGGATGTTGTTGGAATTACGTTAAAAGTGCTTCGAAGGTCCTCCGAAGGTGTTTGGATGTTGTTGGAATTACGTAAAAAGTGCTTCGAAGGCCCTCCGAAGGTGTTTGGATGTTGTTGGAATTACGTAAAAAGTGCTTCGAAGGTCCTCCAAAGTTGTTTGGATGTTGTTGGAATTTCGTAAAAAGTGCTTCAAAGGTCCTACAAAGATGTTTGGATGTTGTTGGAATTACGTAAAAAGTGCTTCAAAGGTCCTCCGAAGGTGTTTGGATGTTGTTGGAATTACGTAAAAAGTGCTTCGAAGGTCCTCCAAAGTTGTTTGGATGTTGTTGGAATTACGTAAAAAGTGCTTCAAAGGTCCTCCAAAGATGTTTGGATGTTGTTGGAATTACGTAAAAAGTGCTTCAAAGGTCCTCCAAAGATGTTTGGATGTTGTTGGAATTACGTAAAAAGTGCTTCAAAGGTCCTCCAAAGATGTTTGGATGTTGTTGGAATTACGTAAAAAAAGCTTCAAAGGTCCTCCAAAGATGTTTGGATGTTGTTGGAATTACGTAAAAAGTGCTTCAAAGGTCCTCCAAAGATGTTTGGATGTTGTTGGAATTACGTTAAAAGTGCTTCGAAGGTCCTCCGAAGGTGTTTGGATGTTGTTGGAATTACGTAAAAAGTGCTTCAAAGGTCCTCCGAAGGTGTTTGGATGTTGTTGGAATTACGTAAAAAGTGCTTCGAAGGTCCTCCAAAGTTGTTTGGATGTTGTTGGAATTACGTAAAAAGTGCTTCAAAGGTCCTCCGAAGGTGTTTGGATGTTGTTGGAATTACGTAAAAAGTGCTTCAAAGGTCCTCCAAAGATGTTTGGATGTTGTTGGAATTACGTTAAAAGTGCTTCGAAGGTCCACCGAAGGTGTTTGGATGTTGTTGGAATTACGTAAAAAGTGCTTCGAAGGCCCTCCGAAGGTGTTTGGATGTTGTTGGAATTACGTTAAAAGTGCTTCGAAGGTCCTCCAAAATTGTTTGGATGTTGTTGGAATTACGTAAAAAGTGCTTCAAAGGTCCTCCGAAGGTGTTTGGATGTTGTTGGAATTACGTAAAAAGTGCTTCGCAGGCCCTCCGAAGGTGTTTGGATGTTGTTGGAATTACGTTAAAAGTGCTTCGAAGGTCCTCCAAAATTGTTTGGATGTTGTTGGAAATACGTAAAAAGTGCTTCAAAGGTCCTCCGAAGGTGTTTGGATGTTGTTGGAATTACGTAAAAAGTGCTTCGAAGGCCCTCCGAAGGTGTTTGGATGTTGTTGGAATTACGTTAAAAGTGCTTCGAAGGTCCTCCAAAATTGTTTGGATGTTGTTGGAATTACGTAAAAAGTGCTTCAAAGGTCCTCCAAAGATGTTTGGATGTTGTTGGAATTACGTAAAAAGTGCTTCAAAGGTCCTCCAAAGTTGTTTGGATGTTGTTGGAATTACGTAAAAAGTGCTTCAAAGGTCCTCCAAAGATGTTTGGATGTTGTTGGAATTACGTTAAAAGTGCTTCGAAGGTCCTCCAAAATTGTTTGGATGTTGTTGGAATTACGTAAAAAGTGCTTCAAAGGTCCTCCGAAGGTGTTTGGATGTTGTTGGAATTACGTAAAAAGTGCTTCAAAGGTCCTCCAAAGATGTTTGGATGTTGTTGGAATTACGTTAAAAGTGCTTCGAAGGTCCTCCGAAGGTGTTTGGATGTTGTTGGAATTACGTAAAAAGTGCTTCAAAGGTCCTCCAAAGTTGTTTGGATGTTGTTGGAATTACGTAAAAAGTGCTTCAAAGGTCCTCCAAAGTTGTTTGGATGTTGTTGGAATTACGTAAAAAGTGCTTCAAAGGTCCTCCAAAGATGTTTGGATGTTGTTGGAATTACGTAAAAAGTGCTTCAAAGGTCCTCCAAAGATGTTTGGATGTTGTTGGAATTACGTTAAAAGTGCTTCGAAGGTCCTCCGAAGGTGTTTGGATGTTGTTGGAATTACGTAAAAAGTGCTTCGAAGGTCCTCCAAAGTTGTTTGGATGTTGTTGGAATTACGTAAAAAGTGCTTCAAAGGTCCTCCAAAGATGTTTGGATGTTGTTGGAATTACGTTAAAAGTGCTTCGAAGGTCCTCCGAAGGTGTTTGGATGTTGTTGGAATTACGTAAAAAGTGCTTCGCAGGCCCTCTAAAGGTGTTTGGATGTTGTTGGAATTACGTAAAAAGTGCTTCAAAGGTCCTCCAAAGATGTTTGGATGTTGTTGGAATTACGTTAAAAGTGCTTCGAAGGTCCTCCAAAGTTGTTTGGATGTTGTTGGAATTACGTAAAAAGTGCTTCAAAGGTCCTCCAAAGTTGTTTGGATGTTGTTGGAATTACGTAAAAAGTGCTTCAAAGGTCCTCCAAAGATGTTTGGATGTTGTTGGAATTACGTTAAAAGTGCTTCAAAGGTCCTCCAAAGTTGTTTGGATGTTGTTGGAATTACGTAAAAAGTGCTTCAAAGGTCCTCCAAAGATGTTTGGATGTTGTTGGAATTACGTAAAAAGTGCTTCAAAGGTCCTCCAAAATTGTTTGGATGTTGTTGGAATTACGTTAAAAGTGCTTCGAAGGTCCTCCGAAGGTGTTTGGATGTTGTTAGAATTACGTAAAAAGTGCTTCGCAGGCCCTCTAAAGGTGTTTGGATGTTGTTGGAATTACGTAAAAAGTGCTTCGAAGATCCTCCAAAGTTGTTTGGATGTTGTTGGAATTACGTAAAAAGTGCTTCAAAGGTCCTCCGAAGGTGTTTGGATGTTGTTGGAATTACGTAAAAAGTGCTTCGAAGGTCCTCCAAAGTTGTTTGGATGTTGTTGGAATTACGTAAAAAGTGCTTCAAAGGTCCTCCAAAGATGTTTGGATGTTGTTGGAAATACGTTAAAAGTGCTTCGAAGGTCCTCCGAAGGTGTTTGGATGTTGTTGGAATTACGTAAAAAGTGCTTCGCAGGCCCTCTAAAGGTGTTTGGATGTTGTTGGAATTACGTAAAAAGTGCTTCAAAGGTCCTCCAAAGATGTTTGGATGTTGTTGGAATTACGTAAAAAGTGCTTCAAAGGTCCTCCAAAGATGTTTGGATGTTGTTGGAATTACGTTAAAAGTGCTTCGAAGGTCCTCCGAAGGTGTTTGGATGTTGTTGGAATTACGTAAAAAGTGCTTCAAAGGTCCTCCAAAGTTGTTTGGATGTTGTTGGAATTACGTAAAAAGTGCTTCAAAGGTCCTCCAAAGTTGTTTGGATGTTGTTGGAATTACGTAAAAAGTGCTTCAAAGGTCCTCCAAAGATGTTTGGATGTTGTTGGAATTTCGTAAAAAGTGCTTCAAAGGTCCTCCAAAATTGTTTGGATGTTGTTGGAATTACGTAAAAAGTGCTTCAAAGGTCCTCCGAAGGTGTTTGGATGTTGTTGGAATTACGTAAAAAGTGCTTCGAAGGTCCTCCAAAGTTGTTTGGATGTTGTTGGAATTACGTAAAAAGTGCTTCAAAGGTCCTCCAAAGATGTTTGGATGTTGTTGGAATTACGTTAAAAGTGCTTCGAAGGTCCTCCGAAGGTGTTTGGATGTTGTTGGAATTACGTAAAAAGTGCTTCGCAGGCCCTCTAAAGGTGTTTGGATGTTGTTGGAATTACGTAAAAAGTGCTTCAAAGGTCCTCCAAAGATGTTTGGATGTTGTTGGAATTACGTTAAAAGTGCTTCGAAGGTCCTCCGAAGGTGTTTGGATGTTGTTGGAATTACGTTAAAAGTGCTTCGAAGGTCCTCCAAAATTGTTTGGATGTTGTTGGAATTACGTAAAAAGTGCTTCAAAGGTCCTCCGAAGGTGTTTGGATGTTGTTGGAATTACGTAAAAAGTGCTTCAAAGGTCCTCCAAAGATGTTTGGATGTTGTTGGAATTACGTAAAAAGTGCTTCGAAGGTCCTCCGAAGGTGTTTGGATGTTGTTGGAATTACGTAAAAAGTGCTTCAAAGGTCCTCCAAAGTTGTTTGGATGTTGTTGGAATTACGTAAAAAGTGCTTCAAAGGTCCTCCAAAGATGTTTGGATGTTGTTGGAATTACGTTAAAAGTGCTTCGAAGGTCCTCCGAAGGTGTTTGGATGTTGTTGGAATTACGTAAAAAGTGCTTCAAAGGTCCTCCAAAGATGTTTGGATGTTGTTGGAATTACGTTAAAAGTGCTTCGAAGGTCCTCCGAAGGTGTTTGGATGTTGTTGGAATTACGTAAAAAGTGCTTCGCAGGCCCTCCGAAGGTGTTTGGATGTTGTTGGAATTACGTAAAAAGTGCTTCAAAGGTCCTCCAAAGATGTTTGGATGTTGTTGGAATTACGTAAAAAGTGCTTCGCAGGCCCTCCGAAGGTGTTTGGATGTTGTTGGAATTACGTTAAAAGTGCTTCGAAGGTCCTCCAAAATTGTTTGGATGTTGTTGGAATTACGTAAAAAGTGCTTCAAAGGTCCTCCAAAGTTGTTTGGATGTTGTTGGAATTACGTAAAAAGTGCTTCAAAGGTCCTCCAAAGATGTTTGGATGTTGTTGGAATTACGTTAAAAGTGCTTCGAAGGTCCTCCGAAGGTGTTTGGATGTTGTTGGAATTACGTTAAAAGTGCTTCGAAGGTCCTCCAAAATTGTTTGGATGTTGTTGGAATTACGTTAAAAGTGCTTCGAAGGTCCTCCGAAGGTGTTTGGATGTTGTTGGAATTACGTTAAAAGTGCTTCGAAGGTCCTCCAAAATTGTTTGGATGTTGTTGGAATTACGTAAAAAGTGCTTCAAAGGTCCTCCGAAGGTGTTTGGATGTTGTTGGAATTACGTAAAAAGTGCTTCAAAGGTCCTCCAAAGATGTTTGGATGTTGTTGGAATTACGTTAAAAGTGCTTCGAAGGTCCTCCGAAGGTGTTTGGATGTTGTTGGAATTACGTAAAAAGTGCTTCGCAGCCCCTCCGAAGGTGTTTGGATGTTGTTGG